>NW_028088815.1:23034-587285 GCF_014824575.4 Sturnira hondurensis | reverse complement strand
CAATGAGATACCACTTAACACCAGTCAGATTGGCTATCATAAACAAAGAAACAAACAACAAGTGCTGGAGAGGTTGTGGGGAAAAGGGGACTCTAGTTCACTGTTGGTGGGATTGCAGACTGGTACAACCACTATGGAAAACAGTATGGAATTTTCTAAGAAAACTAAAAATGAACGTGCCTTTTGACCCAGCAATTCCACTCTTGGGAGTATATCCTAAGAACCCTGAAACACCAATCCAAAAGATCCTATGCACCCCAATGTTCGTAGCATCACCATTTATGATAGCCAAGAGTTGGAAGCAACCTAGATGCCCATCGGTAAATGACTGGATCAAAAAACTATGGTACATTTACACAATGGAATTCTATGCTGCAGAAAGGAAGAAGGAACTACTACCCTTTGCAACATCATGGATGGAACTGGAAAGCATTATGCTGAGCGAAATAAGTCAGGTGGTGAAAGACAAATATCATATGATCTCACCGTTAACAGGAATCTAAACAAACCAAACAAGCCATCAAAATACGACCAATGACACTCAAATACGGAAGAGGCTTACAGGGTCCAGAGGGGAGAAGGGAGAGAATCATAGGGGAAAAGGGGATGGACTCACATGAAGAAGTATAAAAGACACATGGACAATAACTAAGGGTGGGGGGCGGAAATGGGAGGGAGGTGGGGAGCACTGGATGGGGGGTGGGCAGGGCTGGGAATATAAGACAGAAACCTGTACTTGAACAAGAATTAAATAAAAATTATATTAAAAAAATAAAAAAATAATTAAAAAAAAGACATAGAGGCAGTGAGTGAATAAGAAATCATGACCTACACATATGCTGCCTATAAGAGACCAACCTCAGAACAAAAGACCTGCATAAACTGGAAGTGAAGGGTTGGAAAAAAATATCCCAAGCAAATGCACAGAGAAAAAAAAGCTGGGTTAGCAATACTCATATCAGACAAAATAGACTTCAGAACAAGGGCCATAAAAAGAGACCCAGAAGATCACTTCATAATACTCAAGGGAATAGTCCATCAAGAAGAAATAAATATTGTAAATATATATGCACCTAACACAGGAGCACTCAAATATATAAAAAAAATCTTAGAGGACTTCAAGAAAGATATTGACAGCAACAAAATTATAGTAGGGGATTTTAAAACCCCACTGTCAAAAAATGTATAGATCTTCCAAACAAAATATCAAGAAAGATATTGTGGCATTTAACAATGTCCTACATCAAATAGACATAACTGATATATACATACACACATATATATATATATATGTATGTATATATGTATATATATATATGTGTGTGTTTATATATATAAAGAGAGAGAGAGAGAGAGAACGTTTCATCCCAAAGACACAAAATACAATTTCTTTCTTAATGCACAAGAACATTTCCAAAGATAGACCACATGGCAGGACACAAAACAAGCCTCAACAAATTCAAAAAAATTGAAATCATATCAAGCATTTTCTCAGACCACAAGGGACTGAAACTATAAACCGACTCCAAGGAAAAAACTCTAAAACACTCAAACTCATGGAGACTGAATAACATGCTATTAAACAATGAATGGGTTAAGAAGGAGGTCAAGGAAGAAATTAAAAAGTTTCTGGAATCGAATGAAAATGATTTGATTTTGATTTGATTCACCACAGTCCAAATCTTATGCGACACAGGAAAGCAGTCCTGAGAGGGAAGTTCATAGCAAGACAGGCCTACCTAGAAGAGATAAAAACATCTCAAACAAACAACCTAACCCTACACCTACAAGTACTTGAGGTACAACAACAAAGACAGCCCAGAGCAAGTAGAAGAAAGGAAATAACCAAGATCAGAGCAGAATTAAATGACATAGAGACTAAAAGCACAATTCTAAGGATCAATGAATCTAGGAGCTGATTCTTTGAAAAGATAAACAAAATTAACAAGCCTTTAAGCAGCCTCATCAAGAAAAAAACAGAGAGGACCCAAATCAAGATAATCGGAAATGAAAGAGGACAGATTACAACTTACACCACAGAAATACAAAGAATGGTAAGAAATTACTATGAAGAACTGTATGCCAAGAAATTTGAAAAATTTGAAAATTTTTCCATTTCTAGGAGAAATGGAAAAATTTCTGGAAAAATATAATCTTCCAAATCAGAATGAAGGAGAAGCAGAAAGCCTGAACAGATCAATAACAGCTGATGAAATTGAAGTAGTAATCAAAAAACTACCAGCACACAAAATCCCTGAACTGGACAGTTTCACAGGAAAATTTTACAAAACATTTAAAGAAGAGCTCACCCCTATCCTTCATAGACTATTCCAAAAAATCCAAAAAGATGGAAGACTCCCAAACTCTTTTTTTGAAGCCAATATCATCCTAATCCCCAAACCAGATAAATACACAAAAAGAAAGAAAACTGCAGGCCAATATCACTTATGAACATAAACTCTAAAATCCTCAACAAAATATTGGCAAACTGCATCCAGCAATACATTAGAAAGATCATACATCATTACCAGGTGGGATTCATCCTAAAGATCCAAGGATGGTACAATATTCGCAAATCAATAAACATAATATATCACATAAACAAAAGGAAAGACAAAAATCACATGCCCATATCAATACATGCAGTAAAAGCATTTGATAAAGTACAGCACTCATTTACGATAAAAACATCAGCAAAGTGGGAGTAGAGGGAGCATTCCTCAACATAATAAAGGCCATATATGAGAGAACTACACCCAACATCCTACTCAACGGGCAAAAACTAAGAGCTTTCCCAGTAAGATCAAGAATAAGACAGGGATGTCTGCTTCTACCGTTCCTATTCAACATAGTATTGAAAGCTCTAGCCTCAGCAATCAGACAAGAGAAAGAAATAAAAGGCATCCAAATTGAAAAGGAGGAAGCAAAACTGTCACTGTTTGCAGATGACATGGTAGTACACATAGAAAATCCTATACACTCCACCAAAAAACTAATAGACCTAATAAATGAATTTGGCAAAACAGCAGGATACAAAGTCGATATTCATAAGTCAAAATCATTTTTGTACACCAACAATGAAATATCAGAAACAGAAATCAGAGGAAAAATCCCATTTGCTATAGCAGCAAGAAAAACAAAGTACCTAGGAATAATCCTAGCCAAGGAGGTAAAAGACCTATATTCAGAAAACCACACAACACTGAAGAAATAAATTGGGGAAGACACAAATGGAAACATATGCCATGTTCATGGATTGGAAGAATTAACATCATCAAAATGTCCATACTACCCAAAGCAATTTACACATTCAATGCAATACATGTTAAAGTACCAATGACACATTTCACAGACATAGAACAAACACTTCAAAAATATGTATGGAACCATAAACAACCCTGAATAGCAGCTGCAATTTTGAGAAAAAAGAACAAAGTAGGAGGGATCACAATACCTGATATCAAGCTGTATTTTAAAGCCACTGTAATCAAAACAACCTGGTACTGGCATAAAAACAGACACACAGATGAAGGGAACAGAATAAAAAGTGCCGAAATAAACCCAAGTCTCTATGGTCAATTAATATTGACAAAGGGGAAAAAAGCATAAAAGAGACTAAAAATAGCCTCTTCAACAAGTGGTGTTGGGAGATCTGGACAGCTACATGCAAAAAAATGAAACTTGATTACCAACTTACACAAAAATAAACTCAAGGTAAGTAAAAGACTTAAAGGTTCGTCACGACACCATAAACATTCTAGAGGAGAACATAGACGGGGGAAGGATTTTCAGGAACAGCTATAAAGGACACATAGACCAGACCAAGAGGGGATGGAATCAGGGGAGGGAGGTGGGGATGGCTGGAATGGGCAGAGAGCTGTAGGAAGGAAATGCAGAAAACTGTACTTGAAAAATAATAAAATAATAATAACAATAACAATAAAAAGAGAAACTGTATGACAGGGTAGTTACTCTCTGGAATATGTCCAGTAACGGTGGCAGCTCAAGAGAGAACATAAAAATGCATGTACTCACTTTAAAAAGTTCTTAGAAGTGACCACACATCAGATCTGCTCATATTTCATTTCTTATTACAATTTGTATAACCACAGCTGGGTTTGATAGAGTTGGGAAACTTCCTACAGGATGAGAGATCAGAAATTGGTAATTAGTAATATAACTTTTCAGGTCTTGGTCCTGTAAAAATAAAATATTTGTTTCCCTGTCCTCTTTCAGTGTAAAGTATACTCAACCCCTTCTTAAGAGAGATATCCCAAATTCCCATGCAATCATTGATCAAATCCAGATTCTCTGAGTAATTCATAATAATTTCTATGTCAGATCTAGATGTGGCTTTTGATCTGGAGACATGGTAACTAAAGAAATAACCTGCCCTTCACACTCCCAAAGGACAGTGAGAAAGGATAATATCAGAACAGCCTCCTTACTTAGAGACCATAATGATGAGACATACAGAAGTTACTAGTAAGTAATAATTTCAGAATCATGCTGAGCAGATGCTACAGAAGACTTTGTATTCTTGTGGTGGGACATGCTCTATTTTTTATTAGTACCTCCCCAGCCCTTTGTTCTCTATACACCTTGGCTCAGCTCTCTAGAGGTCTTCTGTTTGTCACAACTTGAAAGAGCATTAAAGAATATGCCCCTCTTGGGGGCAGAACTTCTCAGGCAGCTTCCTTATGGGAAATATGGATGCTGTCTTATTCTGTTTGGGCTGCTATAATGGAACACTGTAGACTCTGTGACCTATAAACAACAGAAATTAATTTCTCACATTTCTGGGGACTGGAAGTCTAAGGTCAATTCACCAGCAGATTTCGTGTTTTGAGAACTCACTTCCTCCTCATAGATGGCCATCTTTTCACTGTATCTTCATGTGGCAGAAGGATCAAGGAATCTCTCTGGGGCCTCTTTTATAAGAGCACCAATACCATTCAGAAGTCTCTTTCTTAATCACATTCCAAAAATCCTCTCCACCAAATATTATCATTTCGAAGATTAGGTTTCTTTATATATCTATATAAATATATAGATATACATTTTACATATGTATATGTTAATATATGTGTGTATATACATGTATAAACATATATACATTATATATAAATGACATGTGTGTATATATATTATTGATTAATGTTGCCCCATTTCCCTCCCTTTATTCCCCTCTGCACTGCACACCCCCTTTCATCCTCATTCCCCCCTTTAGTTCATGTCCATGGGTTGTACATATAAGTTCTTTGGCTTCTACATTTCCCACACTATTCTTGCCCTCCCCCTGTCTATCTTCTACCCACCGTTTATGCTACTTATTCTCTATACATGCAAAAAAATGAAACTTGATTACCAGTTTACACAAAAAGTTCCTTTTCCCCCTGTCGTCCCCTCTCACTCCCCCACTGATAACCCTCCACGTGATCTCCATTTCTGTGATTCTGTTCCTGTTCTAGTTCTTTGCTTAGTTTGTTTTGGGATTTTTTTAGGTGTTTATTTATTTATTTATTTATTTATTTATTTATGTTTAGAGGGGAAGGAGAGAGAGAGAGAGAAACATAAATGTATGGTTGCTTTTTGTGCGTCTCCTGCTGGGAGTTGGCCTGCAGGGAACCAGCCTGCAACCCAGGCATGTGCCCTGACTGGGAATCGAACCGCAATCCTCTGGTTCGCAGGCCCGCGCTCAATCCACTGAGCTACACCAGCCAGGGCTTTTAGGTGTTGTTAATAGCTGTGGGTTTGTTGTCATTTTAGAGTTCATATTTTTTATCTTTTTCTTGGATACGTCCCTTTACCATTTCATATAATAAGGGCTTGGTGATGATCAACTCCTTTAACTTGACCTTATCTGGGAAGCACTTTATCTGCCCTCTCATTCTAAATGATAGCTTTGCTAGATAGAGTAGTCTTAGATAGAGGTCCTTGCCATTCATGACTTGGAATACTTCTTTCCAGTCCCTTCTCGCTTGCAAGGTTTCTTTTGAGAAATCAGCTGATAGTCTAATGGGAACTCCTTTGTAGCTAATTCTCTCCTTTTCTCTTGCTACTTTTAAGATTCTGTCCTTATCTTTAATCTTGGGTAACTTAATTATGATGTACCTTGGTGTGTGCTCCCTTGGGTCTAACTTCTTTGGGACTCTCTGAGCTTCCTGGACTTCCTGGAAGTCTATTTTCTTTGCCAGATTGGGTGAGTTCTCCTTCATTATTTATTCAAATAAGTTTTCAATTTCTTAGTCTTCCCCTTCTCCTTCTGGCACCCCTAGGATTTCGATAGTGAAATGTTTAAAGATATCCTGAAGGTTCCTAAGCCTCTCTTCATTTTTTTTTGAAATCTTACTTCTTCATTCTGTTCTGGTCAAATGTTTATTTCTTCCTTCTGTTCCAATCCATTGATTTGAGTCCTAGTTTCCTTCCTATCACTGTTGGTTCCCTGTAGATTTTTCTTTGTTTCACATAATGTGGCCTGCATTGCTGCAGGCCTTGGTCTTTTTTATGTTGTTGAAGTACCTGGTGAGTTCCTGGAGCATCCTGATTGCCAGTGTTTTGAACTGTGCATCTGATAGCTTGGCTATCTCTTTGTCACCTAGTTGTATTTTTTTATGGAGCTTACAACTGTTCTTTCATTTGGGCCTTTTTTTCCCCCTTGGCATGCCAGTTACATAGTAAGGGGCAGAGCCTTAAGTGTTCACCAGGGTGGGGCAACCCACCTGGCTGTATTGTGGAGGTATATGTGGGGTATATGTGGGGGAGGGATCAGAGAGGGAACAGTGCTGCTTGCTCCACTCTCTGCCGGTTTTCAGTCACTTCCCCTGCTACTCACAGTCAAATTTGGCCTGATGCCAAATCTCGGATGGGTGGATTTGTGTACATTCTAGGACCCTATCAGAATGAAGGAAATGACCCAATTTCCAATGAACTCTCCCGTGAGCCTGGGAGTTTCTCCCTCTGCTGCCTCAACCCCCACAGGTGTTTTCAGTCAGAGATTTTGAAACTTTCTTTCCCCACACTGGAACCCTGGGTTGTTTGGTCTATCTCACTCCCCAGTTGTTCCTCTCAGTTCATCCGCACACTAGTGTGGAACTGCCCAGTCCGTAAGCCACTGCATGGCCTGGTCTGCCAGCTGCCGCCACCTTGTCACGAGTCCTCCCTACCTGGCTGCCTGTCTCAGCCCCTCCTACTGGTCTGGATGAATGTTTCTTCTTTTAACTCCTTAGTTGTTGGACTTCCATATGGTTTGATTTTATGTCAGTTCTGGTTGTTTTTTGTTTTTAAAATTGTTGTTGTCCTTGTTTTGGTTATGCAAAGAGGCACAGTGTATCTACCTATACCTCCATCTTGGCCAGAAGTTGAAGAGTAGGTTTCAATTGTTGAATTCTGGGAGGACAGAAATATTTAGCATGTAGCAGGTATCTAAGTGGCTTCTTAAGTATCAGTCACAATCTTTTCACCCTGCTAGCTCTTTGTGTAGTAAATTCTCTGAAAAATTTAGTCAGTTTATTATCTATTTTTTCCAGTCAGTTTTTTTGTCCCATGTTCCACAGCTGTATAAATGCAGTTGTATTGTGTTTGTAAGGCACTGATGGGAGTGCCATACACTTAGTCTCTTTTTCTTGAGCAGCTTTGTCCAACTATGGGTTAATTAAAAGTTTCCTTTTTTTTTCATGAGATAGCTCTAGTAGGGCTTAGCTGTCTTTAACTTCATACAAAACGATTTTGTTAGATTGTATTGTGACAGCTGTCACAGCATGCATTTTTTAAAAAAACTTATCAAAATTGAATTTTTGTGTTGTTATTTTAATTTTGAAGATGGAAGAAAATATGCAACATTTTTGGCATATGATGCTTTATTATTTTAAGAAAAGTAAAAACACAACTGAAATGCAAAAATAGATTTGTGCAGTGTATGGAAAAGGTGCTGTTACTGACCAAACATGTGTAAAGTGGTTTGTGAAGTTTCATGCTGGAGATGTCTCTCTTGACAATGCTCCACGGTCAGGTAGATCAGTTGAACTTGATAGTGGTCAACTAGAGACATTAACTGAAAACAATAAACATTATACGATGTGGTAGATAGCTAACATAGTCAAAATATCCAAGTCAATAAAATTATTGGTGAAAATAAAAAATGTGTCTTATATTTTATGAAAAAAAACTAAATGGGCTTTTTGGCCAACCCATAATATTATTTACTAAGAGTATCTGAGTCTATTCAAAAATTTTAACAGTTGATGTGAAAACCATACTCTTAATTGATCCTTACCTTAAGACTTATTTTAAATTACATTTTGACAAAGAATTCCTCAAATTTTCTTTTAATGTTTGAATTTTAGAAGCATTTTCTTAACAGACAAGTCCCTGAATTTATACACTATCTCTATTAAGTTTCATTCTTGCTTGCATATCAGACAATATTGTCTGCATATGTCTCTTGCTTATAATAAACTTTCAAATGCAGCCAATACATGCTACCAAAAATCTGTCTTTCCATGAAGCTATAAGATTATTAGGCATATAATTCAATTTCTAAATTAATGTAACAACAGTTTAACCAAGTAATTTCCCACTACATAGCACTGTCACCATTATTTTAGCCTCCATTATCAATTTCCTTGCAAACTAATGCCTAACCCATAATTCAAAGCCACATATTTTAGGTTGTTAGTTACAACCTAACAAATCAGAATGACAATTCTGATTCCAATTTCTATTTTAATCAAATGGATCTCATTACAGTGCAGCAATAAACAACTCTAGAATTTCAGAGGATTAAAACAATGAATATTTATTTCTATCTCATGTTACATGTCCATCACAAGTAGAATGGTGGCACTCATTCCCATTATTATCGTCCTTACTCTGCATTGCAGGCTGATAGAAAAGTCACTCTCTAAAACATTACCAATAGCCACAGCATAAGAAAAGAAGATCATGATTAAGCATGTACTGGCTCTAAAAGCTTCTGCCTAAAAGTGACATACATAACCTTTGCTCCCATGTTCACATAAACTTGAATTAAATGTGGTAGGTATGTATAATCCTAAAGCAAAAAGTAGAGCTAGATATTGGTAGAAAATGTTAGAATATATCCTTAAAATATATCAAGTAAAACAAATGTATTTATTGTTATGAAAGAACATAAAAGCCGAGCTTGAAAAATTCATCAGCAAACTGGAAAATATGAAAAGTAACAGATGATATATAAATAGAAGTAGATACAAAAGAATTCTAGAATTAAAAAACAAAGATAGTCCTGACCACTGTGGCTCAGCTGGTTGGATGTCATCCCACAAAGCAAATGGTCGCTGGTTTGATTCCAGGTCAGAGCACATGCCTGGGTTGCAAGTTCATTCCCAGTTGGGGCAAGTTTGAGATCGATGTTTCTCTCTCACATGGATGTTTCTCTCCCTCACTTTCTTTCTCCTTTTCCCTCTCTCTAAAAATAAATAAATAAAATATTTTTTAAAAAATGAAGATGAAAGTAAGAATTAGAGGAACAGGTCATGAGCACACAAGCCAGGCTTAAGAAAGAATATGTGAGCCTGGAGGAAAAATTCTATCCAGCATGTTAAATAGAAAAACAAAGATATGGCTAAGAATTATAAAGGATGCTGTGAATTCTCCATTCACAAACTTATATTAAAGAAAGCAGTAACTAGTATTCTCCAAGAAGAAATAAAATTATCAGATAATGGAAGATCAGAGATGCAGGAATAAATAAAAAGCAAATGAAGCGAAAAGTTAAAAAGTTAATCTAAATAAATGCTGGCTCTAAAACAGTAACAATAATGAAAATGGACTTTATTTCCTATAAAAAGAGAAATAAAATACATAATGGCTACAGTATTTGAGTAGGTAAGAGATAAATGGAGAAAAAGTTTTGCTAGATCCATTTCATTTCCTGGAAGAAGAGGAGATATATCAATTAACATTGAAGTTAACAATACATATTATTTCCACAGTAAGAAATAATAAAAATGGTATATAACTTTCAAATACTGGGAAAATATGATAAAAAGTTGTCAATCGAAAAGTAGGTAAGGAAGAAAACAAAAAACAAAGTCAGTTGAACAAATAAGATAGAGTTTTAACCCAAATACATTGCTAATTGTACAGGATGGACCAAAAGTAGGTTGCAATTGTATGTCTGAAAAATAATTAATAATAATTAATAAATAATAAAACAAGAATAAATTCTATGTTTTGCATACTCACAACTGCAAACCTACTTTTGGCAACACCCCATATTAAGTGTAAGTGGATGAAAAAATTCAGATAAAAACTTTGAGACTGGATAAAACAATAACAATTATATGTTCCTTATGACAGACACACTTGCAACATAAGAAATAGAAATAAGCCCTGGCTGGTGTAGCTCAGTGGATTGAGCGCAGTCCTGCAAACCACATGATTGCGGTTTGATTCCCAGTCAGGGCACATGCCTGGGTTGCAGGCCAGTTCCCAGCAGGGGACTCAAGAAAGGCAACCACGCATTGATATTTCTTTCCTTCCCTCCCCCTCTAAAGATAAATAAATAAAATATTTTTAAAAAAGAAATAGAAATAAAAATAGTAATAAAAAATGTACCATGTAGACATTAAACAAAAGTTTCATTTCATAGTAATAAAAGGTACAGTGTATCAAAACACAAAACAAATTTTACATTTGTGTGCACATACTAATGTGCTCCAAAAATATTAAAAATACACAGCTATATAAGGAAAAATTGAGATATACACAATTATAATGAAAGATGAATACTCTCAATAAAATAAGCAGACAAAAATATCAATAAGCATAAAGAATATTTAAACAGCACAATTAACATTAACTAACAGATATGTAAGTATATAATACTGTACCCAGCGATGGACAATACATCTTCTTTTCGAGCAAGTATAAAACATTTATAAAATTTGGCTTTATGTACAGGCACAGAGAAGGTTTTAACAAATTTCAAAATATGAAATACTACAGAGTATGTTCTGTAACCATATGTTTGTCAATATAGTAATGAATTACAGAACATAAGTATAATCTCCATATGTCAAATTAAGAAATACACATTTAAGTGACTCATAAATAAAAATTTAAATGGAAATTAAAAATACTCAACAAATGATAAAATAAACTGCATATTAAAATATATGGGATATAGTTAAAACAGTAATTGGAGGGAAATTTTTAATCTAAAATATTCATATTGGAGCCCTGGCTGGTGTAGCTCAGTGGATTGAGCATGGGCCTGTGAAGTAAAGGGTTGCTGGTTCGATTCCCAGTCAGGGCACATGCCTAGGTTGCAAGCCAGTTCCCAGCCAGGGGACACATGAGAGTCAACCACATATTGATGTTTCTCTCCCACTCTTCCTCCTTCCCTTCCCCTCTCTGTAAAAATAAGTAAATAAATAAATGTTTTAAAATGTTCGTATTGGAAAATAAGAAAGGTTGAAATTTTAATGAGCTGAGTCAATCACAAAAAAGTATTAATAAAAGAATAGGAAATTGCCCAAATAGTTTGGGAGGAATAAAAGAGAAGAATTCCATAAAGTTGAATATAAAAATAAATTGAAGAAGATCAACAAGCTTTAAAAACCTGACCAAAAAAACTAACTCCGCCTTCTCACTAAATAAATAAATAAACAAACAAATAAATAAATAAATGGAGGAAGCTCACATTCACACACACACACACACAGTGTAAGGAATGAACAAGGGGCTATCACCACAGATCTTATAGATATTAAAAGGACCTTTTTACACCACACAGAGAAATAAATTCAAAATGAATCAAAGACTTAAATGTTAGACCAAAAACTATAAAAATCCTAGAAGAAAACATAGGCAGCAAAATCTCAGATATTACTCATAGAAAGTTTTTATGAGATATATTTCCCCAGGCAAGAGAAACAAAAGGAAAAATAAATAAATGGGACTACATCAAACTAAAAAGATTTTTCGCAGTGAAGGAAATCATCAACAAAATAAAAAGACAACCACCAGAATGGGAGAACATATTTGATGATATATTTGATAAGGGGTTAACATCCAAAATTTATAAAGTACTTACAAAACTCAACACCAAAAAACAAACAACCCAATTAAAAAATGGGCCAAGAACCTGAATACACACTTCTCCAAAAAGGACATACAGATAGCCCACAGACATATGAAAATATACTCAACATCAGTAGCCAAAGGAGAAATGCAAATAAAAACATAATATCACCTCACACTAGTCAGAATGGCTATCATTAATAAATCTACACACAACAGGTGCTGGCAAGGATGCAGAGAAAAAGGAACCCTAGTACACTGCTGGTGGAAATGCAAACTGATGAAGCCACTGAGGAAAGTAGTGTAGAGATACTTCAAAAAATTAAAAATGGATCTGCCCTTTGACTCAGCAATCCCACTCCTGGGAATGTACCTAAGGGAACCCAAAACAATAGTTTGAAAGAACATAAGCTCCCCTGTGTTCATTGCAGCATTATTTATAATTGCGAACATATGGAAGCAGCCCAAGAGTCAATCAATAGATGAGTGGATAAAACTGTGAGAACATTTACACAATGGAACTCTGCGAGGCCATTAAAAAAAACAAAATGTTACTCTTTATAACGTACAAATGGACCTGGAGAATAAGCGGAATAATCCAGTCGGAGAAAGACAAATACCATCTGATATCACACATATATGCAATCTAATGAACAAACTGAACTAACTAGCAAAACATAAACAGATTTATAGATAGAGAGCAGATATAACAACAAATGGCGGTGGCTGTGTCAAAAGGATAAAAAGATAAAAAGGATAAAAAAGTATGAACAACCCGGTATGAAAAAGTTTTCAATGTTACTTATTTGCTTGACATAGCTTTGTGAATTGTTATCTTGTACCCACTTCACAAACCATGAAAAAGAACCCAACCAGCCCCCAACCCTGGGAGCCTTCAGTGTGTGCCACCAAACACTACAATTTCCCTCCAAAGGAACTACTCTCCTCACTTTTACAACATTTTCTTCCTTGCGGCGGATTTCAGGAAAGGAAACTGAGGAAAATCTTCCAATATGGGAGAAGAGAATTTTGGAGTAGAATGCAATAAGTCAAAACAAAAGAACTGAGGTAGATAAATAAAGTGATAGTGGATGGAAGGGTAAAGGGACCAAGTATTGTCAGATGGGAGGGACCAAATATCACTAATACTCATGTGGGAATGGTCCAATTTAAAGAGAAACAGATAAAGTTATGTAGGGTGAAAAGTATGAAAGTGTAGCCCTGGCTGGTGTGACTCAGTGGATTGAGCACCAGCCTGTGAATTGGTTCAATTCCCAGTCAGGGTTCATGCCTGGGTTGTGGAGCAGGCCCTTAGCAAGAGACATGTGAGAGGCAACCACACATAGATGTTTCCCTCCTTTTACCTCTCTCTAAATAAATAAATAAAATCCTTTTTAAAAAGAGTGGGAAGGTGGCTAAAAGGGATAAGATGCAGAACCCAAATGAAAGATTGGAGGCATTGAAATTTATAAAATGTACTCCCTTCTTTTGGAGGGAAGAAGTACGAGTTTAGATGCAGATAGGTTTCTGGACTTGGAAGTCCAAAGATGAAGAAATTTACAGCTGATGATTCTAATATTTAGGTGAGACAATAGTCAAGGTTAAGAGTAGGGATTCAAGTATAGTAAGGGAGAATAAGAAGTTTATGAAGAAAGGAAAAGGAACAAAATAGTTAACTCAAACAACGAGAAAGCAACTTACAAAACAAATCCAGTTGATTTGTCAGTCAGGGTTGAGGTTTTCCTTGGAGTTTCATATGATTTATGTAGAGGAAGACCAACCTGCCCAACTAGATTTCTTTCCTCTTGCAGTGTTCATCTGTCTGTATGTAAGCACAGAAGTTGTGGCTGGAGAGCTGAGTCATCACAGACAGGGGTTTTACCAGGCCAAAAAACAAAAAGGAGAGAGAAAAATGTTAAGATTGAACAGAGTAATAATAGTGATAAGCCATGGGCTCTGACTGCACAAAGAAGAAAGTGAATACAGGAGGGATTGTTAGATAGTAAGACAATGTTGGGTTAGATTAGTTGAAGAGAATTAATTGATACAAATTTTTGCAATAAGATTAGTTGAGCCATGAGCTGTTTGGAAAGGAGGATGTTGCAGATTGGGATAAATTGGAGATTTCAAAGGCAGTACAGTTTCTACAAGTGACAAGTTCCAGGCTGGACTGTAGGAGTGCAAATATGAGGAAGAGGGAAGGAAAGAATGACTGGAGAAATATTGGTCAAGGAACTGAGAGGCCAGCATGTTGGTTGGAACATGTACCAGGATGTCAAAGTGACCGAGAAGGATGGCATCAGTCTGGGAGAAAGAAAAGCCTGTATCAGGGAAACTATTAATGAATAAAAATGAGAGGCCAGGTGGTCAGTAGACAACAGCAGTGAGGGAGAGAAGAGAATGACTGCACTACTTGGTGTCCCAGAGACTCCCACATGTAATATGGAATAACTCCAAAGGATCCCTTGCCCTCTAGTTTCCAATTCAGTCACTGGGAATCTCTCAAGAAATTAGAGGCAGGTAGGCCTGAGTGCTTATTCCCCAGGTTGCATCAGAGTGACTGTGTACCTTGATGAAAGCACTAATTCTTCAAGGCAACTAAACCTACATGATTCTGGATTTTGATAACAACTCCCTCCTGCCTCCCTTGAGGTAACCACTTTTACTAGCTTCAGGTTCCTGCCCTATTCCATGTGATTTCTCTACATTCCGCTTGTACTGTTGAAAATGCTTTCTTTTTAAAATCCTCTGAATTTTCCTACTTTGAATGTGCCATCTGTTTTCTTACTGTGACTCTGACTGATACTATGATAGAATCCAAAGGTGTGAGTATGGAGTTTCAGGGTGAAAAAAGGCCTAAGAATCCAGAAGTCATGACAAGGATTAAGAAGAACCCTACCCCATCACATGGCACAGAACTATGACCTGTTCAGTTGCAAACATACACTATTCATCAAGACAATGGAAAAATGACCTCAAAAGCCTGAGATAATCAGGGCTACCTCCTCAGTTTGAACAGGCAAAATGGCAGTCACCTGGGACTCAGCCCACACCCACCAGAGCAGCAGAGGCAGGACCTCTGCACCAATGAGTCTGAAAGACAGAACATTGAACAAAAGGTTATTATTCTTGAGCTTTAAAATCTAACAATATTTACTCCTTTGGGACCCCTCACCTTTTCCTGCTTTCCTATTTCTCCCCTCTTGTGTTGGGAATGTCTGTCCTACCACTGTATTCTGGAAGTACTTTACTCACCTGGTTTCACATACTCACAGCCAGAGATTAATTTTGCCTGAACATGAATCATACACTGATTTTTATCCACTTCTTTTATTTCCTTTTTATTGAATTTGTTGGATTGAAACTGGTTAAAAAAATTATACAGGTTTCAGGTGCACAATTCCACAGCACTTCATCTGTACACTGTATTGTTTGTTTACCACCTCAAGTCAAGCCTCTTTTCATCACCATTTATGCCTGCTACAGTTTTCTCTACCTTCCCCCACCTCCCCATCCCCAGCAATCACCACACTGCTGTCCACATCCATGGGGTTTTTCTCTTTTTTTATTTTTTGCTGAATTCCTCCAACCCTCCTACACCCAAACCTCCAAACATCCCCTGAGACTTATAGAAAGCTGTCAACCTGCTGTCCATTGAGAAGTCTGTCTCTATTTTGCTTGTTACTTCATATAGTTAGTTCATTAGTTTCCATATATTAGTGAAATAATATGTACTTGTATTTCCCTGAATGGCTTATTCCAACTAGCGTAATTCCCTAGATAATATTTAGCCTTTAAAGTTTAAACTTTTGGGTTGATGCTAAAATGAGTTAAGACTTTTGAGGCTATTGGGATGAAATTAATGTATTTTTCATAGGAGGGTAACATGAATTTTGGGGACCCAGAGACAAACTATATAGGCAAAATGTTTAAGTCACTCCAAAATCCATGTTGGAGTCCTAACCCCTAATGTGATGGTATTTTGGAGGTGCAGCCTTTGAGAGATAATTAAGTTTAGGGAAGTTGTGAGAAGGGGGGCCTCCATAATAGGGTTAGTGTTCTTATAAAAGGAAAAGACTGGGGCTCATTCTCTTCTGTGTGAAGACACAGTGAGAAGGCAGCTGTCCACAATCAGGAAGAAAGCTCACACCAAGAACAGAATCTTCCAGCACAATGAAGTTAGACTTCCCAGCCTCCATAATGGTGAGAAATGTTTGCTGTTTAAGCCATACAGTGTATGGTTCCTTGTAATAACATTCTGAGCTGACTATGACAAAGGAGAGATGGCCAGCCACAGACAGGAATTCCAGGGAGAAGTTTCAGGCTGAGACAGATTAGCAGTATACAGAAAAGAATGTAAAGGAGATTTCAGGTGATAGTAAATGTTTGCAATGGTTTGGACTTTGTGAGTAACTGAAGCAAACAGGGAATCAAGGGACATACAGTTAGAAAAAAACTGGTTTGGGGTTGTAGCATTGCACTATGGCCCCCAAATATTTCAACTGTTGATATTAATATTGCAATTGGTCATTAAGGTCATAAGTAGTGTTTTGGGAGGCAACAAGTCAAGGTCACTACTGTAACCTCTGGTCAAGGTTCAGATGAAAGACACTATTCTCAGAATGCAAAGATTATTTGGCAAGTGGTAGCTTTTTTAAGAGAGAAGGCATTGGAATGTGTTTAAAAGAAGGTGGAACAGAGATTAAGACACAGCAAGAGGTTGAAGATACAGAAAAGAGAGAAGGTAATCAATGAAGAGAAGTCTCAGAGTTAGCTGGGTCATGAGAGTAGGTGTTGGGACCTGCCTCTTTTTTGCTAAAATGCCACAAAGATTTGTTGAGAATGGCATGTAGTTTACTGTGCAACTCTCAGTAATTAATAATAACATATTGAAGTAACAAGCCCTGGGCTGGGCAAGTCTGTATCCTACTCAATGTATTACTTGTTCCCAGTTTGACCTGTCCTGGGATATCTGCTTCTTTCTTTTTGGCCACTATGAATGTTACCAATGGTTTTTACCTTTGAGCAGAGCCATGCAAAGCAACATGTCTTCCATATACAGAAACATGCAAAGTAAAAAAAAAAAAAACACCAGGGGCTTCTTCTTTGCCCTCTTTTGGTACAGCAGAAACATTCTCTGTGCTATCATGATATTAAACATCTGGAAGCTCCTATGATGGGAGGAGCCCTTAACTGCTTGGAGTCCAAACATTGTACTTGATGTTTCTTGTAGTACAGTACTGCACAAGTCCATGCATTATCAACTAAGGAGATAACATTAGCCCCCATTAAATCAGTAACCATATAGCACTCTGGGAACAGAGACAGAAGAGTCAAAGTCAGGCAATCAGAAGGACAAACAAAATGAAAAGGGGGAAGTAGAAGTATTTGGCTAAATGACCTCAAAATTAGATACCAAGTCAAAGTAAAACCATACAGATCCCATTTCCAAATCTCAGCCCATAGGAAGGCAGAATTTAAGCTAAAGGGAGTATGGACTGAGCCAGTCTCTAATGTACAGGACAAGGACTATGAGACCATCCAGGGTTCTGTTACAGAATAAGAAAATGAAACATAAAAGAAGAAGGGGCCAGAAAAGTTTTCCCAGAAAGTCTATAAGGATCTCCTGCAGGCATAGATCCATGAGAAATAAAGGGAAATCCCCAGAGGAAAGAGAAAAGAAATATCCATACTAGTATGGGAAGGAAGAGAGGAGTGGGGAAAGGTCACTAGTTGAGAGTATAGGAGAAAGCCTGGTACCTCCTTTTGAGCACAGATCAGCATCTTTTTCCAAATAATTTCTGGGACAAATGCTATTAATATTTTACTATTAGTTTAAGGGATACTTATTAAGTAGGGGCTAAGAGGTGAAGTTCTGTTCTATAGGGATAGTCATCTTCCCACACCATAATGATCTGAATATAGTCATATCTTAGTACTTGTTGGCTTCAGAACTTGTCAAACCCTGTACTCGTCACATTTTGAGATAAAAATGTTTGAGCACTCAGCACTTGCTTGGGACACATTGCACTTGCTAGAACTTGTATGAGTCACCACCCAGCAAAAGAAAATGTTTCATCTTTCAGTACTCATAGATTTTGGCACTTGTCACAAGTTCCAGAACAAATGAATGATGAGTACTGAGGTATCACTGTATACATACAATAAATATATACCTTGAAAAAACTTAATTAATATACATAGCCAGGTGTGTATTTCTTCTGAACAAAATATCTCCCACTCAGGGCACAGAAGATGAAATTTTCTGAGAGAGGAAAAGGTTTATTTTACCCGTGAGAAGTGAGATACTAAGGTTGAAAACATGGGTCTCTGGTCCCAGGAGATGGTGAACCTGATCAGCCTGGTGGAAGGCTTGAACCTGGGTGGGCAGCTGTGTGCATTTGAGTAATTCTATCACTATTACTCTACACACTGCATTTCATATCAGTTTAATGTTGACAAATTAAATTTAATTTGGCTTGGCACCCAAATGCCAGATTGGCAAAAAGTCCGTTCTTAAACTACTGGGGTTTTCCCACTCTCACTTGGATAGTCAAAGAAATTAGATATCCTACATGACTCAAAAGATTTTCCCCCAAATGTACACTCAGAAGAAGGGAAAGTCCCCTTCTAACTTTGACTTTCCAACTTGCCCTCCTGATGTCAACAAAACAGAGCAGTCACCAGCTTCAGGCTCAGTCCAGTCAAATCCTCTGAAAGCTGTATTTCACCTGGGTGTAGTGCTCAGGTTTATGCACCAGCAATTCTTTGAACCATGGGCCATAGCAGCATTGTGCCAGAACATTTGTCTGCTTATAATAAAAACCCATGCTCGCCTCCCCCTTTCCTGCTAAAATTTTTGGTACCTTGAAAGTAAGGCTGCTTTTGTTTTCAACCCCTGAAACACCAGATCCTTCTCTCTAGAGAGAAAATAGTTGATCAAAATAAAGTCCCGGACTTTTGAGACACAAAGAACATTTTCTTTTTTATGAGGAAAAGATCTAGACCTTAAAACCAGAAAGGCTTTTATGCACTTTCTGAAAGTGGGGTTAGAGGGAATACTCTCCATCCTTCATTCTTTCTGTATGAGTAAACTGGCTCACTGACAAAAAGAAAATGTTTTTGGCTGAAAGAAGAAAGAAATAGGCAAAACTATCTTTTCCAAATCACCCCCACTACATGTCTACTTTCAAGAAGTTGCATTACCAATGAGCAGGGGTGAACCTAGATGACTGACACATAAGGAGGTCTATCAGTCTGTAGGTTATGTTCACATATGTGAAGCAGGTAGTTCAAGAGCCTATGTGTCATGTATGTTTGTATAATGAATGATGGTAATTCAGCTTCATGGAAAGAAGTCTCTCGGTGGAGGAACCAAGACAAATAGCAGCCAGAGGTTGCGTCAGATTTCCAGGTAAGCAGATTGTTTAGGGAGGAGATGTTGAAGTTGGGATGCCGATGCCCAGTTTGGAGATAAAGGAGACAGCACTGGGGCAGCTGGTCAGCTTGTGTTTCAATAGTGACACCATGTGGCAGCAATGGCTACAGGGCCAGGAGATCAGTAGACTTCTGGTTTTCTCTCAGACACTCCTTAGTGTTGACTAAGGAGACTGACACTTCAACTGAGAAAGCTACTCACATCTTCACACCTGTCATATGTGTGCTCTGAGCAAGGGAGTTGAAAGGAGTAAAATCCCAGGGGCAAGGAATGAAGACCTTCAATGATGAGGAGAGAAGAACTGGATTCATTTAATTTGAAAAATAAGAGATACAATTGCTTTATAGCATTGGTGAAACAGGTTTCTAACAGCTATGAGATAGATCGTATTTTGTAATATCCATGATACTCAGGATCCCCTCGGGTTACACAGTAAAATCACACTAAGTCAGAACAAGTACAACTATAGAGAAGAAAGTGTGGATTTTGGTGAAGCCAACTTCGGTTCAAATCATAGTTCCTTCACTGATTAAGCAATGTGACTTTGGACACATTTCTTAAAATATCTGCACTTCAGTTTCCATACCTACCAATGGAGATAAGGTACAGGGTCAGTGTGATTGTTATAGTCATCTCGTTCCCATGCTGTGAATTATCACATCTTTTTTACCTTTAGGATGTCTTGATTTGCTACTTGGCTGTCAGTATAAGAAAAACAATACATGATTAGAATTGGCTATATATCTGAATTGTTTATAACAATGACAAATTTGGATTAAACTCATAAGAGGAAAATGATTATATAAATATCTGTTCATATCAGGGAAATATTAAGCAGTCATTAAAAATGAAGCCTTCAGTGAATTTCAATGGCATTAGAGACTGTTACACTAACTTTAGTTGAGTTCTAGTAACCCCCTACCATTGTACCAGCCTACATTAGAGATTGTTGTCAGAATAACATCAAGTGAAAAAGAGAATGCATAAAACCTCAAGTTTTATATGTTTTATGTAATTTAATCAGGATTATATTTTATTTACCTGCCTATGGTATTTGCAAATGCATATATGCATCCATATGGAATTCAGACAAGCATTGAAACAGATACAAAGGACATACAAAAATATTAATAGTGCATCTTTCATGATTTTTAAGTGTTTTTAAGGAGGCATATTCTAATTTTTATCTTTATTAAGTACAACCTTTTAAAAATAAAATTGTATGGCTTTCTCAATATAATTTTGACTACCATCTTATGAGCTTAGGGTTTCACCTTCTCTTTCTTATGCCTCTATTTTAGATAAACGTATGGAGGAAGAGGATGAATTTATTTTTAAAAAAGAGGGGAGAGAGGAAGGGGAGGAGGAAGACCTTTTAATCCTCTTCGGGCACATCCTGGTTGGTCTTGGCATTTTGGGGGGTTGGCATATTTTGCTCCCCTTTAGTGTGAAGAATACTGTCCTACAACTCTATTATTTGTTTGGATAATCTAGGTCACTCTTGGAGAAAAAATAAAAGATCAACATTCTGAAAAACCATAATATTTTATAAAGATATCTTAATAATTGCTTTCAATATAAATAATGTATGCTAAATATAAAGTTGTAATGCTATATTAATATAGATATATATATAATAACAGGAAAGACTACTACAAGTAAAATAAAGCACCTACTATACAATAAAATATTCCAAGGTCAAAATAGGGGTCTGCAAACTATGGTCCAAAAACCAAACTTAGCAGACAGCTGTTTTTTAGAAACTGCAAGCTAAGAATTAGGTTTTACATTTGCAACAGGTTTTAAGAAAAATTAAGATAAGATTGTGTGTATTCCTCAATGCTTAAAATGTTCCCTACCTGTCTCTCTAAAGAAAAAGTTTGCTGATCACTCATGTAAAAGGTAAGTTACTAAGCAGCAATTATCTACTAATGTATTATGTATTAATGTATTAATACATTATCTACTAATGTATTAATGCATTTGCATAATACTATTCAAATATTATGTATTTCAGAAACATGGAGTGAAAGCTTAAATTTACCTTGTTCAAAGTTGTCTCATTGGTAATGATCTTGTAAATGTATGTTTAAACTTTTGTTTCATGCTATGAGAATCAAATAGTAAAACTATATTATATTAGTTCTTAAGGGGCAAGACACAATTTTTGAGAAAGAGGTTTATACTCTAATTAAAAGAAATGTGAGGTCAAGTCAAAGAAATATCTAAAGTAATATCTAAAGTTAAAGTAACATAACATGCTCTGTTAGATTGTCTACACAGTTTGGTGGGTTGATAGTCAGATATTTGGAAACTAACCATCTTCCAAAATACGTTGACATAATGACAACAACTTGCATAGCTGAACTTGCATGCCAACATCACCAAGTCTCTGCTTCCCATGAGCTGCCCAAACTTAACTGTCTCCCCAGATAACTCTTCTGCCCACCTCACTTGACCTATTTGCCATAGTCAATAATGTTGATCCCTTCCTCTTTCCCAAAATACTCTCTTGCTTTGTCCTCACGACTCCATACAACCCTAGTTTTCCACCTATTTATGTTTTCTCAGATCCTGTAAGCATACTCTCTTCCTCTACTTGGCCTGCAGGCATTCTCTGCCTGCTCTTCTTTTTTGTCCTGTGGTATCTGGTCCAGCATAGGCTGATGCCTCCCACCTCTCTGTTCTGATAATTCATGCTTCTCAGCTTAAAATCTACTAACTCTGCTTTCTCTCATATCTGATCAAATATGAATCTGTTTAGTATTCATTTTTCTTCTTTTTTTTTCTAAAGATTTTATTTATTTATTTATCTTTAAAGGGGAAGGAGAGAGGGAGGGAAACATCAATGTATGGTTGCCTTTTGTGAGTCCCCTGCTGGGAGTTGGCCTGCAGGGAACTGGACTACAACCCAGGCATGTGCCCTGACTGGGAATCGAACCTCGATCCTCTGGTTCGCAGGCCCGCGCTCAATCCACTGAGCTACACCAGCCAGGGCTTCATTTTTCTTCTTAAGAAGACAACGACAACTATTTTCCCGTGTTTAATCTCATATAATCCTGCCTTTCTTCATGGCTAGTAATTTTCAAATTGTATACCCAACATTGCATGTAAAATAAGTTCAGAGTCTTTAGATGGTGTTATATTTTACTGTAGAAGGTCCTCCTTTCATATGTTAGGTATATCATGGTATGAAACATTGATCACCTCAGTCCCATCAAAAATTGGGGTGGGTTGGAGCTAGACTGAAGTTTTGGTAAGACTCAATCTAGATTTGACTTCACCTCAATTTTAGATAGTGGTCGTCCTGACTTTACATTGAAAGTCACATCTGCATTACAGAAGTTTTCAGCTCAGCTCTGTAGCCTCCCTTCCCACACACTTCAAAAGTTGGTCAATGCATTGAGCAGGATACCAGCTCTCCATTGCTTCTTACACAGCATCTCACATGACCCAGACTCAGCAAATGTCCTATAATTAATGTGTTTGAGGCCCCACATTTTTTAATTTATCATTCCAGACCAGTATTACTGCTAAATGCTTTACCAAGTTTACTCTCCCAGCAGAGGTCTTTACCTGGGCCAATCCTCAGCCCATACCCAAAAGCAACAAATATCTCCAGAGGAAAAAAACCTCTGGCATATACTAGCTAAGCATGCGATGGTTCTCCTTGTCTGATGCACTTAACAATCATGCACTTAAAAACTTGGTTTAAAAAAAATTAGAGATCCCAGATGGTAGAGGAGTTAAATGGAAGATTACAAACCTCTTCCAAAGACAAAAGTGGAATTACAACTAAATCATAGAGAACATCCTGAATAACCAACTGAACATTAGCTGGAGAGAAACCTTATATCCAAGGACAGACAGAAGAGACCACTTCACCCTGTCTCCCAATGAGACAGGTAGGGAGTACAAAGTAGGCACAAGAGGACTGGCTGAACTCCCACAGGTGGCAGCTGAAGTTCCAGAAGGGATATTTCAGTGGCTAGGGAGTTCCATCTAGGAAGTGTGCAGTCTGAACCCCAAGCTGGGCTCCCCAACCTACAGCACCAGAGCCTAGAATGGAATCCAGATAACAACCAGCTATGAAAAGCAGCAGGTGTTTCTGTCCACCAGGGAGAGATGGCTGGAGAGGCAGAGAGCCTCTTAAAGGGCTAATGCACAAAATACCATTTTTAGCCATTTACAGAGGACTCTGGCAGAGGGAGGGAAGAGAAGACTAGAAACACTTAAGGAGAGTCTGGGACTTCTGGCTCTGGAGAGAGCATTGAAGGAACAGATGCCAGGATACTTGTGTTGAGTCATTTCCTATACTGCAGAGGCCATCTTTCTCAGTTAGAGCACTCCTCTAAAGTTGCATCAACCTGAAGGGAAGCAATACCTCCACCCACAGGAATTACTCTGCCCCACCATGTGGAGCTTAAACTGGGCTATTAAGGAGTACAGCTAGCAGCTAATCAGATTTAAGTTTAACAACTAAAGTGAATCTCTGAGAGCTCTGAGACTTTAGCTGACCTTTACCTAGGCCCCATTTTGGTAAAAAGCCAGTCTTGGTATACAGACTGGTTCTTTCTGCACACACTCAAGCCCAGCAGAGGGAGCCACAAGTGTGGTTCACAGATAGCTCCAAACAGGTTGCACAGGTCCTGTAAGTAACAGGCAGTGTCTGACAGAACACTGAATCAGTGTTTTTGAAGATTTAATACATAGAAACAACACAAGGAGCCAGCCAAAATGGGAAGACAAAGAAACAGGGCCCAAATGAAACAAAGAGAATCCTCCAGAATAAGAACTAAATGAAAGGAAGGCAAGCAATTTATTAGACATGGAGTTTAGAGTAATGAATATAAGGCTACTCAACAGAATGTAAAAAAGATATGGAAGAAATAAAAAAGGACCTGTCAGAAACAAAGAATGTAATATCTGAAATAAAAACTACACTGGAAGGAATAAACAATAGGTCAAACAAAGCAGAAGACAGAATCAGTGATTTGGAAGACATGATGAAAAAAAACACCCAAGCAGAGCAGCAAAAAGAAAAAGAACTAAACAGAATGAGGAGAGCCTAAGAAACCTTTGGAACAACATGAAGTGTAATTACATCTACATCACAGGAATACCAGAGAAGGAAGAAAGTGAGCAAGGTATTGGGAACCTCTTTGAAGAAATAAGGGCCAAGAACTTCTCTAGTCTGGTCTAAGAAAAAGACACTCAAGTCCATGAAGTGCAGAGTCCCAAACAAGATGGACTTACAAAAGCTTACTTGAACCAAGACACATAATAATTAAAATAGCAAAGCTTAAAGACAATGAAAAAATCCTAAAAGTTGCAAGAGAAAAGAAGGTAGTTACATACAAGGGAGTGCCAATTATTCCATCCTCTGATTTCTCCATAGAAACATTTGAGGCCAGAAATAATTGGAATGAAATATTCAAGGCAATGAATAGCAAAGACCTACAATCAAGGCTACTTTACCCAGCAAGGTTATCATTTAAAATTGAAGGAGAAATAAAGAACTTCCCAGACAAAAAAAAAAGCTAAGGGAGTTTGTTAATAGCAAACTAGTACTGCAACAAATGTTAATGAGCTTGTTTTAAAAAGAAGAAGGAACAAAAGAGCAAAATAGTTTTAAAATAAAACAGAAATAAATACAATCTATCAATAATCATCTTAATTCTAAATGGCATAAATGCTACAACTAAGAGACATAAGATAGTTGAATGGATAAGAAAACAAGACCCATATATGTCTCAAAAAATAGTTGCCAATAAAAGCATCCTGTCATTTCATATTATTTTAGGAAAACCATATTCTGTTAATATTTCCATGGGAAAATATAAAATCATAGATACCTGTAAATAGATAAACAGCAAGTGTTGACAAGGATGTGTGCCAAGGATCCAAATTTTTGGCATCTCTGGGCCACACTAGAAGAAGAAGAGTTATCTTGAGCCACACATTAAATACACAAACACTAACAAAAACTAATGAGCAAAAAAAAAAAGTTTTAAGTAAATTTACAGTTTCATAGATGCAGATTCATAGATGCAGAGAATAGATTGATGGTTGCCACAGGGGAAGAGATATGAGAGGCTAGGGGGGAAATGTGAGGAAATTAAGAAATACAAACTGGTAGTTACAAAATACTCTTGGTGATGTAAAGCCAAGCATAAGGAACATAGTCAATAATATCATAATAAATATGTACGATGCCATGTGAGTAATTGAAATATCAGGGGAACCACTTTGTAAACTACATGATTATCTACCATTATGCTGTACACCTGAAACTAATATAAAATAATATTGGATGTAAATTGTAACTTAAAAATAAATTTTATTTTTTAGAGGTCAGCAGTTCTCCCAAAGATATTCAATGAAAATCTCACCCCATAAACAAGTAAGAAATGTTCATAGTTAAGTATGTTCCATAGTTAGTTCTTAGCTCTATGTAAAATAGAGTTTTGGGCTAATAGTTTCCTTAATAGAACTTTATAGGAATTTCTTGTTTTTATTTTCTGGTGTTCTTTTTTCCACATTTTTTAAATTGTTGTTCAGGTACAGTTGACTCCATTTCCCCCCCTCCCATTTTTTATTTAATTATTGTTCAGTACAGTTTTCTGTCTTTTACTCTCATCCCAGCCCACCCCACCAGTGCTCCCCACCTCCCTCCCATTTCCACCCCTGTTAGTTTTTGTTCGTGTGTCCTTTATACTTGTTCCTGTGAATCTTTCCCCTGTTCCCCTGAAATACCCTCCTCTCTCCCCTCTGGTCCCTGTCAGCTGGTTCTCAATTTTAGTGTCTTTGGTTGTATTTTGCTTGCTTGTTTGTTTTGTTGTTTAGGTTCCTGTTAAAGAATGTTTCTATTTTTTTTTTTAGGTAGGTTTGTATTGCTCTGAACTTCCCTCTCAGGATTGCCTTTAGCATATCTTGCAGAGTTGGTTTGGAGGAGGTATATTCTTTCAGCCTTCTTTTGTCTGGGGAAACTCCTTATTTCACCTTCCATTTTAATTGAGAACCTTGCTGGATAGAGTAGTCTTGGTTGCAGGCCTTTGCTTTTTATTACTTGGAGTATTTCTTGCCATTCCTTTCTGGTTTGTAGTGTTTCCATTGAGAAGTCAGCTGCTAGCCTTATCAGGGCTCCTTGTACGTTACTTCCTGTTTCTTTCTTGCTGCCTTTAAGATTTTTTCTTTGCCTTGGAATTTTGCCATTGTAATTATGATGTGCCTTGCAATGGGCTTCTTTTTACTCCTCTTGATTGGGACTCTGTGTTTCCTGGATTTGTGTGACTTTTTCTCTTATCAAATTGGAGATGTTTTCCATCATTACTTTTTCAAACAGGTTTTCTACCCCTTTCTCTTCCTCTCCTCCTTCTGGTATTCCTATTATACAGATATTATTATGTTTCATGTTGTTCTTCAGTTCCCTTACCACCTCTTTATTCTTTCTTAGTCTTTTTTTTTTCTGGTTTACTGAGGGTATAGCACGTTTTGTGTGCTGTTGCACAGGTGCTGCCAGAGAAAAACGACAAAGCCTAGGGAACAAACCCACATCTGCAAAAATTTCTCACCCCACCCCCCAATCTTAGTATCAACAGCAAATGGGAATTCCGGAGGAAGATGGCGGCGGAGTAGGACAAAGGATTTCGCTTCCCTTAACTCGCCGGAGAAAAACCAGGCTGCTCTGCAGAGGAGCACGGCGAACACCCAACAGGGACCCAGCATATGGGAGGACAGGACCCCAGAGAGTATAGCGGACACTGAATGACCAGAGGTTGAGGAGAGGAGACGGACCTCAGATCAGCAAGGGTGCAGATTGGAAAACACCAGGAGAGATCGGTTTGCCTGTAGTGGCAGAGAGAGGAGTGGGCATTGGGAAGCAAACCGGAGAACTCTGATAACCCGTGGAGTCAGGCTGTGTTTGCCAGTTTGGGGAACTGAGGGGCCCCAGCATTCCCAGTAGCCTGAGCCGGCGCTCCCACAGTCTCGGGGGAGATTCGGGATATGGTCAGTGCCCCTGGAAGAGCACCAGTCACCAGCTCCCTCCCTACCTAGCCGGCCGCAGGGTGAGAAGAACCCGAAGGCAGGCTGTAGTTGCTGGCTTGTAGGGCTGGGTGGCGCGCATTCCTGGAGGTGCGCATTCCCTAAACCGGGGGACTCCAGCTGGGGATTCCAGCAGGCACTCACACAGCATCGGGGCACTGCGGCGCTTGACTTACAGGGCCCCTGGGGAAGCACCAATCGCCAGATCCATCCCTACCCAGCTGGGCGCAGACTGAGAAGCATCCAGAATCCAGTGTGGTCACCAGCTTGAAAGTCTGGGAATCCCATGCATTCCCAGTGGCGTGCATTCCCAGTGGCGCGCATTCCCAGTGGTGCGCACTCCCAATACCGGGGGACTCCAGCCAGGGACTCCAGCTGGGGACTCCAGCGGGCACTCACACAGCCTCGGGGCCCTGCAGGAGACTTACAGGGCCCCTGGGGAAGCGCCAATCACCAGATCCAACCCTACCCAGCTGGGCGCAGACTGAGAAGCATCCAGAATCCAGTGTGGTCACCAGCTTGGAAGTCTGGGAATCCGGTGCATTCCCGGTGGCACGCATTCCCAGTGGTGCGCATTCCCAACACCGGGGGACTCCAGCCGGGGACTCCAGCGGGTGCTCACACAGCCTCGGGGCTCTGCCCGAGACTGACAGGACCCCTGGGGAAACGCAAATTGCCAGATTCATCCCTACCCAGCTGGGCTCAGACTGAGAAGCACCGGGAGTCAGACTGTGGTTGCCAGCTTGGAAGAATTGTGAGTTTCCCAGTGTGTGCAGCCACAGCACTGGGAAGGGTCCAAGCCCAAGCCTGCGAGACCAGGAAAGCCTGGCTGGGAGTGCGTGCCCTCACACGAGGCCAGAGCTGGGAAGCCTGGGGAAAAACCTGCTCTTATCGGGGCACCGGAGAGTGGCACCATTCTGGATCTTGGGAGGGCACTGACGAGACCAGCTAAGTTCACCGAAATGAGAGAAAGACCACACTAATACCCCCTCAGGCTGCTGCAGCTAGGGAGAGCAGAAGAAAAGGTTTGACCAGCTGGAAACCAACAAGAGGAGTAGGTGGAAGTGGAGAACACCAAGATACCTGCAGGAGACTGCACCACTGAATCTCACAGGCATCTTACCACAGAAGTTCGCACCATAAACCCAGGAACCCAGAACAGATCACTTTAAGAAGCTGAAGCCAACAAGAAGAGCAACACAAAC
The DNA here is from genome assembly GCF_014824575.4 of Sturnira hondurensis. NCBI lineage: Eukaryota > Metazoa > Chordata > Mammalia > Chiroptera > Phyllostomidae > Sturnira > Sturnira hondurensis. The sequence continues at coordinate 558,530 of NW_028088815.1, read as the reverse complement.
AATGGGAAGACAAAGAAACAATCCCCAAATGAAAGAAAAGGAGGAAGTCTCAGAAAGAACATTAGATGAAATAGAGGCAAGCCAACTATCAGATATTGAATTCAAAGCACCGGTTATCAGGAAATTCAAAGAGCTTACAATGAGCTACCAGAAACTACAGGGGAGCTACAGTGAGCTCTCTGCAAACTACACCAACATGAAAAAGGAAATGGAAACCCTTAGTAAAGGTCAAGAGGAAATGAAGAATACAATTAATGAACTGAAGAACACAGTAGAAGGTATGAAGAATAGAATCAATATGGCGGAAGATCGCGTAAGTGAGATAGAAGACAGGATAGAAAGAATCTCCCAGACAGACCAAATAATGGAAAAGAGAATCAGAAAAAATGAGGAGACTTTAAGAGAAATGCAAGACAACATGAAACGTAATAATATCCGAATAACAGGAATACCAGAAGGAGAGGAAGAAGAACAAGGGATAGAAAACCTCCTGGAAAGAGTAATTACGGAAAATTTTCCTACGTTGAGGAGAGAGAAAGTCACACGGATTCAGGAATCTCAGAGAGTCCCAAACAGGTGGAACCCAAAGAGGCCTACTGCAAGACACATCATCATTAAAATGGCAAACCTCCAAGACAAAGAGAAAATCCTAAAGGCAGCAAGGGAGAAAAAGGAAATAACATACAAGGGGGTCCCAATAAGGTTGGCTACTGACTTCTCAATGGAAACATTCCAAGCAAGAAGAGAATGGCAGGAAATATTCCAAGTAATGAGAAACAGAGGCCTACAACCAAGGCTATTGTACCCAGCAAGGCTCTCAATCAAGATAGAAGGCCAAATAAAGAGCTTCCAAGACAAAAGAAGTCTAAAAGAATACGCCTCCACCAAACCAGCTCTACAAGAATTACTAAAAGGACTGCTTTAGGAAAGGAAGGAAAAGAGAGAGATAGAGAGGAACACAGGTACACAAATGGCAATGAATAAGTACCTTTCAATAATAACCTTAAACGTAAATGGATTAAATGCACCAATTAAAAGACATAGAATAGCTGAATGGATAAGAAAGCATGACCCACACATATGCTGCCTACAAGAGACCCACCTCAGGTCAAAAGACCACCACAGACTAAAAGTGAAAGGATGGAAACAAATTTTCCAAGCAAATGGACAAGAAAAAAAAGCCGGGGTAGCAATTCTCATATCAGACAAAATAGACTTCAAAAAAAGGGCCATAAAGAGAGACCCAGAAGGTCACTTCATAATACTCAAGGGAAGAATCCACCAAGAAGACATTAACATCATAAATATATATGCACCCAACATAGGAGCACCCAAATATATAAAGAAAATCCTAGAGGACCTCAAGAAAGATATTGACAGCAACACAATTATAGTAGGGGATTTTAACACCCCACTGTCAAAAATGGACAGATCTTCCAAACAAAATATCAACAAAGATATAGCAGCATTAAACGACACTCTAGAAGAAATGGACCTAATTGATATATATAGAGCCATCCATCCCAAAGAAACTAAATACACTTTCTTTTCAAACGCACATGGAACATTTTCAAAGATAGATCACATGATAGGACACAAAACCAGTCTCAACAACTTCAGGAAAATAGAAATCATACCAAGCATCTTCTCTGATCACAAGGGACTGAAATTGGAAACCAACCCCACAGGAAAAAACCCAAAACACCCAAAATCATGGAGACTGAATGGTAGGCTATTGAACAATGAATGGGTCAAGATTGAAATTAGGGAGGAAATCAAAAAACTCCTTGAAACAAATGAAAATGAACTCACCACAACCCAAAATTTATGGGACACAGTGAAGGCAGTCCTGAGAGGGAAGTTCATAGCGATACAGGCTCACCTAAAGAGGATAGAAACATTTCAAACAAACAACCTAACCCAACGCCTGCAAGAACTCGAGGAACAACAACAAAGACAGCCCAGAGCAAGTAGAAGGAAGGAAATAACCAAGATCAAAGCAGAATTAAATGACATAGAGACTAAAAGCACAATTCTAAAGATCAATGAATCCAGGAGTTGGTTTTTTGAAAAGATAAACAAAATAGACAAACCTTTAAGTAGGCTCATTAAGAAAAGAAGAGAGAGGACACAAATAAACACAATCAGAAATGAAAGAGGAGAGATTACAACTGATACCACAGAAATAGAAAGGATTGTAAGAAATTACTATGCGGAACTGTATGCCAAGAAATTTGAAAACCTGGGTGAAATGGACAAATTTCTAGAAAAATATAATCTTCCAAAACTCAATGAAAAAGAAGCAGAAAACCTGAACAGGCCAATAACAGCAAATGAAATTGAAGAAGTAATCAAAAAACTCCCATCACACAAAAGCCCTGGGCCAGATGGTTTCACAGGAGAATTCTACAAAGCTTTTAAGGAAGAGCTAACCCCTATTCTTCACAGACTATTCCAAAAAATCCAAAAGGAGGGAAAACTCCCCAACTCTTTCTATGAAGCCAGCATCACCCTAATCCCAAAGCCAGATAGAGACACAACAAAGAAAGAAAATTACAGACCAATATCACTGATGAACATAGATGCTAAAATCCTCAACAAAATATTGGCAAATCGCATCCAACAATACATCAAAAAGATCATACACCATGACCAAGTGGGATTCATCCCGGGGATGCAAGGATGGTTCAATATACGCAAATCAATAAATGTAATACACGAAATAAACAAAAGCAAAGACAAAAACCACATGGTCATATCAATAGATGCGGAAAAAGCTTTTGATAAGGTACAACACCCATTTATGATAAAGGTACTCAGCAAGGTGGGAATAGAGGGAACATTCCTCAATATAATAAAGGCCATATATGAAAGACCTACAGCCAACATCATACTCAATGGGCAAAAACTAAAAGCTTTTCCACTAAGATCAGGTACAAGACAAGGTTGCCCACTTTCACCACTTCTATTCAATATAGTATTAGAAGTTCTAGCTGCAGCGATCAGACAAGAAAAGGAAATAAAAGGCATCCAAATCGGAAAGGAGGAAACAAAACTGGCATTGTTTGCAGATGACATGATAGTGTACATGGAAAACCCTATAGCCTCTACCAAAAAACTGCTGGAACTAATAAATGAATTTGGCATAACAGCGGGATACAAAGTTAATATCCAGAAATCAAAGGCATTTTTGTATACCAACAATGAAGCAGCAGAAGCAGAAATCAGGAAAAAAATCCCATTCGATATAGCAAAAAGAAAAATAAAATATCTGGGAATAAACCTAACCAAGGAGGTAAAAGACCTGTATGCAGAAAACTACACAACACTGAAGAAAGAAATCAAGGAAGACACAAATAAATGGAAACATATACCGTGTTCATGGATTGGAAGAATTAACATCATCAAAATGTCCATACTACCCAAAGCAATTTACAGATTCAATGCAATACCTATTAAAGTACCAATGGCGTATTTCACAGACATAGAACAAACACTTCAAAAATTTATATGGAACCAGAAAAGACCCCGAATAGCTGCTGCAATTTTGAGAAAGAAGAACAAAGTAGGAGGGATCACAATACCTGATATCAAACTGTATTACAAGGCCACTGTAATCAAAACAGCCTGGTACTGGCACAAAAACAGGCACATAGACCAATGGAATAGAACAGAGAGCCCAGAAATAAACCCAACTCTCTACAGTCAATTAATATTCGACAAAGGGGGCAATAACATAAAATGGAGTAAAGACAGCCTTTTCAACAAATGGTGTTGGGAGAACTGGACAGCTACATGCAAAAAAATGAAACTTGAGCACCAACTTACACCATACACCAAAATAAATTCAAGGTGGATAAAAGACTTAAATATAAGCCGTGAAACCATTAAAACCCTAGAGGAGAGCCTTGGCAAGAAAATCTCAGATATTCCACGCAGCAATATTTTTACTGATACGTCCCCTAGAGCAAGGAACATAAAGGAAAGAATAAACAAATGGGATCTCATCAAAATTAAAAGCTTCTGCATGGCTAAGGAAAACAGTATCAAGATACAAAGAGAAGCAACAGCTTGGGAAAACATATTTGCCAATGATACCTCAGATAAGGGTTTAATCTCCAAAATATACAAAGAACTCATTCGGCTCCACTCAAAGAAGACAAGCAACCCAATCAAAAAATGGGCAGAGGACTTGAACAGACATTTCTCCAAGGAGGACATACAGAGAATCCAGAGACACATGAAAAGATGCTCGATATCACTAGCTATCAGAGAGATGCAAATTAAAACCGCAATGAGATACCACTTAACACCAGTCAGATTGGCTATCATAAACAAAGAAACAAACAACAAGTGCTGGAGAGGTTGTGGGGAAAAGGGGACTCTAGTTCACTGTTGGTGGGATTGCAGACTGGTACAACCACTATGGAAAACAGTATGGAATTTTCTAAGAAAACTAAAAATGGATGTGCCTTTTGACCCAGCAATTCCACTCTTAGGAGTATATCCTAAGAATCCTGAAACACCAATCCAAAAGAACCTATGCACCCCAATGTTCATAGCAGCACAAGTCACGATAGCCAAGAGTTGGAAGCAACCTAGATGCCCATCGGTTAATGACTGGATCACAAAACTATGGTACATTTACACAATGGAATTCTATGCTGCAGAAAGGAAGAAGGAACTACTACCCTTTGCAACATCATGGATGGAACTGGAAAGCATTATGCTGAGCGAAATAAGCCAGGCGGTGAAAGACAAATATCATATGATCTCACCGTTAACAGGATTCTAAACAAACCAAACATGCAAGCAAAATACGACCAATGACACTCATATATGGAACAGGCTGCAGGGTCCAGAGGGGAGAGGGGAGAGAATTATAGGGGAAAAGGGAATGGACTCACATGAACAAGTATAAAGGACACATGGACAATAACTAAGGGTGGGGGGTGGAAAGGGGAGGGAGGCGGGGAGCATGGGGTGGGGGGCGGGCAGGGTTGGGAATATAAGACAGAAACCTGTACGTGAACAAGAATTAAATAAAAATTATATTAAAAAAAGTTAAATAAAATAAAATAAAAAGTTAAGAAAAACAGCAAATGAACCATTATTAATAATGGTGTAAAGAGATTAATAATGGTGTAAATAGATTAAGACTATTATAAGAAAGGACAGAAATAAACTATAGTATAAATTCTAGTGACTTAATATGCATAAACCCACTGGACAAGAAATGAATGTTAAAAAGCTATGGAGGAAAGAAAATATCACTAATCACGGAGAAGACCACAGTAGATTTCTTCTCAGTAACCTCTAGTATCTACCACTGTTTCTTCTCTTTCTGTATCCATCTCTGGTGATGTCAGATGTTGACCCTATCTGACCTTAGGCAACCTGCTCTGAGACTGCCAGAGATCTGCTATCTATGATTGTCTCCTTCAGTTGTTAATCTAGTCACTTTGTGCTCAGCAGTCAGGCTTAAGCCCCATAGGGTGGGGCAGAATTCCTCCTGGGTTTGGGGGTATTGTTTCCCCTCAGGTTGCTGCTGTTCAAAGGGGAGTGGTCTCTCTGAGCAGGATAGCCGCTGCAGTATGGGTGACCACTCAGCACTGGGATCCCAGAGCCTGCTCTCAATTCTCTCCCCCAAGCCTCCATCCCCAGTCCCTCCTCAAGCATCTCTAGTCCACTCTGCCCCCCTTTGCCAGTGATCTACTCCTGTAGCTGTCTCGTTACATTATTAATCTAGTCATTCTGCACTCAGCAGTCAAGCTGAACCACCACAGAGCTGGGGCAGAGTCTCTCCTGGGGACAGAGCTGTTGTTTACTCTCAGGATGCTGCTGCTCAGAGAGGAGTGGTCTGCCTGAAAAGAGGGCCACTGCCCTCTGAGGGATGACTCAGCAATGGGATCCCTGTAGCTACTCTCTCCCCAAAGCTTCCATCCCCAGTCTCTCCTCAGGCATCTCCAGTCCATTCTGCTCCTGCCTTTGCTGGGGCTCCAAGTGAGTGACAGCAAATGAAAATTTGTGCACTGGCCTTTTAAACAGCTCTTTGCATCTCCAGCTGTCCATTTCTGGAAGGGAGCATTCCTTCCGCTTTTCACCACCAGTTGTTATCTGTGTAATTTGGGGGCTCTGGTGCTCTAAGCTGGGGATCCCAGCTTAGGGCTTAGACCCCATTCTTCTCAGAGGAATCCAACCTGCCACTTAATTATCCCCTGGCACTGCTGCCTGTGGGCACCCAGCCAGCCCTCTCATGTCTCTATTGCCCTCCTTACCAGACAGATTGTCCCAAAGGTGATTCTTCTGTTTATCTGAGGTTATAAGGCTTCTCTCTCCCTATTGTTCAGTTGTTTGTTCTGGGTAGTTTCTCTGCAATTTAATTCTAATTCCACTTTGGTCCTTGGAGGAGGTTAATGTGGCTTCCGCCATCTTGCCAAAAACTGAAAAAATAAAATAAAATTTTTAAAAATCATAGAAATATATGTACTTCTATGTATCAACTCAAGAAATATCAGGAAAGATTAAAATTGTTATTTCTCTTTTTATGTTAAAAGGCAAATTTTTTAGTAATATGGTCTGCCTTAATTTGTCTTACCAGTATTTTACAAAATATTATTTAAAAATAACAATTTCAACATAAGTAAACAAATAGGCATGTGTGTCTAGTGACTACTTGAAATGTGGCTAATGCAAATTAAGATGTTCTATAAGTGTGAAATACCCACCAGGCTTTAAAAATGCTGTCTTAAAAGATAATATAGAATTACTCAGTAATCATGTTTTTATATTAATTATAAGTTGAAAAATATTTTTAATATATGGGGTTAAATAAAACATTGTTAGAATTATTTCCACCTGTTCATTTTATTTTTGTTAATGTGGCTGCTAGTTAACAAAGTAATTTAGCTATTTGCATTATATTGGGACAGCACTGATTGAAGACTACGAAAAGAAACATTTTAAACATTATCAAAAATGATAAAGTCCTGACCTTTGGGGGCACAGAAGGTAGGCTACGTGAAGGAGGTAACAGGCACAGCCCAACCATTATAAAATGGCAGCCTCTAATGCACATACAGTGGTCCTATTACCAAGAAGACCAGGGACTATCCACCGTGGTGCCTTGGTGAATGACCTATCAATTAATGCTGAAAGAAGCAGATCTGTATTTACATGTTCCAATCTTAGAGCACCTCGGCTCAGAGCCCTCCTTTCCCATGAGACCCAGCATTTTCCAAGCTATCCACCAAGGTACTATCAAAAAACATTCCTCAAAGTTCCCATGTTTTATCTGATCTTAGCCAGACTGCACAAGCAGTTCTCCAGTCCCTTTGGAAGGTACCAAAGTCACCATCCTCACACAGCAGCTCTCTCCTTCAGGATCTGGCATATGTGGTCATCAGCCTCCATATGATAGTCCAAAAAAAGCACAAATCCCAAAAGTCTGGGTGAAATCCAGGTGTAGCAGATGAGGATCTTGCAAGGAAGTCCTTTGCAGCTCTGGAGTCAGCTAGAGTAAGTTTGATCACAGCAGCAGCATCTACATTCTTATTAGTCCAGGCTGCATGTCCTCCTTCCTCACTATAAGCTACCTACTGAATTTTGCTGTGTATAATGTGCACTTTTTGCACATCCAAATTTTAAGGGAAAAATAAGGATGCACATTATACATGGGTAGTACCTGAAATATCTTTTATCTATTATTGTATTTTTGAATTATTTGTTACATAAAATGTCTTATACTATAATATGTTCAAAAATAAATGCTAAAATTTTTATAATAAAAAACAAGTATTTAAATATAAATAAATTACTTAAATAAAAATTCAAGTGAGAGTTTTTTTCCTGAAAGTTTGGGCCAAAAATGCTGGTGCAGGTTACGTACAGGAGTGCATTATACCTGAAAAAACATGGTGGCTGCTTACCTACTTCTCCCTTCTCACAGCTCTCTTTCAAACCTCAAAACTCCTGTACTATAGACAGCATGCTTCCTCCATCCCTACTACTCCCAGCATGGCCAAGAGCAGAGAGCAAATGACTGCCATGCTTGAGCTTAAATCCTCACCCTGAGCCTCCTTCGTACCCCATTTCTAACTCTTCCCACAGTGGGCTACATCTGCTCCTTTTCTGTATCTTTTTCCAGCTGCCATTATTAGTCCAGGCAGGCATGGCCCCTTAAAACAGGGCAAACTGCCTTCAAGCTCTCGTACAGGTGACGTAACCAGAGTACCACCTCCCAGTTTAATGTACAGAGCTGTAAACTCCCAGGCTAAGTCACAAGCCAGGATACATTCAGAAAGTCAAATCCATCTCCCTTGCCTTGAGCAGCTGACACATTTTAACATAACTGGGAAGCTAGCCAAGTTTCCATAGTTATGTAAAATCTCCCAATTGCTGCTCTACTTCCTCCATCCTTAAAGCCATAGCTGTGGAGGTTTGGAGGACTTCTTTGTTCAGGGTACTTCTAGCTCATCACCCCATTTTAGGCATGTTTGCCATATTTATCTGCCCAAACTATATATCTGGTTTCATACAAGACCTTCCAGAAGGGACCAGGAATGCACTGATTCCACCTCTGTAGCAGCCTCCTTGGATCAGAGCAGGTAACCATTTGAGGATGTGGATCACCACCTGCTCAGGCTGCTTTTGCATCTTTGATGGCAGTCTCAAGATGCCCACATCCATGTCTTGAGTGCAGTCCCAAGACGGTGAAATCCCCAGGGACCCAGAAAGCCAGCATGAGAGGGATACACCCAGTCCCAACTCCTACCACCCTCTTCAAACTCAGCCTTCCGCAATAGCTTCCAAAAGATTTCTGTGTCTACAGTTCCCCTTTATTTCTAATGCATCCTCTATACTTTCAACAGAATTATTTCCTTAATCTTAACAACTCTGGCTAATAATCTTTATTGCCTTTTCCTTTTTTTAAAGATTTTTTTAAATTTAATTCTTGTTCCAGTACAGTTTTCTGTCTTATATTCCCAGCCCTGCCCCTCCCAGTGCTCCCCACCTCCCTCCGATTTCTGCCCCCCGCCTTAGTTATTGTCCATGTGTCCTTTATACTTGTTCATGTGAGTCCTTCCCCTTTTCACCTATGATTCTCTCCCCTCTCCCCTCTGGTCCCTGTCAGCCTGTTCCATATTTCAGTGTCTTTGGTCATATTTTGCTTGCTTGTTTGTTTTGTTGTTTAGATTCCTGTTAACGATGAGATCATATGGTATTTGTCTTTCACTGCCTGGCTTATTTCACTCAGCGTAGTGCTTTCCAGTTCCATCCATGATGTTGCAAAGGGTAGGAGCTCCTTCTTCCTTTCTGCTGCATAGAATTCCATTGTGTAAATGTGCCATAGTTTTTTGATCCAGTCATTGACTGATGGGCATATAGGTTGCTTCCAACTCTTGGCTATCGTGACTTGTGCTGCTATGAACATTGGGGTGCTTCAGGGTTCTTAGGATATACTCCTAACAGTGGAATTGCTAGGTCAAAAGGTACGTTCATTTTTAGTTTTCTTAGAAATTTCCGTACTGTTTTCCATAGTGGTTGTGCCAGTCTGCAATCCCTCCAACACTAAACTAGGGTTCCCCTTTCCCCACAACCTCTCCAGCTCCTGTTGTTTGTTTCTTTGTTTATGGTAGCCATTCTGACTGGTGTAAAGTGGTATCTCACTGTGGTTTTAATTTGCATCTCTCTGATAGCTAGCGATATCGAGCACCTTTTCATGTGTCTCTGGATCCTCTGTATGTCCTCCTTGGAGAAGTGTCTGTTCAAGTCCTTTGCCCATTTTTTAATTGAGTTGCTTGTCTTCTATGAGTGGAGTCATGTGAGTTCTTTGTATATTTTGGAGATTAAAGCTTTGTCTGAGGTATCATTGGCAAATATGTTTTCTCAAACAGTTGCTTCTCTTTTTATCTTGATACTGTTTTCCTTAGCCATTCAGAAGCTTTTAAGTTTGATGAGATCCCATTTGTTTATTCTTTCCTTTATGTCCCTTGTTGTAGGGGACGTATCAGTAAAAATATTGCTGCATGGAATATCTGAGATTTTCTTGCCAATGCTCTCCTCTAGGGCTTTAATGGTTTCACGGCTTATATTTAAGTCTTTTATCCACCTTGAATTAATTTTGGTGTATGGAGTAAGTTGGTGCTCAAGTTTCATTTTTTTGCATGTAGCTGTCCAGTTCTCCCAACACCATTTGTTGAAGAGGCGGTTTTTACCCCATTTTATGTTATTGCCCCCTTTGTCGAATATTAATTGACTGTAGAGATTTGGGTTTTTTTCTGGGCTCTCTGTTCTATTCCATTGGTCTATGTGCCTGTTTTTATGCCAGTACCAAGCTGTTTTGATTACAGTGGCCTTGTAATACAGTTTGATATCAGGTATTGTGATCCCTCCTACTTTATTCTTCTTGCTTAACATTGCAGCTGCTATTCGGGGTCTTTTATGGTTCCATATAAATTTTTGAAGTGTTTGTTCTATGTCTGTGAAATATGTCATTGGTACTTTAATAGGTATTGCATTGAATGTGTAAATTGCTTTGGGTAGTATGGACATTTTGATGATGTTAATTCTTCCAATCCATGAACACAGTATATGTTTCCATTTGTTTGTGTCTTCCTTGATTTCTTTCTTCAGTGTTGTGTAGTTTTCTGCATACAGGTTCTTTACCTCCTTGGTTAGGTTTATACCCAGATATTTTATTTTTTTGCTATATCAAGTAAAAGTATGAAGCAAAATAACATAATAGCCACATAATAAATTTTCCTTGTTGAAAAATTTTCTGTATGGATAAAAAGACTAAGACTCCAGACTTCTTTTTTTAGATTGTATTTATTTATTTTTAGAGAGAAAGGTAGAGGGGGAGAGAGAGAGGGAGAGAAACATCAATGTGTGGTTGCCTTTCGCACGCCCCCTTCTGGGAACCTGGCCTGCAAATCCAGGCATGTGTACTAGACTGGAAATCCAACCAACAACCCTTTGGTTCTTAGGCTGGCATTCCACTGAGCCACAACCAGCCAGGGCAGACTTCAGATTTTAAATAACAAATGCTGAAGGAAGGACAGATTCTACAGTAATTTGAAGTTGATATTAGCCACGAACACTAGAAATAGTAATTGTAGTTTGGGTCATCACCAGAAGATTTACCAATTTTCTCCTCTCTTGGTTGTATTTAATCTGTGGGTGCAGGCTAAGTTAGTTATATTTTGTCTACACTAGTAGACTGAAATTTTAGAGAATGGTAATCTATGTTGTATATTCCTTTGTACCTACAGAATTTAGCATGTCACTGCCAAAGTACTTTTAAAATGTTCCCGAGTGTGTGAATACATGAATGAATTCATTAATATTATTCATTTAGTATTTACTTGCCTAGCTCTTAGAAAAGAGGCAGATAGTATAATGAAGCAGGAGTCCAAAAAAAAAGTGTCAGTTGCTAACTGCAAGCAAAGTTACTACTGGCAGAGTGGTAGATAAGAATGGCCAAAGGACAAGATCCAGAAACCTGTTTCATTTTACAAGCCAGATCTCACCTGAGTTTAAAAATAGTTTGACTTGCCCTGGCTGGTGTAGCTCAGTGGATTGAGTGCAGGCCTGCAAACCAAAGGATCGAGGTTCGATTCCTAGTCAGGGTACATGCCTGGGTTGCAGGCCAGTTCCCAGCAGGGGTCACACGAGAGACAACCACACATTGATATTTCTGTCCCTCTCATCTCCCCTTCCTCGCTAAAGATAAATAAAATCTTTTTAAAAATACCTTGATAATGCAATTGGCTTGAGCTCTCCACTCAGTTCAAGTTTAAAAAAAATTGTTTGGCTTAAGTTATCTCACTAAGTGCATCCTCACGATTCACTACAATAATCCTGCTTAAATTTTCACAAACTATATCAGAAAGATGCCTGCTTATAAGTTTAAAAGTTTCCCTTTTTCCACCAATAGATTATTCTTTTAATTGGATCTAGGCACCTATAAAGGTGAGCAGTGCTATTCACAAAGTATTTCTAGTACTTTCTCTTTTCTGGGCACCTAACTTGAAGCTAGTCATGATCATGTGACTTGCTTTAGACCATAATGGGTGTTCTTTGCAGTCAGAACATTTAAGTACTGTTGTGCAATTGCCACAATTCTTTTCTTCAGTGGTACAGTGACCTGCAATATTCCATATAGTGGCCAGGACCTGGAATGGGGATGATAAAGAGCAAAGCTCCCAACTATCCCATGGTGGGTGTATAAGTGAGAAATAAACCTTCTTTATAGTAAACTGCTCAGATTTTGTGGTTGTTTGATAGTGCTATAGCTTATAAAGAAAATAATAGATTTTTAAAAGAAAAAAAATAGATTATTTTTCTGGATAGGTCAACATTTTTCAGTCCATTAGCCCTTACTGAAATCAAATCCAAGTTCTACTATTTACTAGCTGGATGGTATAGGATAAGTCACTTAAACACTCTGCCCGTTTCCACAATAATAGCTAACTTCAGAAATTACCATCAAAAGTGAGTTTAATATCTCTAAAACTTAGAGTGATGCCTTGTACAACATAAGTGTGATATATGTGAAGACAATCATTATCATTTTAAAAAGCTTTGGACTAAATATTCACCTTGAGTTCCATCATCCCAATTCATTTCATAGCTATCTAGTTGAAGATCTCAGAATATAGCACTGTGAATGACTTGACAATTAAAAGCTACAGAAAATGGAAGTTTAAAATTAAGCTAACAAACAGGACAACAATAACAACAAAGCAAAAATGACAAACAGGAGTCACAAGGAGATGGTACAAGAATTCACTAAGAAGTAACAATAGTAAAGATTCTGTTTATAGTATATTAGACTTACACACATTCAACACTAAACAAAATATCTTGAGAATTATTTTTACATTGATTCTAACACTTTCTATGCACTTTATAGTCTGGCCTTTTCTACAGCTAAAGACTTTTTTGTAGGGAAAATGATTGCTTTGTTCATAACCAGTCATGTAATAGCTCCTGGGTGAGGCTGAAAGTTACAGAACCATATGTCCAAACTGGAATATTAGGGAAATGCTGGGCCTTTGCACAGGACTACCACCTGTAAAAGAAATTCCAAAACTCCTGAATTTCACATTCCTTTTATGTGGGGATAACTTAACAATAAGAAATCTGGAGGAACAGGAAGGGAAAGAATGCACTCAACTATGAGAATGGAGGATTAAGTTCATAAGTGGAATGAGAACAATAAACTCAAAATTATTTATTTTAGACATTATTTTATTACTTTGAAATAAAGGTAGCCTAAGAAAACTAAGTAGCCTTACAAGTTTAGACTAACAATAGCTAGTATAGGAAAAAATATTGTCAAATTGAGATCTCCAATTATTATCATTGGGATTATCAATTTTTAAGTATTCCACAATGCCTACTGTGTGTGTAAATACACACACACACACACACACACACACATGCCTATAATAAGATTTCTGTCTAAGGAAGGCATCACTCCTTTGCTCTGAGATGGAGTCGTATAAACATACATGATAACAAAGTAGTACAAGACTTTGGAACAAGAAAGATCTGCATCCAGGACCCAGTTTCATAATTTCTATGTAACCTTGGGTGAGTTATATAATTTTTTAGCCTGTAAAAAGGGTACATTTGTACTTAACTAATAAGGTCTTTGAAAATATTAAATGAGATAACATGTAGAGTGTCTAGTATAGGTAATTCATGTTTGATCACATAGTAGGAAATTTTAGATTCTGTGGAGGAAATAATAATAATGAAGGATCCTGGGTGGTGAAAACACTGGGAACTTTAGTTAGTTAAGTGAAGCCCCAGAATACTTAGAACTGCTTCAGGGGCTTCTAGAATCTTGACATTGAGAATATAGGTCACACTTAATGACAGAGCAATGCAACTAGGAGAGTTCTGCTTGTATCTGTTTTATATACTCATGCAATGCATGTGACTTATAGGATTTTAGTGAATATCAACAAAAAGGTTTTGCTGCTATTGAAAAACAGTTTATTAGCCATTGATTTAGAAAAGGTAAAATGAGTATTCGATGTTATTTTTTCATTTAATAACTCCACCTTGGCCTGGCATTATTTCACCCCTTTCTCAATCTCCAGGTGGAAATTTCTTTGGGGATTTTGGAATCTTGCATTAAAAAGTGAAAAAAAAAAATTTGTACCATCACAAAACAGCATTTTTTTCTTCCGCCAAGATGGAGGCATAGGTGGAAACACTGTGCCTTCTCCCACAACCAAGTTTGAATACAACAAAGGTTTAGTAAACAAAGACACAGCCAAAGAACAGGAAACTGAACTATACAGAAGTCCAACAACAATGAGCCTTTCAACCAGGACTGGTAAGAGGGGCGGAGCCAGCAGCAGAGCAGGGTCAGGCCGAAAGGACCCTGAGACCCAGGCAACCCAGGCGACCCAGGCGCACAGGCAGCCTGGGTAGCTTCGTGGACCCAGTGAGGGTTAGGGGCAGACAGACTGTGGTCACACATTCGCGTGCAGATAAACCAGCAGAGGCGTGAGCAGTGAGACGGACCCCGCAGTCCCTAGTTGCGAACCGCGCAGGCCCCAGTGGCAAACCCAGTGAGGGTATGGGGCAAGCTGACCCAGGTCGCACATTCAGACCGGACTGGGCGGCCCCGGCAGCAGGAGGAGGCAGAGGGGACCACCATTGCTTTCCTTTGACCCCGCCCCCATATTCAACATCACAACCCAGCAACTGAGTTGCCCCGCCCTGGTGAACACCTAGGGCTCCACTCCTCATACATAACAGGTACAGACAGTCCAAAATATGGCTCAAGAAGAACTCAAGGCCCCAGAGCCGATAACTCTAAGCGAAAAAGAAATATTGAACCTCTCAGATGCACAGTGTTATATTATATGACCAGTGTTCAAAACATTGGTGATTGTTGAAGGCAAGGGGGAACTAGCCAGAGCATAGCTATAAGGAAGTAAAAGTTGCTTTGCTAACTAATGCAAGGGGGCTCCGGGACACACCCAAAGAACAGGGTATTCCAGGATGTGGTGCAAAGAAAGAGGTTTGGCAGTTTAGCCATCTGGACAGTTACTAAAGAGGTTTGGCAGTTTGGCCATCTGGACAGTTACTAAAGAGGTTTGGCAGTTTGGCCAACTGGACTGTTAGGAAATTTTTACCCCTGTGCACGAGCTCCACTGACCAATCAAAAAAAAGAGCACGAGCCAGTGCACGAGTTAACTCACCAATCGCTAACTGCCACATTGTGCCCCTGAGCCAATCGCTAACCACCACATCTGCTTCTGTATCCAGCTTGCTTGCGTGCCTCTATAAAACCCTGAGCCTGTAAGCATTTGGCGCGACTCTCGTTTGCAGCCCTCGCGAGCACCGTGTCCTTGGACACTTTGAGAGTTTGCCCCTGCGCAGGTTAAACTTGGCCAATAAAGTAATATCTTTGAACCCCTGAAAGTCTCCGACGTTTGTTCTGGTGGTCTTGAATGCAACAGTGATCAGGATGCTCACAGAACTGGTTGATTATAGTCACAAATTAGAGGAACATATGAAGACTAAACAATTAAAATGGAGGGAAATGCACAGGAAATCAATAGTGATGGAAAGGAAAGTGGAAGTCAAATCAATGGAATGGACCAGAAGGAAGAACAAAACATCCAACCAGAAAAGAATAAAGAAACAAGAATTCAAAAAAAATGAGGAGAGGCTTAGGAACCTCCAGGACATCTTTAAACGGTTAACATCTGAATTATAGGGGTACCAGAAGGGGAAAAGAAACAGTTGTGAGTGGAAAACATATTTGAACAAATAATAAAGGAGAACTTCCCCAGTCTGGCAAAGCAAATAGACTTCCAGGAAATCCAGGGAGCTCAGAGAGTCCCTAAGAAGTTGGACCCAAGAAGGAACACACCAAGGCACATCATAATTACATTGCCCAAGATTAAAATGAAGGAGAGAATCCTAGAAGCAGCAAGAGATAAGGGGACAGTCACCTACAAAGGAGTTCCCATCAGACTGTCAGCTGATTTCTCAAAAGAGACCTTACAGGCAAGAAGGGAAGAAGTATTACTGGAAAGAAGTATTCCAAGTCATGAAATCCAAAGACCTACATCCAAGATTGCCTTATCCAGCAAAACTTTCATTTAGAATGGAAGGACAGATAAAGTGCTTCTCAGATAATATCAAATTCAAGGAGCTCATCATCACCAAGCCCTTATTATATGAAATGTTAAAGGGACTTATATAATAAAAAGAAGATAAAAAATAGGAACAGTGAAAGGACAGCAAACTCACAGTTATTAACAACCACACCTAAAACCAAAGCAAACCGAGAGGACAGCTAGATCAGGAGTGGAACCATAGAAATGAAGAACACATGGAGGGTTAGCAACAGGGGAGTGGGAGGAGGAGAAAGGGGGAGAAGGTACAGAAAATAGCACAGACAGTAGGTAGAAAATAGATGGGGGAGGGCAAGAATAATAGGGGAAATATAGAATCTAAAGAAGTTGAGACACGTGGTCATAAACTAAAGGGGGGAAGGGTGGGAGAGGGGGTGTGCAGGGTGGAGGGGAATGAAGGAGGGGAATAGAACAACAACTGTAATGTTATAATCAATAAAATATACTTTTTTAAAAAGGCATTTTTTTTGTTAATTCAGTAGCACATTTGCATATTATCAAGGCTTTGTCACCATTAATTACTGAGTTCTCAGATGTAGTCCAACAAAGTTAATCTAATGACAATTATTGCAAGGTAATCCTGATAAGATATGGAGGATTAAAGATATGGAGGATAAGGAGAAAACCTTTGTCACTTGCTGACCATGCTGTAACAAAGAAGAGTGATCACCATGCCTATAAGAAAACGAATTTATTCTCAAGAAATTATTTTACAGATTAATACTGAGGTCTTGAGCAAAAACCACATATGTTTTTTTCTCATTGCACACCCACCTTAACCACACATCAGAACTCACCAATAATGAAACAAAATATACCCTAAGAGGGTAGCAAAGAGCTACATACATTGGTTGTGGCTTCTAGGACTGGGGATTTGCCAATCACTGTACACAAGAATATCCAAAATCAGCATTTGTTCTCCAGCATTATTTATGTTTTGTTTTGTTTTGGTTTGGTTTGGTTTGGTTTTGCTTTTGGTTTTTTGCTGCTTTGGCATATAGTCTGGTGAGAAGGTCCCAACTCAATAATAATTATAATACCTAACAATGCTTCCTGTTTTAAGCAACAGAATTCAAACTCAAGCAATCTTGGTTTCAGAATCCATAAACCTAACTACTACTACTTACTGATCCAAGTGTCACTTTACAAGGAAAAGGAAAAAAATAAGAAATTTAATTATAATTCACAGGCCTGTGACCATCCTAAACAAAAGGGATTGTCACATTAGACAACCCTGAGGAAGTCGTACATACATAGGAACTTAAGGTCCACTCTCAGAGTAAAATAAATGCCCCTTTTCTGGGCAAGGGTCTCTCCATGTGTTTCACTCAAGAACCTCAAAAGAAAGAATAACTGATCTAGGGAAGAAATGTATTCCTTTTCCTTCTAGCCTAATGCTGTTTGATCTCATTCTTCTCATTTCCTAAACAGATCCTGAGGTACAGAATCTGAAAGAGTACAGGCAAGGATCCATCCACCTTGTTGCCTAGCCCAGGAGACAGCAGCATATGAAACAAAAGGAACACAGCCAAAGCAGCGCAGGCTTAAAAATACTAGAATACTAAAGATTTGGATTTGTTTCTAAATTCTGAGAAGATTCTTTGCTGTGGGAGGAGTTGCAGAAGGCAGGACAGAACATGTGTGAGTCCAGTCACTAACATATTGAAATCTGGCCTTCAAAACTAACAGATGGCCTCAGTCAAAAGGCCTTGAGTGTATTTTTGAAGTACGTATTGTGAGGAGTTCTGACAAAATATTTCTGAGCACTGATAATTTTATATGTGGCAACCAGTGCTTTGAAAGTTACTTGTCAAAAAGAAAGTTAAGGAAATTAGTGAAATACTCCCTCTCAGAGAGCATCATGGCAGAAAGTGGAAAACAAGCAGGAAGGAGCTCCATTTGGCTAGATTCAAATAATGGCAGTGCTCAAGTTGTGGCAATAAAAGAATTTGGTACATATCGATACACACAAAAATTTGAAAGAATGGGCCAAAAGAAGCCCTATGTTTCTAACTATTTTCTTTCTTGCAGAAAAGACTGGCATTTCTGCTTTGTTTTATTTAGACTTGGCATTTTCTAGTGAAAATTCTCCTGGTTTCTTTGTAAATGTGTCAGAGCTTTTCTCAATCTCTACTGGTCACCAAGGAGCTCACAGGCTTTATCTTTGTATATCTGGTTGAAGAAATTGATACAGTAAGAGATATTTTTCTTTTTGACCAAAGTAAAACTCAGCTACTGAAGTATACTCAGGAGACCATTGTATATGTAAATCAAAATTGTTGATAATATAAACAATGATCCAAGGCTTAAAAAATCTTAGTCAAAATATCACATGTTGCTTGAGATACACTTACCATGAATGAAATACAGAATTTCATCACTCTAGAAAATGTGGAATGGCATTAGCTAATGTATCTTCAGTGTCATCATTCTTTACAGTCTAGATGACAGTGGAAGTTGCTTGGTTCTTTGAGGTTTTGATTATATTATCCCCCAAAGGTGTTTGGGAGTCCCTTCTCACAATCACCCTTGATATTATTGAAGAATCCTCTTACCTGAACTTTGCCTCTTGTGGCTGCTCTGTTATCTCTGTGCTGACCTAGTGTAACCAGGCAGTATGGGGTACGGCCACTTATTGCCATTTAAACACATACTACTAAGACTTGTAAAGCAGTAAACAGGTTTTTATTAACAGGAAACCCTATTTGGGAAGGCTGGAAGCATTCTGAGCCAACTTCATTTGCAAAGCACCTTAAACCAGCCAACTCCAGGAAGATTCAAGTCCAAAATCAAACCCAGAAGTTCCCCATTATTGCTTATCTGTCTTTTTGGAGCTTAAGCTGGCCACACCATCCGGTTCCCATCCCCTTTGGAATATCCATCTGTGGGTTTCAGAGTTGCTACCGTCTCACAGCAGCTGTCTCTCTCGGGGTCTGGAGTGCACTGCTACATCACTCCAGACAGCAGTGCAAGGGGAACTCCACTTATAAGGAACTTCCCAGCTCATGCCTCTATGTGCTGCTTTCAGTCTTTGTGAGCAGCTTTCCGTATTAGGGAAGGCAGCCCAGGACCCATGTGTCCTGCTATATTGAGTCATTAGAGCCCCCAAAGACTGGAGTCCAGTAACGGACGCATCCCAGCTGGGACCCTACTTCCAGGGAGCTGGCTTCCAACCACGTGGGCTTAAGCCCCAAACAGTCCCGGTGTCTGCCACTCCTATGGGCAGATTGGCAGGGACAGCAGGAGCTACGTTCCCTGAGCTCACGCTGGTTAAACCTGTAAGCAGAAAGTGATCCTGTAACCTTCCACACTGGAGCTACCACAGCTTCCCTTCTGGCAAAATCATGTTGCTTAGTCACTCTATTGTATCCTTGAATCAGTTTTAGAATCTAATAGCACTTAATGTTCATAAACACATAAAGTACTGACTTTCTTTGAGATGAACATTATGTTCTAATGGCCAAAAGTGATAAATACTGTATTGAATGAAAGTAAGACAAGTTCGATATTTCAAATGACTATAAATCTTTGTTTTCCAAACAAAAATGCATTCCTATTTTATTACAAGAGAACGAATTGAAAGAGACTACAAACAAGACTGAGTGATATTATGTCTGGTAAAAAGAACTTGGACATTATTATACCCAACAAGGTTTATGACTTAAGAAGTTGATGTTAAAGAAACATGAGTGGGTGCCAGATTCAGTTCCTGAACCAAGAGGAAAAACTATCAAGGGACATCCAGTGTAGCACCAGGTTGAGGTATTATAGGGAGGCTTCTAAGGACAAGAAGTAAGGATTATTTACCGAGAAACCAAGTGTGTTTAGAACACAAGAAACAGTGGCTGCTATTATTCAGTTTTCTGTTGTGTAAATCCTTTTTCAACAATGCAAGCTGAATGACATCCTATTACCTGTTACCTGAACCACTTAGAAAGCTAAATTTAGCTAGTTAGCCCCACAATTTCCTTCCCTAGTCTTATACACCTTTGGCATTATTAAAGAAAGTTCTATAAGAATATGCACTGACACCTTTTCAAACCAATTCTTTCTCATTTCAACTGGTGCTAATTTAGGGCCATCGGAGTGCTTACTCAACTACATCTATAATTTCCTTTAGAGGCCTTTCAAAATACATAACTAAAGGGAGGAAGGTGGCAGCTAAGTAACAGGGAGCGGATTCCACTTCCCCCTACACATAGAGAAAAACCTAGCTATGGAGGAACAAAGCAAACAGCCAACAGTACCACAGCATATATGAAAATAGGAGATTAAAAATTGTAGCAGACATTGAAAAACCAGATAGCAAGGAGAGTGCTTCAAGACAATAAGGGCCAGGGAATAGCACAGGGACCAGGGAGGCTGCAGCCCCAAGTCAGCCTCCCACTGGGTCTCCTGCAGAGTCCTTGGGAGAGAGCCATGTCAACTGCTCCCTCCCCTGCCAAATAAGGTTTAAGCAGCACTGGAAGAGACCTGGTTGCTTGAAGTCGCAGAGAGGGGAGTAAGGACTAAGTGGCAAACAGACGGGGGCTATGAGTACCCACGCATAGCCCTGGAAAGAGTGTACACCGGAGCCGTGTGACGGACCACAGGTGGCCTGGCCTGGCACGGCACCTGTGGAGAGAGAGCTTAATGGACTGCCCAGAGCCCATTCCCATGAACCCGGAAAGAGCTCACTCGCACCTCAAGAGGACTGGGGCCCACACCCAGCTCTGAGGAGAGTGCACAACTAGCCCTGGGGAAAGTGCGCATGAGGCTGACTGAGAGCTGAACAGGAAGGGAAAAAAGCAATACCAGTTGCCCCACAGCCTTCTGCACCCACCAAGAACAGAAAAACCAGTTTGGCCAGTTTGAAATCAGCAAGAGGTTTTTTTGTTTGTTTGTTTAATTTTTAAGTAATTTTTTATTTTTTAATTTTTATTATTTTTATCTCACAATTCCTTTTGCTTCTCTTTCCTTCTTTCCTGTTTTATTCCTTCTTCCTTTCATTCCAATTTTGCCTCTTCTTCCTTCCTTCTTCTGCTTTTTTTTAATACCCACAAGTGAGACAAAAAAACCTGGAACTGTGAAAGGACCAGAGTTGGAATCAAAGAGGGGACACCCCAAGAGCTGAGACACAAAGACAAATTTTTCTTTGCTATTACAGAGAACCTGCAAGTTATTGTATATTTGTATTATTATTTTTCACTATTCTTACATCTTTTATTTGAATAGAATTTTGTATTCCTCTTCTTTCTGTTTACTTGTCTTTGCTTGGCTGTTTATATTATATTGTTTGGCAGGTTTCCCCCATTCTCTCATTCCTAGCTTATTGCTAATTTACTATCCTTCACTTCACTTGTGTTCCAGCAGGACACGACTCAAGGTCCTATACTCCCTATTTTTGTTATCTAGAACTCATAGAATCTGCTGTGTGATTGTTGTTCTAGTATTATTCTAAATAATAGCTGTTCCCTACAATTGTTAATGCTACACAACACTCCTCCCAGATCTCAGCTCACTTCACAGATTCCTGAACTCTATTCTTATAGTGGTTAACTCTGTTCTCTCAAACACTACACCTACTTACTATTCTTAACTCTCACCTTACCTCAGAATCTAACCTCTCACAACTTCACTGCATTCTAGATCCAACTCACAACCCTGCCCTCCCCAACAAGAGTCTTATTTTCTTTTCATCCTTTCTAAAATTGGTAGTCGTGTGGAAGATCACAATTGACACTGTACATAGCCAAAGGATCTCCTATCTCTTTTCTAAAAACTGCTACTATAAATAGCATATAATAGTCTCTTCCTGTCTTAAACTGTTTTCACTTACCCCTCCAACTGATCACAAAAAAGAGTAGGTGGAAGTTGTGAACACCAGGATATACAAAGGAGACTACACCACAGGGTCTCACAGGTATTCTATCACAGAAGTTCACACCATAAATCCAGTGAGCCAGAACAGATCAATTTAACAAGCTTAGGCTAAAAATAAGAGTCTCACAAACAATGGGAAGACAAAGTAACAACCCCCAAATGAAAGGAAAGAAAGAAGCCTCAAAAAGAATGCCAAATGAAATAGAGGCAACTCAACTATCAGATATTGAGTTCAAAGCAATTGTTATCAGGAAGCTCAATGAGTTCACAATGAGATACCAGAAACTACAGGAAAACTACAATGAACTCACTGCAAACCATATCAACATGAAAAAGGAAATAGAAACTATCAGCAAAGACCAAGAGGAAATGAAGAATATCATTTCTGAACTGAAGAACACAGTAGAAGGAATCAAAAGTAGGATCATTGAGGCAGAAGATCAGATCAGTGAGCTGGAGGACACAGTAGAGAAAAAACACCCAG
The DNA here is from genome assembly GCF_014824575.4 of Sturnira hondurensis. Lineage (NCBI taxonomy): Eukaryota > Metazoa > Chordata > Mammalia > Chiroptera > Phyllostomidae > Sturnira > Sturnira hondurensis. The sequence continues at coordinate 536,012 of NW_028088815.1, read as the reverse complement.
AAAGAGCAAGAAAAAGAAAAGAGGCTCAGAAAGAATGAAGAGGGATTAAGTGAAATGCAAGACAATATGAAATGTAATAATATCCATATAATAGTGATACCAGAGGGAGAAGAACAAGAGCAAGAGATAGAAAACTTATTTGAAAAAGTAATGATGGAAAACTTCCCTAATTTGATGAGAGAAAAAGTAACAAAAATCCAGGTAACAGAAAGAGTCCCAATCCAGAGGAACCCAAAGAGGCCCACTTCAACACACATCACCATTAAAATGGCAAAATTTCAAAACAAAGAGAGAATCTTAAAGGCAGCAAGAAAGAAACAGGAAGTAACATAAAGGGAGCCCCAATAAGGTAAGCAGCTGATTTCTCAATGGAAATACTCCAGGCAAGAAGAAAATGACAAGAAATATTCAAAGTAAGGAAAACCAGAGGCCTACAACCAAGGCTACTTTACCCAGCAAGTTTCTCAATATAGAAAGCCAAATAAAAACCTTCCCAGAAAAGGGAAGTATAAGGGAATTCACCTCCACCAAACCAGCTATGAAAGACATGCTAAAGGAATTGTTCTAAGGAAAGGAAGGAAAAGAGAAACAGAGAGGAACACAGGTACAAAAATGGCAATGAATAAGTACTTATAAATAATAACCTTAAATGTAAATGAATAAAATGCCCCAATCAAAAGATATAGAATAGCTGAATGAATAAGAAAGCATGACCCACACATATGCTGCCTACAGGAGACCCACCTCAGGACAAAAGACCATCACAGACTGAAAGTGAAGGGCTGGAAACAAATTTTCCAAGCAAATGAACAGGGGGAAAAAAGCCTGAGTAGCAATACCCATGTCAGATAAAACAGGCTTCAAAAAAAATAGCCATAAAGAGAGACCCAAAAGGTCACTTCATAATACTCAAGGGAAGAATTTACCAGGAAGACAAAAAAATTGTAAATATGTATGCGCCCAACATAGGAGCACCCACACACATAAAGAAATCTTAGAGGACTTCAAGAAAGATATTGACAGCAACACAAATATAGTAAGGAATTTTAACATCCCACTGTCAAAAATGGACAGATGTTTCAAAGAAAATATCAACAAAGATATTGTGGCATTGAAAAATGCCCCAGATAAAATGGACTTAACTGATATATATATAGAGCCCTTACTGCTAAAGAAGGTAAATACACATTCTTTTCAAATGCACATGAAATATTTTCAAACATAGACCACATAATACGACACAAAAGAACACTCAACAAATTCGAGAAAATTGAAATCATATCAAGCATTTTCTCCGATCACAAGAGACTGAAACTAGAAACCAACCCAAAGGTAAAAAAACCAAATGCTCAAAATAACAGAGACTGAATAGCATGCTATTAAACATTCAATGAGTCATGAATGAAATTAGGGAAGAAATCAAAAAGTTTCTGGAAACAAATGAAAATGAACTCACAACAACCCAAAACTTATGAAACACAGCAAAGGCAGTCCTGAGAGGGAAGTTCATAGGAATACAGGCCTACCTAGAAAAGACTGAAACATTTCAAACAAACAACCAAACACGAAGCCTGCAAGAACTCAAAGAACAACAACAAAGACAGTCCAGAGCAAGTAGAAGGAAGGAAATAACCAAGATCAGAGCAGAATTAAATGACATAGAGAACAAAAGCACAATTCTAAGGATCAATGAACCCAAGAATTGGTTTTTTGAAAAGATAAACAAAATAGACAAGCCTTTAAGTAGGCTCATCAAGGAAAGAAGAGAAAGAACCCAAATAAACACAATCAGAAATGAAAGAGGAGAGATTACAACTGAAAACACAGAAATACAAAGGATTGTAAGAAATTACTATAAAGAACTATATGCCAAGAAATTTGAAAACTTAGGACAAATGGACAAATTTCTACAAAAACATGATCATCCAAAACTCAAGGAAGCAGAAGCAGAAAGCCTGGAAAGACCAACAAAAGCAGATGAAATTGAAGCAATAATCCAAAAATTCCTGACACACAAAAGTCCTGGACTGGATGATTTCAAAGGAAAATCCTACAAATAATTTAAGGAAGAGCTAAACCCTATCCTTCACAGACTATTTCAAAAAAATCCAAAATGATGAAAGACTCCCAACCTTTTTTAAATGAAGCCAGCATCATCCTAAACCCAAAGCCAGATAAAGACACAACAAAGAGAACCCCAGGCCAATTACGCATATGAACATACATGCTAAAATCATCAACAAAATATTGGCAAACCGCATCCAACAATACATTAAAAAGAGCAACACCATGACCAAGTAGGATTCATTCCAGGGATCCAAGCATGGTTCAATTTTTGCAAATCAGGAAATTTAATACGTCACATAAACAAAAGCAAGGACAAAAAACACATGACCATATCAACAGATGCAAAAAAAGCATTTGATAAAGTACAGCACACATTTATAATAAAAAACTCATCCAAGTGGGAATAGAGGGAGCATTCCTCAACATAATAAAGCCCATATATGAGAGATATACAGCCAACATCACACTCAACAGGAAAAAATTAAAATCTTTTCTACTAAGATCAGGGAGAAGATAAGGTTGTCCACTTTCACCACTTCTATTCAATATAGTGTTAGAAGTCTTAGCCACAGTGATCAGAAAAGAAAAAGAAATAAAAGGCATCCAAATCAGAAAGGAGGAAAAAAAAACTGTCACTGTTTGCAGATGACATGATAGTGTACACAGAAAATTTTATAGACTCCACCCCAAAACTACTCAACTTAACAAATGAATTCAGCAAAACAGCAGGATACAAAGTCAATATCCAAAAATCAGAGGCATATTTGTATACTAACAATGCAACAGTAGAAGCAGAAATCAAGAAAAAGATCCCATATGATATAGCAACAAGAAAAATAAAGTAACTAGTAAGCCAAACCAAGGAGGTAGAAGACCTGTATGCAGAAAACTACACAACACTGAAAAAAGAAATCAAGAAAGATACAAACAAATTGAAACACATACCATGTTCATGGATCAGAAGAATCAACATCATCAAAATGTGCATACTACCCAAAACGACTTACAGTTTCAATACAATACCTATTGAAGAACCAATTGCATATTTCTCTTTTTGTTTGTTTTTGTTTTTGCCTTTTTATTCTTTTTTTATTTAATTATTTTTCAAGTACAGTTTTCTGTCTATTACTCCCATCTCATCCCACCCCCCATGGTCCCCCCCTCCATCCCATTTCCACCCTTCTCAGTTGTTGTCCATGTATCCTTTATATTTGTTCCTCTAAATCCCTCCCCTATTTCCCCTGAAATTTCCTCCCCTCTCCCCTCTGGTCACTGTCAGCCTGTTCTCTATTTCAGCATCTTTGGTTATATTTTGCCTGATTGTTTGTTTTGTTGTTTAGCTTCCTGTTAAAGGTGAGATCATATGGTATTTGTCCTTCAACACCTGGCTTATTTCACTCAGCATAATGCTTTCCAGGTCCATCCATGATGTTGCAAAAGGTTGGAGCTCCTTCTTTCTTTCTGCAGCATACAATTCCATTGTGTATAGGTACCATAGTATTTTGATCCATTCATTTACTGACGGGCACCTAGGTTGCTTCCAACTCTTGGCTATTGTAAATTGTGCTGCTATGAACATTGGGGTGCATAGGTTCTTTGTGATTGATGTTTTAGGATTCTTAGGATACAATCCTAGCAGTGGAATTGCTGAGTCAAAAGGCACGTCCAATTTTAGTTTCCTGAGAAAATTCCATACTGTTTTCCATAATGGTTATACCAGTCTGCAATCCCACCAAGAGTGGACTAGAGTCCCCTTTTCCCCACACCCTCTCCAACATTTGTTGTTTATTGCTTTGTTTATGATAGCCATTCTCACTGGTGCAAAGTGGTATCTCATTGTGGTTTTAATTTGCATCTCTCTGAAAGCAAAAAATATGGAGCATCTCTCAGAAATATCTGAGATTTTTCTGCCTATGTTCTCATCTAGGCCATTAATGGTGTAATGGCTTATATTTAAGTCTTTTATCCACCTTGAATTAATTTTGGTGTATGGTGAAAGTTGGTGCTCGAGTTTCATTTTTCACATGTAGCTGTCCAGTTCTCCCAACACCATTTGTTGAAGAGGCTATCTTTACCCCATTTTATGTTATTGCCCCCTCTGTCAAATATTAATTGACTGTAGAGAGTTGGGTTTATTTCTGGATTCTCTATTCTGTTCCATTGGTCTAGGTGCCTGTTTTTATGCCAGTACCAGGCTGTTTTGATTACAGCGGCCTTGTAATACACTTTGACATCAGGTATTGTGATCCCTCCTACTTTGTTCTTCTTTCTCAATATTGCAGCTGCTATTCGGGGTCTTTTATGCTTCCATATAAATTTTTGAAGTGTTTGTTCTATGTCTGTGAAATATGTCATTGGTACTTTAATAGGTATTGCATTGAATCTGTAAATTGCTTTGGGTAGCATGGACATTTTGATGATGTTAATTCTTCCAATCCATGAACACGGTATATGTTTCCATTTGTTTGTGTCTTCCTTGATTTCTTTCTTCAGTGTTGTGTAGTTTTCTGCATACAGGTCTTTTACCTCCTTGGTTAGATTTATTCCCAGATATTTTATTTTTCTTTTTGCTATATCAAATGGTATTTTTTTCCTGATTTCTGCTTCTGCTGATTCCTTGTCAGTATACAAAAATGCCTTTGATTTCTGGATATTGACTTAGTATTCCGCTGTTTTGCCAAAGTCATTTATTACTTTGAGCAGTGTTTTGGTAGAGTCTATAGGATTTTCCATGTACACTATCATGTCATCTGCAAAGAATGATTATTTTGTTTCCTCCTTTCCAATTTGGATGCCTTTTATTTCTTCTTCTTGTCTGATCACTGTGCCTAAAACTTCCAATACTATATTGAATCGGAGTGGTGAAAGTGGACAACCTTGTCTTGTTCCTGATCTTAGTGGAAAAGCTTTTAGTTTTTGCCCATTGAGTATGATGTTGGCTGTAGGTCTTTCATATATGGCCTTTATTATATTGAGGAATGCTCCCTCTATTCCCACTTTGCTGAGTACCTTTATCATAAATGGGTGTTTTACCTTATCAAAAGCTTTTTCCGCATCTATTTATATGGTCATGTGGTTTTTGTCTTTGCTTTTGTTTATGTGGTGTATTACATTTACTGATTTGCGGATATTGAACCATCCTTGCATCCCTGGGATGAATCCCACTTGGTCGTGGTGTATGATCTTTTTTATGTATTGTTGGATACGATGTTCCAATATTTTGTTGAGGATTTTAGCATCTATGTTCATCAGCGATATTGGCCTGAAGTTTTCTTTCTTTGCTGTGTCTTTGTCTGGTTTTGGAATTAGGATGATGCTGGCTTCATAAAAAGAGTTTGGGAGTTTCCCATCATTTTGGATTTTTTTGAATAGTCTGTGAAGAATAGCAGTTAGCTCTTTCTTAAATGCTTTGTAGAATTCTCCTGTGAAACCATCTGGTCTAAGGCTTTTGTGTGATGAGAGTTTTTTGATTACTTCTTCAATTTCATTCGCTGTTATTGGCCTGTTCAGTCTTTCTGCTTCTGATTCATTGAGTTTTGGAAGATTATATTTTTCTAGAAATTTGTCCATTTCACCTACGCTTTCAAATTTATTGGCATACAGTTCTGCATAGTAATTCCTTACAATCCCTTCTATTTCTGTGGTACCAGTTGTAATCTCTCCTCTTTCATTTCTGATTGTGTTTATTTGGGTCCTCTCTCTTCTTTCCTTGATGAGCCTACTTAAAGGCTTGTCTATTTTGTTTATCTTTTCAAAAAACCAATTCTTGGGTTCATTGATCCTTAGAATTGTGCTTTTGTTCTCTATGTCATTTAATTCTGCTCTGATCTTGGTTATTTCCTTCTTTCTACTTGCTCTGGGCTGTCTTTGTTATTGTTCTTCGAGTTCTTGCAGGCTTCGGGTTAGGTTGTTTGTTTGAAATATTTCTATTTTCTTTAGGTAAGCTTGTATTGCTATGAACTTCCCTCTCAGGACTGCCTTTGCTGTGTTTCATAAGTTTTGGGTTGTTGTGAGTTCATTTTCATTTGTTTCCAGAAACTTTTTGATTTCTTCCCTAATTTCAATCTTGACCCATTCGTTGTTTAATAGCATACAATTCAGTCTCCATGATTTGGGGTGTTTGGGGTTTTTTCCTTTGGGGTTGGTTTCTAATTTCAGTCCCTTGTGGTCAGAGAAAATGCTTGGTATGATTTCAATTTTCCTGAATTTGTTGAGGTTCGTTTTGTGTCCTATCATGTGATCTATGTTTGAAAATGTTTCATGTGCATTTGAAAAGAATGTGTATTTAGCTTCTTTGAGATGGAGGGCTCTATATATGTCCGTCAAGTCCATTTCATCTCGGGTGTTGTTTAGTTCAGCTATATCTTTGTTGATATTTTGTTTGGAAGATCTGTCCATTTTTGACAGTGGGATTTTAAAATCCACTACTATAATTGTGTTGCTGTCAATATCTTTCTTGAAGTCTTCTAGGATTTTTCTTATATATTTGGGTGCTCCTATGTTGGGTGCATATATATTTATGATGTTAATGTCTTCTTAGTGGATTCTTCCCTTGAGTATCATGAAGTAACCTTCTGGGTCTCTCTTTATGGCCCTTTTTTGAAGTCTATTTTGTCTGATATTACAAATGCTACCCCGGGTTTTTTTCCTTGACCATTTGCTTGGAAAATTTGTTTCCAGCCTTTCACTTTTAGTCTGTGATGGTCTTTTGTCCTGAGGTGGGTCTCCTGTAGGCAGCATATGTGTGGGTCATGCTTTCTTATCCATTCAGCTATTCTATGTCTTTTGATTGGAGCATTTAATCCATTTACATTCAAGGTTATTATTGATAGGGACTTATTCATTGCCATTTTTGTACCACAGTTCCTCTCTGTCTCTCTCTTTTCCTTCCTTTCCTTAAAGCAGCCCTTTTAGTATTTCTTGTAGAGCTGGTTTGGTGGAGGCATATTCTTTTAGACTTCTTTTGTCTTGGAAGCTCTTTATTTGGCCTTCTATCTTGATTGAGAGCCTTGCTGGGTAAAGTAGCCTTGGTTGTAGGCCTCTGGTTCTCATTACTTGAAATATTTCTTGCCATTCTCTTCTTGCTTGGAGTGTTTCCATTGAGAAGTCAGTAGCTAACCTTATTGGGGCTCCCTTGTATGTTACTTCCTTTTTCTCCCTTGCTGCCTTTAGGATTCTCTCTTTGTCTTGAAATTTTGCCATTTTAATGATGATGTGTCTTGAAGTGGGCCTCTTTGGGTTCCTCTTGAATGGGACTCTCTGTGATTCCTGGATTCGTGTAACTTTTTCTCTCATCAAATTAGGAAAATTTTCCATCATTACTCTTTCAAATAGGTTTTCTATCCCTTGTTCTTCTTCTTCTCCTTCTGGTATTCCTATTATTCGGATATTATTACGTTTCATATTATCTTGCATTTCTCTTAGCCCATCTTCATTCTTTTTGAGCCTCTTTTCCCTTTCTTGCTCTTTCTGGGAGATTCTTTCTACTGTGTCCTCCAACTCGCTGATTTGATCTTCTGCCTCATTGATCCTGCTTTTCATTCCTTCTACTGTGTTCTTCAGTTCTGAAATTTTATTCTTCATTTCCTCTTGTCCTTTGCTGATAGTTTCTATTTCTTTTTTCATGTTGATATAGTTTGCGGAGAGCTCATCGTAGCTCCCCTCTAGTTTCTGGTAGCTCCCCTCTAGTTTCTGGTAGCTCATTATGAGCTCTTTGAATTTCCTGATAACTAGTGCTTTGAATTAAATATCTGATAGCTGACTTGCCTCTCTTTCATCTGACATTATTTCTGAGACTTCCACCTTTTCTTTCATTTGGCATTGTTTCTTTGTCTTCCCATTGCTTATGAGACTCTTCTTGTTAGCTTCAGCTTCTTAAATTGATCTGTTCTGACCCCCTAGGTTTATGGTGTGAACTTCTGTGGTAGAATACCCGTGACATTCAGTGGTGCAGTCCACTGCAGGTATCTTGATGGTCTCCGCTTCCACCTACTTCTTTCTTTGTGTGTGTGTGATCAGCTGGAGCGGGAGGCAAAATGGTTTATGACAGCAGGAGGGTACTTGATGATATTTACAGTCACAGCCGGTAGAGAAGAGATAGAAGATCTTTAGGCTTTGTACAGTGTTAACTATAATCTTCAATCCAATTTGCCACTTTTAAGAAAGGATAGACCAAAGATAAGTCTCTTGTTGTGGGGGGAAGGCTTGTGAGTTGTATCTAGAAAGCAGTGAGGTTGTGGGTGGTCAGATTTTGAGGTAAGGTGAGAGTAAAGAATAGTATATAGATGTAGCGTGTGAGCAAGTAGAGTTAATCACTACAGTAATAGAATTCAGGAACCTGTAAAGTGGGCTAAGACCCAAGAGATGTGTTGTGAAGTATTTACAGTGGTATAGAAAGCAACAAACAAACAAACAAACACACAAAAAAAGGGCAAGAGAAGTGAGGAAAAGGCAATAAGTTTGGATTGAAAGGAAGAAGAATTAAAACAGGAAAAAGGAAAGGAGAGGAACAGAGTACTGAAAGATACAGCAACAATAAAATTTAAAAATATATACAATTACTGAAAAAAGTTTTTAAAAAAAGTTTTTAAAAAAGTTAAAAAAAAAAATCTCCTTCCTTATTGGTTTCAAACTGTCCAATCTGGTTTTTATGGTTTCGGCAGGACCCCTCTGTGCACTGCGTTGTAGGCCCAGGCGCACACCCACCTGTCAGCCAGGCTACCAGACTGGGGTGCGGGTGTCCGCCCACCCGACAGGCTGCCTGGGTCCCATGGGATCTGGTACTGGTCCTTCCCAGTTCTGTGGCTGGGTGAGACGCAAGTCAAGCTGCCTTCACAGGAGAACACCTCAGTCCACTTTCCAGTAAAAACTTCTCCAGAAGGCGTGCCTCTCAGCCCAGCCCAATCCCCAACCTGACTGGTTAGGACAATGCTCCTCTCAAATTTCTTGGTCTGGCAGGCTGGTGGGCTGGCGACCACAGAGATCGCAACTGAACATGGCCCCCTGTCCTTGCCACCCTCCCTGTACACCTAGGCAGACAGGTCTCTGCCACCTAGCCCCACCTAGATGGTGAGGGAGGGAGCCAGCTCTTCCAAGGACCCTGCAGCTGGCCCAATGCTCCACTGGGTGCTGGGCTCCCTATGAGTCCTCTGTGGCACTGGCCGCAGATGGAAGCGTCTACACCCCTAACGCAGCAGCGGCTCCGAGGCATTTCGGGCTGGCCGAGGGCAGCCGGCCCTGCCGCTGCCGCTTTTGTGTTTACTCAATTTTTTGTTTACTCACAGGTGCCGGGGTCCCGATGAGTCCTCTTTTGCAGACACCCCTGTCCCTGGGCCCAGGTGGAAGCCTCTGGGACCCAACCGCTGCGGCAGTCTTGGCTCCTAGGTCTTTATGCTCAGGCGAATGGCTTCCGCCACCGCCGCTGCTGCCCTTGACTTTACTCAGGGTTGCCAGGCTCCTGATGAGTTCTCCATGTCAGACACCCCTGTCGCTGGGCACAGATGGAAGGAAGCCTCTGGGCTCCGACTGTCGTGGCAGCCATGGCGCCCAGGTCTTTATACGCCCGCCAATGGCTGCCGCTGGCCTGGCTGCCTCCATCCTTATTCACTTCCCTGAGACCCCAATGACCTGTAGCTATCTGGTTCATCACTGTCTCTGGTCTCTTATTTTCATAAACGCTGGGGAATTGTTGGTTGGGGAATTGATTGCACTGTTCTTCAGTAAATCTGCCAGGATTTTCTCCCAGGGGTATGAGAACTGGACTCGCTCCATCCTACTCCACTGCCATTTTCCCTTAACCCCAATTGCATATTTCATAGACGTGAAACTTGAGCACCAACTTACATCATACACAAAAATAATTTCAAGTTGGATAAAAGACTTGAATATAAGCTGTGACACTATTAAAGTACTAGAGGAGAACATGGGCAGAAAAATCTCAGATATTACATGCAGCAATATTTTTACACATATGTCCCCTAGAGCAAGGGATATAAAAGGAAGAATAAACAAATGGGATCTCATCAACATAAAAAGCTTCTGTACAGCTAAAGAAAACAGTATTAAAACAAAAAGAAAACCAACTCTATGGGAAAACATATTTGCCAATGATACTTCAGGCAAGGGTTTAATCTCCAAAATATATAAAAAACTTACATGACTCCACTCTAAGAAGACAAGCAACCCAGTTAAATAGTGGGCAAAGAACTTGAACAGACACTTGTCCAAGGACATACAGAGGATCCAGAGACACACAAAAATGTGCTCAACATCGCTAGCTATCAGAGAGACACAAATCAAAACCACAATAAGATATCACTTTACACCAGTCAGAATGGCCATCACATACAAAGCAACAAACAACAAGTGTTGGAGAGGTTGTGGGGAAAAGGGGACCTTGGTGCACTGCTGGTGGAAATTTAGACTGGTACAACCACTATGGAAAACAGTATGAAATTTCTTCAGAAAACTAGAAATAGATCTGTCTTTTGACCCAGGAATTCCACTGCTATAATTATATCCTAAGAACCCTGAAACACCAATCCAAAAGAACCTATGTACCCCAATGTTCATAGCAGCACAATTTACAATAGCCAAGAGTTGGAAGCAACCTAGGTGCCCATCAGTAAATGAATGGATCCAAAAACAATGGTACATTTACACAATGGAATTCTATGCAGCAGAAAAAAAGAAGGAGCTCCTACCCTTTACCACAGCATGGATGGAACTGGGAAGGACTATGGTAAGCGAAATAAGCCAGACGGTAAAGGAAAAATCGCATATGATCTCACCTTAACAGGAATCTAAACAACAAAAAAACAAACACACAAAATATAACCAAAGACACTGAAATACAGAAGAGGCTGACAGTGTCCAGAGAGGAGAGGGGAGGGAATTTCAGTTGACAAGGGGATGAGTTTGCAGGAATACGTATAAAGGACACATAGACAAAAACTAGGGGGGAGCTGGAAATGGGAGGGAGGTAGGGAGGGCTGGGTGGGTGGCCCAGGATTGGCGTAAAAGACAGAAAACTGTACTTGAACAACAATTAAAATAAAAAAATAAAAATAAATACAGAACTAATTTTGTAGAAAGATGGCCATATCACTAACTTCAACTGTTATGAAAAAATGTTAAAATATAAAATATATAAAAGTGATACCAGAAAATAACTGGCTCACTCTCCTTAGTCCCAATTCCAAAAAATAATTCCTGGAAAGAACTCTGACTTGGGTCACACACCCATCTTTGATGACAGAAAGATTTCACTAGAACAAAAATTTTCAAGTAAAGATGAGAAATAATTCTCCCCCCAAAATACCATTTTATTCTCAGAGAAAAATGATTTTTTTTTCCACAAGCACATGCTGCAACTTTCGGGCATATAATTAATAAACCTCTTGAACTGTCTTTGAGTTTAGAACTGATTGGGATATAAATGCAAGCATCTAACAAACCAAGATTAAATTTCCTGTATTTTTGGTAATGCTAAATTGGAGGGAACAGCTCAGATCTACAGCCAGTATCTCAATATCTTATACTTGACCCCATGCCTAGATTTTGTGATTGCATACCCAACAGAGACTTTGAATCTTTGAAACAGATACACTTACCAAAATAGCTGCCTCCCACCAACAAACCTGACAATAAGGACAGAGATAAATATTTTATGACATGAGGTAATTATTGCATAAGCATGATGTAGAAGTAAAGAGGGATATTTACAAATAAATATAATCCACTCAACAAACATAAAGTGACTATCTTCTGTGTACAAGGCACTGTAACCTGTTCATTGATGACAAACATCAATGAACCAAGCAGGAGATGTGGTGAGGGTTGGGAGAAGGGAAGAGAATACTAGAGCCAAGGATTACCAGAGAGCACAGAACAAGGAAATGGAGTAAAATGAATTTGTTAAAAATCAAATCATGAGTTCATAAGTTAACAGAATAAAATAACCAATATATCCTGAGTAAAAAAAAGGAGAATTTGACATCTATCTAATCACGAGGACACAGAATTTCAATTAAGGGAATGAATTTAAATAGAAGTATAAGAATTTTTGTGCTGAGCATTCTATGAGTCAGAGTTCAACTGAGAAGCAGAACCAGTAGGAAATAAATATTTATTGAAAGGGACTGAATTCTGCACTTGTGGGAGCTGGGTATGCAAGTCCAAAACCCATGGGACAGAGCACAGGCTGTAGCTCTGGTCCAGAGTCAGAATTTCTTAGGGAAGCCTCAGTTTTAACCAATTGAATCAGGACCACCCAGATTATCTAGGATAATGTTCCTTACTTAGGTTCAACTAGTTATGGACCTTACATCTAGAAAATGCCTTCATAGCAACACCTAGATTAATCTCTGATTGAATAACTGCCAGGATGGATTAGCCAAGATGACACATAAAACTGACCATCACAAGTATGAAGTTCACAAAAGAGGACCCTGCTGAATCAATGACTGTGAGAGTGAGATAATTTAATGAATGAAACAGATGAAGCCCACCCCCCAACAAAGTGAAATAGCTGCCTTTAGTATCTGTCTACTGTGTCACACAGAAATATGCCTGACACCTGTAATGAGTTTGAAGTTGTTATGGAGTAGAAACCATAAAATCCATAAATCTATCACTCATGTTATATAAACCACAGCAGTTGGAGGCCAATAGCAGTTTTTTTTTTTATATATAAGCAGTTCCCTTTACTCACTGTCCTGACTTCATAACTTGGGTTCTTGCCTCTCTTCTTTTGCCATCCATGCTCTTCCCCTCCCTAAGAATGACCTTGCCAGCTCTTTACTTGGCACACTTCCTCGTCTACTACCACTTAACCTATGTTAATTCTTGCTGGACTTATCACTTCCTTATTTTTATAGTATTCCTAGTGTACATCTTGCCTCCTCCACTAAACTGTAACCTCTCTGAAGACAAGCACTAATTCTTATTCAACAAAGAACATACTGCACATAGCAGAGAGCCAAAATAAGTTTGGCATACAAATAATGAGCGACTATGAAAATTACTATAAGTGATACATTTTAAACAATGATGAAGATTTCAGTCTAAAACTCAAAAAGCTTCTAAATAATTAATAGTTAGTCTTTTGCCAACTCATTCTTAAACTATCTCTAGGAACAACTTCTGGCCTAGATAGAGGTGTAGGTAGACATACTGTGCCTCCTCGAATAACCAAAAGAAGGACAATAACAAATTTAGGGGGAAAAAAGCAGAACTGACAGAAAATTGAACTGTATGGAAGTCTGACAACCAAGGAGTTAAAGAAAGAGGATTCATCCAGACCAGTAGGAGCAGAGACAAGCCAGGTGGAAAGGACTCATGGCAAGACTGTGCTAGAGGACTGGCGTGGGCAGGGTGGCTGCTGGTGGAGCAGGAAGCCCCACATTTGCATGCAGATAAACCAGAAGGAAAAAGTGGGAAGCAAGACATACCTCACAACACAAAGTTCCAGCACAAGGAAATAAAGCCTCGAAACCTCTGCCTAAAAAAAACCTGTGAGGGTTGCAGTGGTAGGAGTAACTCCCAGACTCACAGGAGAGTTTGTTGGAGAAATCCACAAGGTCCTAGAACATACAAAAATGACTCATATCTGAATGAGTACCAGAAGGGCCCAATTTGATTGTGGGCAGTGACTGAAGTGACTGAAAGCTAGCAGAGAGCTGCATGGTTGCATTGTTCCTTTTCAGACCCTTCTCCCATATATAGCACCACAACAAATTGTTGTGGGTTGCCCTGCCATGGTGAATAGCTAAGGCTCTACCCCTAATATGTAACAGGCACACCAAGACCAAAAAAAAGGCCTAAATCAAGGAATAGATCAAATCTCCAGAAAAAAAATACAAATAAGCAATGAAGAGATAGCCAACCTATTATACGCACAGTTCAAAACACTCATAATCAGGATGCTCACAGAACTGGTTGAGTGTGGTCGCAAAATAGAGGGAAAAGAAAAGGCTATGAAAAGTGAAATAAAGAAAAATGTATAGGGAACCAACCGTAACAGGAAGGAAACTCAAACTCAAATCACCAACTTGGAACAGAAACAAGAAATAAACATTTAACCAGAACAGAATGAAGAAACAAGAATTCAACAAAATGAGGAAGGGCTTAGGAATCTCTAGGACAACTTTAAATGTTTCAACATCCAAATCATAGGGGTGCCAGAAGGAGAAAAGGAAGACCAAGAAATTGGAAACTTATCTGAACAAATAATGAAGGAGAACTTCCCCAATCTGGCAAAGGAAATAGACTTCCAGGAAGTCCAGGAAGCTCAGAATCCCAAAAAAGTTGGACCCAAGGAAGCACGCACCAAGACACATCATAATTACATTACCCAAGATTAGAGATAAGGACAGAATCTTGGAAGCAGCAAGAGAGGAGAGAGTTACCTACAAAGGAGTTCCCATTAGACTATCCACTGATTTCTCAAAAGAAACTTTGCAGGCAAGAAGGGACTGGAAACGAGTATTCCAAGTCAGGAAATGCAAGGACCTCCATCCAAGATTACTCTATCCAGCAAAACTATCCTTTAGAATGGAAGGGTAGATAAAGTGTTTCCCAAATAAGGTCAAGTTAAAGGAGTTCATCATCACCAGCCCTTATTATAAGAAATGTTAAAGGGATTTATCTAAGAAAAAGAAGATCAAAAATATGAACATTAAAATGACAACAAACTCAAAACTATCAACAAATGAACACCCACCCCCAAAATAAACAAACTACTAGAACAGGAACAGAATCACAAAAATGAAGATCACATAGAGGTTTATCGGCAATGGAGGTGGAGGGGGGAAATTGGGAAAAGATACAGGGAATAAGTAAAATAAAAGGTAGGTAGAAAATAGACAGGATGAGGTTAAGAACAGTATAGGAAATGTAGAAGCCAAAGATTTATATGTATAACCAACCCATGAACATAAAATAAAGGGGTGGGAATGTGGGTGGGAGGAGGGTTGCAGGGCAAAGGAAAATAAGGGGGAGGAAATGGGACAACTATAATAGCCTAATCAATAAAGTACATTAAAAAAATTAAAAATTTTCTTTAGGTTTTCAAAATGCCTTGCTTTCTTGTGCAATATTAATGCTCTAATTGAATTATACAATTAACGTTTGACCAACTTAAAAGAAAAGGCCAAAGAACCCGCATCCCACAACAGAATACGGCACTCTTCCCTCAGAATGAATGGAGACCAGAAATTGGATGTTTATGAACAAAAAAGGAAAAGTTTCATCCAGCACTTCTTTGAGATTGTCCAGGTGCTGATTGAGGATGACATGGGGCACCCAGAAATAGGAGATGCAATTGCCCATCTCAAGGAGGTCCTAGGGTGCAACATCACTGGAGGCAAGTACCAGCAGGGCATGAATGTGCTGACAAGCTTCCAGGATCCCATGGAAATGAGAAAGCTGGATGCCAACAATCTGTAGCAGGCTATGACTGCGGGCTGGTGTGTGGAACTGCTCCAAGCTTTCTTCCTGGTGTCACATGACATTATGCATTCATCCCTCACATGACGGGGGCAGATGATATAACCTTAAACATAAACATATTAAACCATATAATCTTAAACATAAATGGATTAAATGCTCCAATGAAAAGACGTAGAATAGCTGAATGGATAAGAAAGCACAACCCACACATATGCTGCCTACAAAAGAACCACCTCAAAACAAAAGACCTAAACAGACTCAAAGTGAAAGGCTATAAACAAATATTCCAAGCAAATGGACAAGGAAAAAATCAGGGTAGCAATGCTCATATCAGACAAAATAGACTTCAAAAAGAGTACCATAAAAAGAGACCCAAAAAAGTCACTTCATAATACTCAAAAGAAGAATCTATCAAGAAGACATCAACTTTATAAATATATATGCGCCCAACATAGGATCACCCAAATACATAAAGAACGTATTGAAGGACTTCAAGAAAGATATGGACAGCAACACAATTATAGTAGGGGATTTTAATACCCCACTGTCAAAAGTGGACAGATCGTCTGAACAAAATATCAACAAGGATATGGTGGCATTGAACAATGTCCTAGATGAAATGGACTTAACTGATGTACATACAGAGCCTTTCATTGCAAGAGCAAAATACATATTCTTTCTCAAATGCACTTGGAACATTTTGAAAGATAGACCACATGAGAGAACACATGATAAAACACAAAACAAGCCTCAACAAATTCAAGAAAATTGAAATCACAGAAAGCATTTTCTCTGATGACAAGAGGCTGAAATTAGACACTAACCTCAAGAAAAAAACCTCTAAAATACTCAAACTCATGGAGATTGAATAGCATGCTATTAAACAATGAATGGGTCAAGAAGGAGATCAAGGAGGAAATCAAAACATTCCTGGAAACAAATGAAAATGAACTCACAACACCCAAAACTTATGGGACACAACAAAGGCAGTCCTGAGAGAAAAATTCATAGCAGTACAGGCCTACCTAGAAAATATTGAAACATTTCAAACAAACAACCTAACCCTACACCTGCAAGAACTCGAGGAACAGCAACAAAGACAGCCCAGAGCAAGTAGAAGGAAGGAAATAACCAAGAGCAGAACAGAATTAAATGACATAGAGACTAAAAGCACAATTCCAAGAATCAATGAATTCAGGAGCTAGTTCTTTGAAAAGATAAACAAAATCGACAAGTCTTTAAGCAGACTCATTAAGAAAAAAGGGAGAGGACCTAAATAAACACAATCAGAAATGAAAGAGAAGAGATTACAACTGACACCATCTACAGAAATAGATGGGAGTGTAAGAAATTACTATGAAGTACTTATATGCCAAGAAATTTTAAAACCTAGGAGAAATGGGCAAATTTCTAGAAAAATATCATCTTCCAAAACTCAATGAATCAGAAGCAGAAACACTGAACAGATAAATAACAGCTGAGGAAATTGAAGCAGTAATCAAAAAACTTCCATCACACAAAAGCCCTGGACCAGATGGTTTCACAGGAGAATTCTACAAAGCATTTAAAAAAGAGCTAACCCCTATCCTTCACAAACTATTCCAAAAAAATAAAGAAGATGTAAGACTCCCACATTCTTTTTATGAGGCCAACATCATCCTATTCCCAAAACCAGGTAAAGATACAACAAAGAAAGAAAACTTCAGGCCAATATCGCTGATGAACATAGATGCTAAAATCCTCAACAAAATATTGGCAAACCACATTCAGCAACAGATTAAAAAGATCATACAACATGACCAGGTTGGATTCATCCCAGGGATGCAAGGATGGTACAATATTCACAAATCAATAAACATAATAAATTACATAAACAAAACCAAAGGTAAAAGTTATACAATCATATCAGTAGATGCAGAAAAAGCATTTGATAAGGTACAGCACCCATGTATTATAAAAAACACTCAGCAAAGTGGAATTAGAGGGAGCACTCCACAACCTAATAAACCTTATATGTGAGAGACCTACAGCCAACATCATACTCAATGGGAAAAATCTAAAAAATTCTCACTAAGATCAGGAACAAGACAAGATTGTCTACTTTCAGCACTCCTATTCAACATAGCATTGGAAGTCCTAACCAAAGCAATCAGACAAGAAAAAGAAATGAAAGGTGTCCAAATTAGAAAAGAGAAAATAAAACCGTCATTTTTTTCACAAATGACATGATAGTGTACATAGAAAATCCTATAGACTCCACCAAAAAACTGCTTGAACCTAGTGAATGAATTTGGCAAAACAGCAGGATGCAAAGTCAATATCCAGAAATCAAAGGCCTTTTTGTATACCAACAATAAAATATCAGAAACAGAAATCAGGAAAAAAATTCCATTTGCTATAGCAAAAAATAAATAAATAAAATACCTAGGAATAAACCAAATCAAGGAGGTAAAGTCCTGTACTCATAAAACTACACAACACTAAAGAAGAATTTAAGAAAGACACAAACAAATGAAACATATACTGTATTCATGGATCAAAAGAATTAACATCATCAAAATGTCAATACTACCCAAAGCAATTTATAGATTCAACGCAATCCCTGTTAAAGTACCAATGGCATACTTCACAGATATAGAAAAACACTTCAAAAAATTATATGGAGCCATAAATGACCTTGAATAGCTGCAGCAATTTTGAGAAAGAAGAGCAAAGAAGGTAGAATCATAATACCTGATATCAAAATGTATTATAAGGCCACTGTAATCAAAACAGCCTGGTGCTGGCATAAATACAGACACATGGACCAAAGGAACAGAATATAGAGCCCAGAAATAAACCCAAGTGTCTATGGTCAATTAATATTTGACAAAGGGGGCAGCCATATAAATAAAGCAAAGATAGCCTCTTTGATAAATGGTGTTGGGAGAGCTGGACAACTACATGCAGAAAAAAATGAGACTTGACCACCAACTTACACCATACATAAAAATAAATTCAAGGTGAATAAAAGATTTCAATATAAGTCTTGACGCCACTAAAGTTCTAGAGGAGAACATAGGCAGAAAAATCTCAGATATTACACGCAGCAATCTTTTCACTAATATGTCCCGTAAAGCAAGGGACATAAGGGAAAGAATAAACAAATTGGATATCATCAAAATAAAAAGCTTCTTCATGGCTAAAGAAAACAACATTAAAGTGAAAAGAGAACCAACTGTATAGGAAAACATATTTGCCAATGATACCTCAGACGAGGTTTTGATCTCCAAAATACATAAAGAACTCATATGACTCCACTCTGAGAAGACAAGCAACCCAATTAGAAAATAGGCAAAGGAATTGAACAGACACTTCTCCAAAAAGGACATACAGAGGCTCTAGAGACATATGAAAGGATGCTCAGCATCACTAGCCATCAGAGAAATGCAAATTAAAACCACAATGAGATACCACTTTACACCAGTCAGAATGGCTATCATAAACAAAGCCACAAACAACAAATGCTGGAGAGGTTGTGGGGAAAAGGGGACCCTAGTACACTGTTGGTGGGATTGCAGACTGGCGCAGCCACTGTGGGAAACAGTATGGAATTTCCTCAGAAAACTAAAAATGGATCTGCCTTTTGACCCAGCAATTCCACTGCTAGGATTATACCCTAAGAACCCTGAAGCGCCAATACAAAAAACCTGTGCACCCCAATGTTCATAGCAGCACAATTTACAACAGCCAAGTGCTGGAAGCAACTTAGGTGCCCATCAGTAAATGCATGGATTAAAAAACTATGGTACATCTAACAGTGGAATTCTACACAGCAGAAAGAAAGAAGGCATTCCTACACTTTGGGACAGTATGGATGGAACTGGAGAGCATCATGCTAAGTGAAATAAGCCAGGCAATGAAAGATGAATACCATATGATCTCACCATTAACAGGAACCTAATCACCAAAATGAACAAGCAAGCAAAGTATAGCCAAAGACATTGACATTGAGAACAGGCTGAGAGTGATCAGATCGGAGAGAGGAGGGGGTAAAGGGGGAAAATGGGGATGGGTTTACAGGAACAATTATAAAGGACATATGGACGACAACAAGGTGGGGATGGAAAGGGGTGGAAATGGGGGAGAGAGATGGGGAATGGTGGGGTGGCAGGTAGGGGTGGGGGGGAAAGGCAGAAAACTGTACTTAAAAAACAATTAAAAATTATAATAATAAAAAATAAAAAATTTAAGTGGGCAAAATATATGAATAGGCACTTCTCCAGTAAGGAGCTACAGAGGGCCAAGAGACATTTGAAAAGGTGCTGAGCATCACTAGCCATCAGAGAGAGGCAAATTAAAACCACAATGATATACCACTTCGCTCCAGTGAGGATGGCCATCATCAACAAAGCAATAAACAACAAGTGTTGGAGAGGATGTGGAGAAAAAGGAACCCTAGTGCACTGTTGGTAGGAAAGCAGACTGGTGCAGCCACTGTGGAAAATTTCCTCAGAAAACTAAAAATGAAACTGCCTTTTGACCCAGCAATTCCACCGATGGGATTACATCTTAAGAACCCTGATACATCTTAAGAACGCTGAAAGAACCCATGCACCCCAATGTTCATAGCAGCACAATTTACAATAGTCAAATGTTGGAAGTAAACTAAGTGCCCGTCAGTAAATGAATGGATCCAAAAACTATGGTACATTTACACAATGGAATTCTATGCAGCAGAAAGAAAGGAGTTCCTGCCCTTTACCACAGCATGGATGGAACTGGAAAGCATTATGTTAAGCCAAATAAGCCAGGTGGTGAGGGACAAATACCATATGATGTCACCTTTAAGTGGAACCTAATTAACAAAACAAACAAGCATGCAAAATATAACCAGAGACATTGAAATTAAGAACAATCTGATAGTAACCAGAGGGGAGGTGGAAAGGGATGATGGGGTGGGGCAGGGAGGATTTTCAGGAACAACTACAAAGGACACATGGACAAAACCAAGGGGGTGGATGGAAGCAGGGGAGGGAGGTGGGGATGGCTAGGGTTATGGGGGAGTTGTAGGGGGTAAATGCAGACAACTGTAATTGAAAAACAATAAAATAATTTTTAAAAAGAAAAGACTATAAAATAAAAGTGCTGCAAGAAAAAAAGAAGGAACCCCTAACCTTCATGACAGTGTGGATAGAACTGGAAATAAGTCAGGCAGTGAAAAACAAATACTATATGGTCTCACTTATAAGTGTAACTTACTTAATCAACAAAACAGCAAATGAGTAAAATAGAACCTGAGACTTGTAAAGAAAGAACAAATGGACAGTGACCGGAGGGGATCCGGGAGGAGGATAACAGGGGAAAGAAGGGGAAGGGGCAAGGAAAGGAACATGAATAGAGGACTCATGGGCAAGAACAATGTGGGGGGTTGACTGTGGGAGTGTGGGGGGATCAGGTAGGGGGAACGTCTGGGGAAAAAGGTGGGACAACTGTAACCGAACAACAATAAATAAAAAAAGTACTTCAAAATAAATTCAAAATAGTGACTCATTTACATATTTAGAAACGTACAACACAGTTTGTAAAGAAAATTTGGTATCTTTTCACCACATTATTGATACAATAACAATATGTGTAATAAGTAACCTCTCATTGATGTTACTATTAAGTCTAAATTGAATTTTGCCACTGTCAGTCATGCTTTCAATACTGAAATTACTGGTAATGGAACAAATTCAATAAATTTTTCAAAAGGAAAAAAATATTTGCATATCTGGTATACTTAGAGAAAAGAGAAAATTAGAAAAAAAAAGTAGGAGATGCCCTTCCAGAATAGCTTCCCTGTGGGAATCCATGTGACTTGAAACTCTCACTGTTGTATTCATTATTGAGACATATATCTCTCCAGTCACTGTATACTTTTTTTGTTATATTCTTGACTATAAAAGTAACACATATGCACTGCAGCAAATTTAGGAAACATAAAGAATCTGTTTACCTCTGTGACCAACTTTCCTTTCTGTTTTACCCCTAATTTTGCCCTTTGCCACAGTTAAAGAATTCTTTTTGCCCAAATGCTGTTCCATCCCTTAACTAATCAAAATGTATCTAAGTTTTAGCCATGAAGTTATACAACCCTTTCCTGAAGGCTTGAGAGATGACAAGAATAACAAACATTTCTACTCACAGCTACCTTAAAAGAGCCAGGGCCCTAAAGCCAACCCAGTGTTTCTCTTTCTCCTTCAGGCTCCAGGTGATACACCAGGTAGAAAGCCACTTGACCATACACTAAATATGTTTCTATATTTAAACCCAGTTTATTTCATTCAGCTTATATTCACCTCAATTTCTATTCATAGGCAAATCTTGATTAAGAAAAGAAATCCAAAGAACTAAAAAAAAAAGTACAACCAGTGTCAAGCATATAGGCCTGGCTGCTCATAAGGGTGGGCCTGTCCAAGTTGGGCCCTTGGAGGGAAGAGGCAGACAGATAAGCCTCACTGGAAGGGAGGCTGATAGAATAATGCTAAAATTAGCCCCGGCTGGTATAGCTCAGTGGATTGAGCATGAGCCTGTGAAACAGAGTCGCTGGTTCGATTCCCAGTCAGGGCACATGCCTGGGCTGCAGGCCAGGTCCCCAGTGGGGGACACATGAGAGGCAACCACACATTGATGTTTCTCTCTTACTCTTTCTCCTTCCTTTCCCCTCTCTCTAAAAATACATAAATAAAATATTTTTAAAAAATAAAATAAAATTATATTGTTAGGGCAGGGAAGGAAGCTGCATGACATGATGAAAAGGTGTATAACTCTCCATTATTTTGTCTGCCTAGGAATGGCCCAAAATGCCCTCCTGCCCATGTCTGACACCCCCATAATTTGGAACACAGAAATGCAAACCTTTACGGAAAGAAGAGGGAAAAAAGGTGCAACCTGGCAGATGGCATTTTATAACTTGTCCCCTGGGGGAGGCTCTTACTCACTGGGTCAGCAACCTGAGTCAGCCCTGAAGAAAACATGGCCATCTGAAGTGAACACCAGATTGACAATAATTGCTCCTCTGGGGCCTCACAGGATTTCAAAATGACTAGGCATCTACACACCTCTATCTAATTTGGGAAAACAAGAACAGCAGACAAAAAAACTGAATGCTATAATTTCCCATTTATAGCTCTAGTAATAATTGGCTTCATTTAAAAAATCTTTAATTTTCGAATAATCTCACACTTAAAGAAAATTCTAAGCACAATTATTCCCCTGAAGTATTTGAAAGTCTATTGTTGTTCCTACTACAACTGTATACTTTAGGGTACATTTTCTATAAATTAGAAAATTTTCTTACAAATCCAAAATTATATTAGGAAATTAACATTGATACATCACTGCTTTGTTTTTTAGGGCAGTTTTAGGTTCATAGAAAAAGGGAAAGAATGTACAGAGTTCTCATATACCCTGTTCCCATATATATGCACTGCTTCCCCTACAATCAACATCATCCACAAAAGCAGCACATTTGTTATTTCTTACAGTTCATAACCCTACATTGACATATCATTATCACTTTAAGTCCATAGTTTATATTAGGTTTCACTTTTGGTGTTGTGTTGGGAACCACCCTGCCTGGTTTCAGGAGTTGTAACTGCCTCCCATGGCTAAGTGAGCAATCTCTGGAATGTGAGCCACGTGAGACAAGGCTTATCTCTGGCAGCAAGCACTGCTTCTGCTTCTTCCCCTACCCCCAAAGCATGGTCGGTGTCCATGGTAGATACGACCACTCAGAGAGGGACAACCTAGGCCAGACACAATCACTTGGGAGGCCATCATGGAAGGACTCGGTGGGGGGCGGGGCTGCAACAAAAAGGGAGCAATGGACCCTCGTCCTCCCGGCTATTGTGATATAGCCCGAGTCCCCATTTCCATCTGGAAGAAGCACTTTCTGGCTTTAATCCGCTTAAGCCTAAAAACCTATGATGGGGAAGGTGGTGCAGCCTGTGCTGGAAAGGATGGGTATCAGGGTAAATCAGGACTAAGAAAGAATATGTAAAAATCCCATGAAACCTGCTTTGTTTAGAATGCTCTCATTTAAATGATAAGGGTCCAAGCAAGAAGTTTGTTCCTCAAAGTTTTATGGCTCTTTAGCTATCTGACCCTGACTGAGAATAAGCCCTCATAGTTCTTTGAATGCTATCTATTGTTTGATCCTTACCTGTAGTCTTGTGCAAACAAACCCAATAAAAGTCCCTTGAGCAGGGGGCTCTTGGCCCTTCCCCTTTGAGATATCAGCCACCTTTCCTCCCCAAGCAGATCATATCTTGGTAGTATTTATTTCCATCTGTAGCAGAGGGGGGGGGGACTTTTCAGGCAAAGTTGCCCCCACAGTGTTGTATAGTCTATGGGTTTTGATGTATGTACCTTAGTCACTACCCTAAAAACCTTCAGTGCTTTGCCTATTCACCCTTCCTCTCTAACCCCCCAGAGACAAGTGATTTTTTTTTTACTATTTCCATTATTTTGCACTTTCTGAAACTGTCATATGGTTGAAATCTTACAATATGCAGCCTTTTCAGGTTGGTTTATTTCACTTATGCATCTAAGTGAAATCATATTTTTATATGATTGTATGTCTTTTTATAACTTGATGGCTAATTTCTTTTGAGCACTGAGTAATATTCCCGTGTCTGGATGTTCCACAGTTTACTTATCCATTCACCTACTGAAGAATATCTTGGTTATTTTCAAGTTTAGGAAGTTGCAAACAAAACTACTATAAACATCTGTGCACAGGTGTTTGTATTAAGTTTTTAATTTACTGGGGAGTATCATTGATAGATCATATGGCAAGAGTATGTTTAGTTTTGTAAGAAACCATCCAGCTGTCCTCCAAAGTGGCTGTACCATTTTGCATTTCCACCAGCACCAAATCAGAGTTCTTGTTGCTCCACATTCTTGCCAGTATTCAGTATTGTCAGTGTTCTGGATTTTGGCCATTTTAAATTGATAGTGTTATATTTTCATATGCTTAGTTGCTATCTGTATGTCTTCTTTGGTGAAGTGTCTGTTATGGTCTTTGGCTTATTTCTTAGTCTAGTTGTTTATTTTCTTATAATTAAGTTTTAAGTGTTCTTTGTATATTTTAAGTATTAGCCATTTATTGACATTTGAAGTTGACTCTTTGAAGTTTTCTACAATGGGCATTTTCCTACATAGAATGTATTATTTAATATCTGAAACATGAAAAATCTGTAACACATACTTTGTGAAGAAAAATATTAAAATGAAACACTCTAAACTCATAACTTAAGATCTAGAGCATTGCCAAGAAGCATGATTCTTCAACATATGGTCTTTCTTCCTTCTGTTACTACTCTGTGTCCCATGCATCTGCCCTTGCCAACACTTAACTCAAAGGTAATCTACCCTGAATTGTGGATTTATTTCTACATTGAAAGTAATTTAATAATACACAATGACTATAATGAATTATTTAATTTTGTTTTCCTTAAAGGTCTATAAAATGGTGACATACTAAAAGTGGTCTACTACAAACTGCTTTTTTCACTTTATATATATACTTTAAGATTCACTAAAATTTCTCAGTGTAAATCTATTTCATTCATTTTCTCTGCTATGTACTATTTTACTGCATAAAATTACAAAAGTTTATCATTTTGCCTATCAATAACCATTTAATTTGACTTCATTTCTTGATAGTGTGAACAATGCTATTAAGAAAATTTGTATACATATCTCCTGACACACGAACAAGAGTTTTTCTAGAGTGTATTATAAAAATGGAATTGTGGTTACATAAGTTATGAGAATATTTAACTTTATTAGATAGTATGTAATTGAATTCCAAAGCAATTGTAGACATTTACGCTTTTTATACCAGTAGTGTGTAAAATCACCCATTATTCCATACTCTCACAAACATATATTAACAGACTTCTTTGCTTTTTTCTAATTCAGTTATATAAAATTACCACCTTATTATCATAATTGTTATTTTCTGACTATTCATAATATTAAACTTTTCATAAGTTTTTTGGACATTCATATTTGCTTTTTTACATAATATATATTCATGTGTGCTGCCAATTTTTTTACTGAGTGACATTTTTGTTATTGGTTTGTAGTTCATATGTTGATTTTCTACAATGTAAATATTTTCTAGTTGGACCTTTAAATGTTATTGCCTTCATAGTGTCTTAGTGAACTGAAGTTCTTTTTTTTATTTAATTCTTGTTCAAGTACAGTTTTCTGTCCCCCACTCCCATCCCAGGCCACCCCCCATTCTCCCCACCTCCCTCCCATTTCCACCCCCCTTAGTTATTCTCCATGTGTCCTTTATACTAGTTTCTGTGAATCTTTCCCCTTCTCCCCTGAAATTTTCTCCCCTCTCCCCTCTGGTCCCTGTCAACCTGTTCTGAATTTCAGTGTCTTCAGTGACCAATTTCATTGGTCATATTTTGCTTGCTTGTTTGTTTTGTTGTTTAAGTTCCCTTTGAAGGTGAGATCATATGGTATTTGTCTTTCACTGCCTGGCTTATTTCACTCAGCATGCATAATGCTTTTTGTGAACTGAAGTTCTTAATTTTGATTTTGTTAAATTTATCAATCTTTTCTTCTATTTTAGTATTTTTTTAATTATTTATTTTCAGAGAGAGAGGGAAAGAAACATCAATGTGAGGTTGCCTCTCATGCACACCTTACTGGGTGTGGGGGAACCTGGCCTGCAACCCAGGTGTGTACCTTGGCTGAGAATCAAACTGGTGGCCTTTTGGTTCACAGACCCATGCTCAATCCACTGAGCTACACCAGCCAAGGCTATGTTAGTGTCTTTTGTATCACATTTAAGAACTTCCTCATTGCCCCATGTAATAAAAAGATTTTCTTATATTTTCCTCCAAAAGTTTTTATATTTAAATATTTAATTTTGTGAAAGATCTAAAGTAGTAGATCTCCAATCTGAGTTTTATTTAAGTAACCACATATCCAACACAATTTATTAATAGTCAAATTCTTCCCTACCTACCCAGAGTGCTTTGACTATTATAAAGAAATTTGCATGGGGACATGGCTTTTTTTCTAAGCAACTTGTGTTGACCATAAGTTCGTGACACTGATTACCATGGCTTTATAGAAAGTGTTCAAATTTGGTAGAGTAAGCATCTCCATCTTATTCTTTTTTAAAGACATTTAAAATATTCTTGCATTTATGCACTTGAATCTGAATTTCAGAATCAGCTTGTCAACTTCCTCAATAAATTCCTATGGGATTTCTCCTACATTTATACCTCCATTAATATTTTTATGGTATTGAGTTTTTGATGCATGAAGGTGAATTATCTCTTTATTTTGATCTTCTCTGATATCTACTAATATGGTTGAATAATTTTGTCCATACAATTCACGTATATTAAATTTATGCTAATGAACCTTACATTTCTGTTGCTTTAAAAATGGTATCTATATTTTGTTTGGTTTTCAGTGAAACTTTTAATTTGGAGATAATTGCAGATTCCCATGCAGTTGGAAGAAATAATACAGAGAAATATTGTATACTTTTCACTTAGTTTCCCCTAATGATAACATCATGCATAACTATTGCACAATAACTCAACCAGAAAAGTGAGATTAAAAATCCACACATCCTATTTGGGTTTTGCCAGTTTTGTATGCAGGTATGTGTGTGTGGGGATGATATCTGCATATTTATTTTTATGCAATTTTATCACATGTATGGATTCATGTTACTACCACCATATTGAAGATACAGAACAATTAATTCTATCATAAGAATCCCTCATGCTCTTGTTTTGTAGTCACATCAGTCTCCCCTTCTTTCCATTCTTCAAACACTCCCTAGCCTCTAATTTGCTCTCTGTCTCTAAAATGTGAGGTCAAGAATGTTATCCGAATAGAACCACACAGTATGTAAATTTTAGGGATTGATCTTCTGACTCAGCGTAATTTGTTTGAGACCCACCCAAGTTGCATATGTCAACAGTTTCTTTCTTTTTATTGCTACGTAGTGTTCCATCATATTATGAATTAAACTGTTATAAACATTCATGTACATGTTTATGTGTGAATGGAAGTTTTTATTTCTCTGGGGTAAAAGCTCAAGAGTATAGTTGTTTGATTGTACTGTAAGCAATGTTTAGTTTTATAAGAATTAGCCAAATTATTTTCCATAGTGTGCCTATACCATTTTATATTGCATTTGTGAGATTAACCTAACTTGGTTATGCTGTTACCATATATAGAGATACATAAAAATATGTGGTGTATAACATGCATGTTATGTATCATATATGTTTTACATGTGTGATATATAACATACCCATATTTTATATAATATGCAATATATAACATGCCAGTATTTTATAAATATATAATATAAAATATATATCTATGTGTGTATACATATATAATTTATCATTTTGCATAGCCTCTGTTTTTTTAAACGTTACCCTTCATTTTCTTAAACATTCTATAAATTAGTATTTTATATTCTGTATCTGATGAAGCAATACCTGAAATGTTGGAATCTTAATTCAATTTTTGTTGTTTCTGTTGAATTTTATTCATGGTAATTTATTTCCTTGTGTGTTTGATGATTTTTTATTATGAGTTCATATTTGGTTGACCTTAATCTGTGTTAAACTAGTCTTCCATTGAGGATCATCTGGGTTATTCCCAGTCTTTTACTGCTACTAGAAATTATCAGACCTTCTATAAAAAGTAATTTACAAAAGAATATAGACATTTGATTTTTTTAATTCCATTACATTTATTGGGATGACATTGGTTAATGAGGTTACATAACTCTCAAGTGTATAATTCTGTAGTACATCACCTGTATATTGCATTGAATGTTCATCATCCAAAGTCAAGTCTCCTTCTGTCACCATATATGTGACCCTCTTTACCCTTTTCTACTTGCCCCTGCCCCCATCCCCTCTGGTAACCACCATGCTGTTCTCTGTTTTTATGAATTTTCTTGTTTTATTTGTTCATTTGTTGCTTTCTAGAAGTCAAATTTTTGTTTGGACTTCCCTTACCAACATATGCATAATTTAGACATGTGACATCCCTGTATGTAACCTACTATAAATTTTATCAGGAAGAATAGAGAAAGTGTTTATTGAAAGTGTTTCTTCAAATGTACTAGTGCATTTTGGTTTCATTAGGTGACAATGACTGAAGTTAATGGCAGATAGACAAAACTGGCATAAAACATGTAATTTATAAATAGAAAGCAAACTCAGCCTCTGATCACCTTAAGGGAACATAATTCTTTTTTATGCTGATTTTAAAAAGAACAAATCTTGGAATTTTCTTATAATCTAACAATTACTGGCCTCTGCTTCCATGAGTTCCTTTTAATCAAATAAAGCTTTTGAATATATGAGTCAGCCTTAGGTCAAGTGGCACATTTTTATATTCAGCATTTGTTCAGTGAACTGGATCTTTTAAAGCTAGTCAATAAATCACTGTCACTTGAAAAATGAGCTAGAAAAAGATAATGTGAGTGGTAAGAGAATCATACAATGTCAAATATATTCACTGCAATTCATTTGTAAAACAGAAGAGAACTTATGTCAATTTTTGAAGCACAATTCTAATATAACCTTTCTTTTCTTTTGGTCAAGAAATTCAGAGAACCAACTTCAGCTCCGCTGTCTCTAAATATAAAAAAAATAATTAAACTGGGGAATATGGTACTTAAAATATTAGTAGCATTTTATTTAGCTGCTGCAGTCCCAGTTTTCACATATTTACTTTGTTTCTAATATAAAAGATGAGTAACAAAGCTATATTGTCATTCTCATTTACCCAGGGCAGGATCTCCTTCCTCCCTCTGTCCTGCTCTCCAACAGATTCCATCAGAGCAGCAAATTAGCTGGTGGAAAAGCACAGGCCCCAGAGTCAGGCAGGACAGTATCTCAGTCCTTTCCTTGACACTTATTGGTTGAATGACATTGGGTAACTTATTTAACTTCTGAATCTTACTTGTGCCACTATTAAAACTTGGACTATTATACCTACTCTTTAAGGTCATGTGGAGAATTCAAATGAGTGGCACTTTACTAAAACTTTACTGCACATTAGCATCACCTGAGAAGCTTATAGAACTCCAGATACTCAAGTCTCACTCTAGGCCAGTAATTTTCAACCTTTTTCATCTCATGGCACACATAAGCTAGTTTCTCAAATTCTTCAAGACACCAAAAAGTATTTTTTGCCAGTCTGACCAAAAAGATAGGTAAAATTTTGATTCATTCACACTAGATAACTATTGTTGCGTTGGCTGTTGTCATTTTTTTTAAAGATTCTATTTATTTTTCAGAGAGAGGGGAGGGGAAGGAGAAAGAGAGGAAGAGAAACATTAATGTGAGAGAGAAACATCATTTGGCTGCCTCTCACACACCTCCAACCAGGGACCTGGCCTGCAACCCAAGCATGTGTCCTTACTGGGAATTGAACCAGCAATCTTTTGATTCACAGAACAGCTCTCTATCCACTGAGCCACACCAGCCAGGGCATTTATTTTTATTTAACAATCTAAGGGAAAAGAAGTCAGTGCCCCTGACTAAATAGTCAGGTATTGCATGTATTGAAAATCCTTGTGGCACAAGGGTTGAAAATGCTGTCCTAGACCAACAAAATCAGAATTTCTGGAAGAGGACAAAGGCATCAGTATTCTTTGTTAAGTTCTCCAGGTGATTCCATTATACAACAAAGTTTAAAAGCCATATTGCACTAGTACACATAAATATCTATTACACCTATCTCTCAGCAGACTTTCAGTCAGTGGCAGCTAAAACTACTATTTGCTTTAGAATGCTCAAATACCTTCTTGTCTGCCCTTTTTTCTACTCTCTTACCTGAGGTGTCTCCAGACTGTTAAACTGAGTAAAATTTGACCTTGGAGCCCCCTTGCCCACTGAGATTCTCCTTTCCTTTCTTATCTCCCCATCTACCCTCTTGATAAAAATAGCAATCTCATATCCCCAAAATTAAAATTACCAGGAGAGGGCCCCCACCAGTCAAGATGGGGGCATAGGTATAAAAAGCTTCACTTCTTTGTACAACCAAAAGAAGGATAACAACCAAATTAAAAAACAAAAAACAATCAGAATGGACAGAAAATCAAACTGCATGGAAGTCCAGCAACCAAGGAGTTAAGGAAACATTCATCCAGACTGGTAGGAAGGGCAGAGACAGGGGCAGATAGGATGTGTGACAAGACAAGGTGGCAGACCACAGGAGTCAGTTGGGGGCTGGCTGACCAGACAGTCCCACATTTGTATGTGGACAAGCTGGTAAAAACAGCTGGGGAGCGAAACACACTGCAAAACCTGGGGTTTCAGTGCAGGAAACTAAAGATTCAAAACCTCTGGCTATAAAAGTCTATGAGGGTTATGGTGGTGAGAGAAACTCCCAGTCTCACAGGAGAGTCCATTGGAGGGGCCCACAGGGCCTTGGCCGTATACAAACCCACCCACCTGCAAATCAGCACCTTAAAGGGCACAATACACTTATGACAAGTGGGGGAAGTGACAGAAAGTGGGGCAAGAGCCTACCAAGCAGCACTGTTCCCTCTCTGACCCCTCCCCCATAGACAGCACTACAACGCAGCAAAAAAGGGTTGCCCTGCTTTGCAAACAACTAGTATAGGAACCAAATCACAGAAGTGGAGATCACCTGGAGAGTTCAGTGGGGGAGGGCGAGGAGAATGGAATAAGAAGGTACAGGAATAAGGTAGGCACACTGACAGGGGGAGGTTAAGAACAGTATAGAAAATGGAGAAGCAAAAAAACGTATATGTATAACCTATGGATATGGACATAACAGTAGGGGGAATGCTGGAGAGTAGGGGGTTGTAAGGAAGAGGGGAATAAAGGAGATTAAAAAATGGGACAAGTGTAATAGCATAATCAATACATAAAATACTTTATATAAATCAATATAAATATACTTTCAATATAAAATATACTTTAAAAAATACCAGGAGATGGTAGAAAATTACTCATTCTAAGTAGAATTTCATATTAAATTGATTTAAAGAGAATGACATGCTGAAGAGTAAGGGTCATCCTGGTATGTTTCAATAATAAATTTTATTACTACTTACCGTACCAGAGTAGCAATGGGATTAAAAATTATAATTCACCATTTCCAACTCCGTTCAGTGACACAATATGGCTGTTTTGGTTACTTTTTCACACAATTACTTATTTTTTAATTTATTTTCATTGTTCAAGTACAGTTTTCTGTCTTTTACATAATTACATATTTTATTCTAATTTTTTTCCAATTGAATAAAAATTGTCCTGGTTTATTTCAGCTCAAAATCCTTATGGATGCTGTGGTGCATGGACAAACAAACACTATAAGCATCTGATTTAAGGAGCATCCACCCTGGGTTGACAGACTGATTTGTTTGCTTTTCACTGAAACAAAAGTATGAGTTAGTTAATATTAGATGATAAGTAATGACTCTGTCCCTAGGTAAGTATTGCTTCAGAAAAATAAGTGCTGGTGTAGCTTCATGCATAAGCCACCTCATTCTTACATTGACATACATAATGTGCTTGTCAACCATTCTTAGTAGACTTCTCACACAAAGATGAATAATTTTCTACAAGACTTGTTAAATCAAGGTTAGGATTGAAAACTGTCAGATGAAATCAGAATCTCTCAAGTAAATTTTGAACTGAACAAAGTGAAATTTCAGTCTTAAAAGAGGCATGCCTCTTTAAAGTCTCTAAATTATTCCATCAGTTTATAGCTAAGATCAACACAACTAATTGACAAAAATGTTTTATTATTTTTGAGCTATTTCTCAATTCATTAAAATAAGGTTTTGAGGAAAGGTATGCAGCACTATTAAGTTTTCATCATTTTATGCTTGATGTGCAATGACTTCAAAGACTGGTCTACATTCAAATCAACCATTTCTGAATTCCCATTCATGTCTCAAATCCCTGCAATAAGTGGGTATAATAAGAAACTGAAGTTATATTCATAACCCATAAACATGGACAACAGGCAAAGGTCAGAGGGAATGGGGGCAGGGGCTGAGTGGGGGTGAACAAAGTGGTGAGGGAATGGGGAAATCTGTAATAGTGTCAACAATAAAAATAAAGTTAAAAAAAAGAAACTGAAATTTAACTCAGTGTCTAAAGTATTTTGTTTTGATATCTTCCTCTAAACTTCATTGGTTAGGGAGGAATTTTCACCCCAGAATTACAGGCAAACACACAACACTCATCTCTGGACAGATGTGATTGACAGCAGTTTATTAGTCACATATACTCACATCCCAGAAATAAAAAGCATACAGTGCCATATGGGGCCACATAGGGATTGTTCTCTGGAATAGAGTGAATAACCAGAGGCTGAGGGAGGCAGGCTTTGTAGTATCAAGGGGTGAGGTAACCCCTGGTTCCTGGGGAACAATGCAGTCTACTGCTTTGCATAATTCTGTGGGGTGCCAGGGAAACAAAATCCACTACTCAAGGATAAGCAGTGTGTCCAGTCCTTGTAATAAGGAATGTTGTTTGGCTAAGGACCCCTATCCTTGGGAGCAAGTGGTAGGGGAACTTGCAGTGAGGCCACTCAAGGGACTCCCAGTTCTCACCAAATGTCAATGCACATATTATATTGGCCTTTAATTTTAGGGCTTATACCACAACACTATCCACTGTGAATTGTCCGATCACTGGATGCAATAATAGGAAGCTCGGATAACCTGGGGTCAGGCATGCTAAACACGTACTTCTTTGTTTAACTGTGTATCTTTCTCATTAAGCTGTAAACTTTATGTCATTAAGTGCCATCATATCTCTCTTGTTTTCCACACCAAACAAGATACATTAATTAGTTAGTTAGTTAATTAATTATCTTCATCAGCTCTCTAAGATCCATGACATTTCATCATTCTTCAAATCTATAATCCGAGTGTTAGTTCAGGTTCATGTTGGCAGAGAAAAAACATGGTATTAATTTCATCATATGGTCATCTTCAATTTTGTAATCTATCCTACTCCTATCCCACTTTCTAGAGCTTTCAAGAAAACAAATACCAACATTCAATCTCCGAATATTATTTTATATATGTTTACTGAGAATTTGTGGGCTACAAAAGTATAACCTTGGCAGAAATTAAGAGGAAAAAGAACCAATCTCTAACCTGTGGAAGAAAATGAGCGATTGTTTTGGTCAATATGCACCACCATGATTCCTTACCTTCATCATTTACTGTAAATGTCAGGAGCAGTACACCCAGTTGTGCTACTCTCTTCAACATGAGTAATTCTGAAAATGAGTCAGTCTTTTCACCTCCCCCTTACTCCATTTTTATTCTTCAAAGCAAGTCTACTCTCAGTGTTTTTAAATGTTGACTCAAGAACAAATGTACTGAGAAAATTGTTTAAAGTCAACTTAGCAATATCGGCCAAAAGAAATAAAATAATGAGCACTATTGTACAGATGGCTTTTATGATTAATAAATTGAATTGAATCATGTCTAAAATCAAGAGTTTTCTTCTTACATACTGCAATTTTTAATTATTCTGGCTGCTTATAATTTCAATTATTAAAGTAAATGTGACACAGCAGTCATTTGAAAGTGATTTCAATGAGAAGAAAACTATTTGTAATTAACTCTTTCAACTGAGATTTAAAAAAATTTCATTAACAATTTTGTACTAATCCTTAATAGAAAGAAGTCAGAAGTCTGGAATCCCCATTTTATAAGCCATCTGGCCTTGGAAATCACTTAATGTCTCCAGGCTTCAATTTTCTCATCTGTGTAAAATGGGGATATTAAAATTGTCCTGCTAAGTCATTTTGCAAAATAAATATGATAGTACTCATGAACACACTTTGAAAAATACAACATGCTATATACAAATGTAAGATACTATTAGACCAAAAGTTTTTTGATAGTTTCATTTATACTTTTTCCTTAGATCATCCAGCTATCTTTCTGTCATTAAATGGAATAAAAACAAAAATGTCCCTTTTATTCCTAAGATGATCTCTGTAATTTTACCATTCACATATGAGTAGCCTAGAATTTCCAGGAAGAGGGAAGGAGGGAGGAAAGGCAGAGCTACATGGGAGCCTGGCTTCAAGCCCCTGGAACATGCTCCTTTGTCCCATTGGACTTCATTTACAGGACACAAATTCATAGATAAAATTATTAAGAATCTCAAGACAGCAATTACAGAGCATTATGTCCTAAGTACAGGGCTTTTCTGAGTATAAGATCCAGTGCACTGGTCACTTACCTATAAAGCCAACCTCAGACTTATTTCTGTGTTAGCTCATTTGAGACAGTGTAGTTAAATGTCAATTAAAAATGAAAGTAGTCATATTGTCAATCAAGGTTAACTAGTGTTTACTCCATACTAACTGGACATTGTGTTAGAATCAGCTAATATAGTTACATTTTTAAAAGATGGAACCTAGGTACATATTTAATTGCATGAAATAACCTGTCATGAATAATATTGGATTATTAGGATACTAATGACCAAGAGGAGGAACAGGAGGATGAGGAAGAAGTAGGAGGGGGAAAGGGAGATAAGAAAGAGAGAGAAATAGGACATGAAGTAAGAGGAAGAGGAATGAAAAAAAGAGGAGGAAGGGAAAGAAAAGGAGCAAGGTTGGATGATAACAAAACAGAGCTCATATTTTTAGTAAATCCCAATAGTTTGTACCGATTTCTTCTTACTGATTTCAAAAAACCCCAGAAACATGAGTTAGGAACGATTAGACAGAATTCAGACAGAATAAGGGCAATCATTTATTGTCATTAGTCACATAACTATTTTAACTTGCTGTGAGTTTTCCTATTAGAAAACAAACAACATAATTTAGTAAATGCTGACTGACATTTTACTAGATTTCAAGGGCATTAAGAGCTACTACCTTTGTTTTCCAGGCATATATTTATGCAATTTTACTTTCATAGTGGTCTGGGTGGGTTTTTTTTAATATTTACAATGATATATCCTACAAATGTTTTCTTTACTGGTTTATTCTGTTTACCTCTTATATTGTATAAAGTTTCATTTTGTTTACATATCACTAATTTTCCAAAGTTGTACAATGACATTTATATTCATACCCCCCAAAAAATGATGAGGTATTTTTTTTTAATTTTATTTACTTATCTTTAGAGGGTAAGGGAAGGAGAGAGGGAGAGAAATATCAATGTATGGTTGCTTCTCATGTGTTCCCTGCTGGGAACTGGCCTGCAACCCAGGCATGTGCCCTGACTGGGAATCGAACCACGATCGTTTGATTTGCAGGCCCTTGCTCGATCCACTGAGCTACACCAGCCAGGGCGTATTTTTTACTGCTATTTATTATTTTTCAGTTCCAAGCAAGATAGAAAATCTAAGTTAACCTAAAGAAGACAAAAAGATATTTTCTGTCTTAAAAGTATCTTAAAAAGATACTTTTTAATTATGTCCAGTCTATGTATCACTTTTAATAATCTTCTTAAATATTATTAAAGTATCAGTCTAGTACTTTCCTTTGTCTTTCCAATTTTTATTTTAATTTATAATAGATAAGCAAGTTTTTTAAAGGTTTTTTTCTTATCCTTGAAAAAACTGTGACCATTTGAGTGTATGGAATGAAATGTGATGACTACTCACTGACTCACTAGAGCCAATTGATATAAATGCTGCACATTCCCACAATTTCTTGTTTAACAGATGAAGAAACTAAGGTTCAGGTTGATTAAAGAATTTGAAAAAGGATAAAACAACTGCTAAATAGATTAAATTCACTTCTGTGCAGCTCCAAAACTGTTCCTGTTTCCTACCTGAAATTCTGCCTTTCTTCACATGGCAGTAACTCTATATATAGTTCCTCTTATGAGACAGTTGTCTTAAGATTCAATTTGAAAAGAGGTGAGGTACAAATTTAATAAACCTAACTGTTTTCCAAAATAAGCTTCCTAACATCTTTAATTACATATGCATATGTTTTGATGTTCTTTCACTGAGCTTAAATTTAGGTACTCTCAACTCACAAATAGCAGTATTCTAAGTCTTTAAAATATTCTACTTTAGTTTTACTTGAATCATAGTTGGGCATGATAGAGAGAGGTGTTGATCTTGGCCCAGCAGAGCCATATGATGATGAAGGGCCCTGAAAAGGGAAAGAAATGCCTGGAAAATGAAAGTGTTCTGCTTTACGACAAAGCACTGGAAAATATAGGATTGCATAGGTGGTACTACTTCCACTGTTATCCACCACACAGAACATTTGGATCTTTTTTCCTTGTTATATAAGTGCCTGGATTGAGTCTTCAAATCTCCTTGAGCATGAGAGTGGATCAAAGAGAACTAGAATATGTGGCTCCTGATTCTATTGACTACTTAGGAGCCGTCTAGAGGAGTCTCAATTTCTTTACGTACAAAATGAGTAATTTGGATTAGGACACCTCAAAGTTTCACCAGTCTAGGTAAACAGTGGTGAGCAGTACACTAGGAACTTGAATTTTGAACAACAAAATGTCTGAGTCTCTCAATATTTTGAAATGGAGAAATTTTACTTCCTTATGACCATTTTTTAAGAATCAGAATTGATCAGTCTCATCTACAAATGTCTATTCTATTAAAAAAACTACTTTGGGAAAAATGTTTATAAAAACAACTCATATAGTGTATGTATTGACAAAATTTATTTTGAGGACAAAAATCACCAGTCTTACATTGTTGGCAATGTTAATAACAGAATCAGATATATTATATATGCATTCTGACAAGTTTTTCAGCAATCTAACACTAATACAGTTAAATAACAAGGAATTTACCAGGAAATTGTGGATTCAAAATTATGAATTGCATGGAAACAAAACAGTCTATTTTATATTAATTATTGAGCCATAAAACTCTAAGTTTTCATCTATAAAATGTCAGCATGTATGATGAATACAGAGTATTATTACTGCAAGATAAAAAGGATGAAATTGAATTTATACAATAGTTTTCATTGTATAAGTTTGTTACAACACAGACTTTGGAGAAAGACACTTTTGTTCTATTCACAGGAAAGTATTTTTTATTGTTATTCATGGGTGGAAGGGTGGCTTGTAACCAGCCCCTTGTGTTTGTGGCTTGTGCAATGTTCTGTGGTTATTAATGAATTGGCAAAATCTTGTTATATTGTGGGGGCTGCAATTTGGTCAGAAAGATGACCTGTACATAAAAGGCAAGATTACACAAAAGCACAAAGTCATTCATTTTGACAAAGGGATCTTTCTGAACCCAGAAATGAAAACTAAACAGGTTTTCTTTGGACAGAATTCAGTGTAATATAATAAGCCCAGAGGATTGGAAGTGTCCCAGGACTTAGTTTACTACATCATGTCAATACAAAGGGACAATCTACCTTCCTTGGGTACATTTGCTGCTCCTGTTTCTACATAAGAAGGATCTAAAATAAGAAATTGACGGTCCGCTATTGTTTATATAGCTGTCTGCTGTGAGGCCTTAACTTACCATTAGCAATCATTATCAGTTATTTGGATACTAGAGGAGACAGTATCTCTCATACAATTTGGCAAGTTATATTTGGAAACTTAAAATCAGAAGAAAGGGTAGTGATAAGTTGGGGTAGGGATGTGAAGACTGAGTGGGAGAAAGGAAGAACATTCTGGGGATCAAGGACAACATAAGAGAAAGTACAGAGGTTTGAAAATATGTATTTTATTTAGGAAATAGAAGTGAGCAATCTGATGTGGCCAGAAAACAAAGAGAAGAGGTAATAAATTAGCAAAACAATTGTTAACACCTTTAACGACCAAAAAAAGGCCTTACTTAAAAATTTGCAACTAGGTAGGCACTAATAAACAAAACTGCCAGAGGTACTGCTCTGTATTCAATCTGTACAATGACCAAAAAATGTAAGGAACATAGGAATGTTGGAGACTGAGGCTTTCCACTGGCCTTCCCCATGCTGGAAGCTGCCTCAAGGACACAACCTAGAGAAAGTATGGTGTTGCTGAGAACATCTGCTCAGTATGAATGACTGAACCCACTTCAGGCCTCTGCATAAATTATTAAGATTCTAGTTGATGGATATGAAGATCTACTCATCTTGCTGCTTACCAAAAAAAATCTTAGAGAAAGGAACAGAGAGAAAGAGGAATAAAAACACTGATGTGAAAGAGAAGCATTGATTGGTTGTCTCCCATACATCCCTCGACCAGGAAAAATTAGTATCCGGAATGAGGATCAAACCGCAACCTAAATGGCAGCCAAGTAGGTGGAAGCTGAGTCCATTTGCTTAGCCCCCAAGTTGAGTTCTTGGTTGATCTTCAAAAAATACCCTAAACACTGAAGAGAATCTTAGCCAATAAGAAGTTTTGACCCAAGGAGTAGAAAAAACACTTCACAATGGGTGCACACAAGACATAGTGGGGGTTGTAACTCCCAGTCACCCAGCTGAAGAGGAGAACCCACCAATGGATAAGCCATCAGTAGTCAAAATTCAAGTACAACAAGAGAGCTCACATAAATTGTATAAAAATGGAGATCTCTAGCGCATCCAGATCAGGACATCAAATAGACTGCACCACAGAGTCCCACCGAAGTCATACCATAGAAGTCCACCCCACAAAGACAGTCAGTCAAAGCAGAATAATGTGAGATGAACAAACAAAAAGAGGCAAATAAAAAGCGGAACCCATAGAACAAGAGCTAAATGAAATTGAGGCAAGAATCTACCAGACATAGAATTCAAAATAATGGTTATAAGAATGCTCAGGTAACTCAGGGAGAACTATAAAGAACTTTAGAGGAGCTACAAGGAAGATGGTGGGAACTACAGCAGCATAAAAAAGGACACAGAAAGTATAAATAAGAACCAGAAATAAGTGAAGAATACAGTATCTGGAATGAAAAATACAGCAGAAGAAATCAAAAGCAGGCTAGATGAAGCAGAGGGACAAATCAGAAAGTTGGAAGACAAGGTAGAAAAATAGGCATTTAAAGCAACAAAATGAAAACAAAACTAAAAAGAACACAGATAGCTTAAGGGAGCTTCAGAGCAATGTGCAACATGAAAATACTAACATCACAGGAATATCAGAAGGATAAGAAAATAAGCAAGGGATAGAAAATCTGTTTGAAAATGTCCTCAACATGATGAGGGAAAAAGTCATGCAAATTCAGGAAGCACAGAGGTCCCAATTAAGATGAAGCAAAAGAGGACCACTCCAAGGCACATCATGAATAAAAAATGGCAAAATTTAAAGACGAAGAGAGAATCTTAAAGGAAACAAAGGGAAAATAGCTAGTAATATACAGGGAGGTCCAATAAGGCTATCAGCTGATTTCTCAACAGAAACACTGAAAGCCAGAAGTGATTGGTATGAAATAATGCAAGTAATGAAATTTGCATTTGAGACTATTCTACCAGCAAGTCTCTCATTTAAACGAGAAGGTGAAATAAAAAGTTTTGCAGGCAAAAAAAAAGGCTTAAAAAAGTACAACTCAAAAAATTAGCATTGCAAGAGAAGCTAAAAAAATTGCTGTGACAAAGGAGAGAGAGAGAGAAGAACACAGCTATGCAATAAATAGCAATGAATAAGTACCTAAGTACCTATCAATAATAACCTTAACCATAAATAAATTAAATGTTACAATCAAAATATAGTGTAGGAAAATGGAAAACATGATCCACAGAAATGTTGCCTACAAATGATTCAACTCAGAACAAAAAATCTACACAAGTGGATAAAAATGAGGAGATGCAAAAAAAATTTCAAACAGGAAGGAAGATGTGCTTCTTACAGTTTTCAATGCATTTACTGTGGACAATTGTAATTAGAAAATTTAGAATCTTTGAATAAAAGCCAATTCATTCTTTTTAAATTTTATTTAATTGTTCTTCAAGTACAATTTTCTGTCCCTTACTCCCATCCCAGCCCACCCCCCCAGTGCTCCTCACCTCCCTCCCATTTCCGCCCCCCTTAGTTGTTGTCCATGTGTCCTTTATACTAGTTCCTGTAAATCCTCCCCCTTTTCTGCTGAAATTCCCTCCTCTCTCCCCTCTGGTCACTATCCACCTGTTCTGTATTTCAGCCTTTGATTATATTTTGCTTGCTTGTTTGTTTTGTTGTTTAGCTTCCTGTTAAAGGTGACATCATACGGTATTTGTCTTGCACCGCCTGGCTTGTTTCATTCAACATAATGCTTTCCAGTTCCATACATACTGTTGCAAAGGGTAGGAGCTCCTTCTTTCTTTCAGCTGCATAGAATTCCATTGTGTATATGTACCATGAATTTTTTATTCATTCATTTACGATGGGCACGTAGGTTACTTCCAGCATTTGGCTATTGAAAACTGTGCTGCTATGAACATTGGGGTGCATAGATTCTTTTGGATTGGTGTTTTACAGTTCTTAGGATATAGTCCCAGCAGTGGAATTGCTGAGTCAAAAGGCAGGTC
The DNA here is from genome assembly GCF_014824575.4 of Sturnira hondurensis. NCBI lineage: Eukaryota > Metazoa > Chordata > Mammalia > Chiroptera > Phyllostomidae > Sturnira > Sturnira hondurensis. Next base: position 495,023 of record NW_028088815.1, on the reverse strand, counting down.
CATTTTTCAATTTCTGATAAAATTCCACACTGTTTTCCACAGTGGCTGTACCAGTCTGCAATCCCACCAACAATGGATTAGGGTTCCCTCTTCTCCACAGCCTCTCCAACACTTGTTGTTTGTTGCTTTGTTTATGATGGCAATTTTGACTGGTGTAAAGTGGTATCTCATTGTGATTTTAATTTGCATCTCTCTGATAGCTAATGATATTGAGCATCTTTTCATGGGTCTCTGGATTCTCAGTATGTCCTCCCTGGGGAAATGCCTGTTCAAGTCCTTTGCCCACTATGTAATTACATGGATTGTCTTCTTAGAGTGGAGTCTTGTAAGTTCTTTGTATATTTTGGAGATAAAATCCTTGTTTGAGGTATAATTGGCAAATGTTTTCCCATGCTGTTAGTTCTCTTTTTATTTTAATACTGTTTTCTTTAGCTGTGCAGAAGCTTTTAATTTTGATGATATCCCATTTGTTTATTCTTTTCTTTATGTCCCTTGCTCTAAGAAGCATATCAGTAAAAATGTCACAGCATAAAATATCTGAGATCTCCCTGACAATGTTCTCCTCAAGGACTTTAATTATGTCATAGCTTATATTTAAGTCTTTTATCCACCTTGAATTTATTTTACTGTATCTTGTAAGTTGGTGTTTGAGTTTCATTTTTTGCACGTAGCTGTCCAGTTCTCCCAACACCATTTGTTGAACAGGCTATTTTTAGTTCATTTTATATTGCTGCCCCCTTTGTCAAATATTAATTGACCATAGAGACTTGGGTTTATTTCTGGGCTCTCTGTTCTGTTTCACTGGTCAATGTGTTTGTTTTTATGCCAGTACCAGGATGTTTCAATTGCAGTGGCCTTGTAATACAGTTGGGTATCAGGCATTGTGATTCCTCCTACTTTGCTCTTCTCTCTCAAAATTGCAGTATCTATTGGGGGTTCTTTATGGTTTCATATGAATTTTTAAAGGGTTTGTTTTATGGCTGTAAAATATGCCATTGGTAGTTTAATAGGTATTGCATTGAATCTGTAAATTGCTTTGGATAGTATGGACATTTTGATGATGTTAGTTCTTCTAATCCATGAACACATTATATGTTCACATTTGTTTGTGTCTTCCTTGATTTCTTTCTTCAGTGTTGTGTCATTTTCTGCATATAGGTCTTCTACATCCTTGGCTAGCTTTATTCCTACGTATTTTATTTTTCTTGTTGCTATATGAAATGGGATTTTTTTCATGATTTCTGCCTCTGCTGTTTCATTATTGGTATACAAAAATGCCTTTGATTTCTGGATATTCACTTTGTATCCCGCTGTTGTGTCAAATTCATTTATTAGGTAGAGCAGTTTTGAGATATAGTCTATAGGATTTTCCATGTACACTATCATGTCATCTGCAAACAGTGACAGTTTTGCTTCCTCCTTTCCAATTTGGATGCCTTTTATTTCCTTTGCTTCTCTGATCGCTGTGGCTTAAACTTCCAATACTATATTGAATAGAACTGGTGAAAGTGGACAATCTTGTCGTTATTGATCTTAGTGAAAAAGATTTTAGTTTTTGCCCATTGAGTATGATGTTGGCTGTAGGTCTTTCATATATGGCCTTTATTATACTGAGGAATGCTCCCTCTTTTCCCACTTTGCTGAGTTTTTTTTATCACAAATGGGTGTTGTACCTTATCAAAAGCTTTTTCCGAATCTAATGATATGGTCATGTGATTTTTGTCTTTGCTTTTGTTTATGTGATATATTATGTTTATAGATTTGTGAATGTTGTACCATCCTTGCATCCCTGGGATGAGTGCCACTTGATCATGGTGTATGATCTTTGTAATGTATTGTTGGATGTGGTTTGCCAATATTTTGTTGAGGATTTTAGTGTCTATGTTCAAAAGCAATATTGGCCTGAAGTTTTCTTTCTTTGTTGTGTCTTTATCTGGTTCTGGGATTAGGATGATGCTGGCTTCAGAAAAAGAGTTTGGGAGTCTTCCATCATTTTGAAATTTTTGGAATAGTCTGTGAAGAATAGGGGTTAGCTCTTCCTTAAATGCTTTGTAGAATTCTCCTATGAAACTACCTGATCCAGGGCTTTTGTGTGTCAGGAGATTTTGATTACTGCCTCAATTTCATGTGCTGTTATTGTTCTGTTCAAGCTTTCTGCTTCTTCTTCATTGAGTTTTGGAAGATTATATTTTTCTAGAAATTTTTCCATTCCACCTAAGTTTTCAAATTTCTTGGCATACAGTTCTTCATAGTAATTTCTTACAATCCTTTGCATTTCTGTGGTGTCAGTTGTAATCTCTGTTCCTTCATTTCTGATTGTGTTGATTTGGGTCCTCTCTCTTCTTTTCTTGATGAGTCTACTTAAAGGATTGACTATTTTGTTTATCTTTTCAAAAAACTAACTCCTGGATTCATCGATCCTTAGAATCATGCTTTTAGTCTCTATGTCATTTAATTCTGCTCTGATCTTGGTTATTTCCTTCCTTCTACTTGCTCTGGGCTGTCTTTGTTGTCATTCCTTCAGTTCTTGTAGGCATAGGGTTAGATTGTTTGTTTGAAGTGTTTCTATCTTTTTAGGTAGGCCTGTATTGCTATGAACTTCCCTTTCAGGACTGCCTTTGCTGTGTCCCATAAGTTTTGGGTTGTTGTGAGTTCATTTTCATTTGTTTCCAAAAAAATTTGATTTCTTTCCTAATTTTATTCTTCACCCATTTGTTTTTTAATAGGATGCTAACAATCTCCATGATTTTGAGTTTTTTGGGTCTTTCCTCTTCTGATTGGTTTCCAGTTTCAGTCCCTTGTGGTTGGAGAAAATGCTTGGGATAATTTCAGTTTTCTTGAATGTGTTGAGGCTTGTTTTTTGTCCTGTCATGTGGTCTATCTTTGAAAATGTTCCATGAGCATTTGAAAAGAGTGTGCATTTAGCTTCTTTGGGATGAAAAGCTATATAGATAGATAGATAATCAGTTAAGTCCATTTCATCTAGGGCATTGTTCAATGACACAACATGTTTGTTGATATTTTGTTTGGAAAATCTGTCCATTTCCAACAGTGGGATGTTAAAATCTCCTACTATAATTGTGTTACTGTCAATATCCTTCTTGAAGTCTTCTAAGATTTTCTGTATATATTTGGGTGCTCCTATGTTTGGTGCATATATATTTACAGTGTTGATGCCTTCTTGGTGGATCCTTCTCTTGAGTACTATGAAGTGACCTTGTGGGTCTCTTTTTATGGCCCCTTTTCAAAAGACTATTTTGTTGAAATGAGTATTGCTACTCCAGCCTTTTTTTTTTCCTGTTTGTTTGCTTGGAAAAATTGTTTCCAGCCCTTCAATTTTAATCTGTATAGGTCTTTGTCCTGAGATGGGTATCTTGTAGGCAGCATATGTGTGGATCACCCTTTCTTATCCACTCAATTATTCTGTGTCTTTTGACTGGAGAATTTAATCCATTTACATTTAGGTTTATTATTGATAGGTACTTATTCATTGCTACTTTTATACCTGTGTTTCTTTTTGTCTCTCTCTTTTCCTTCCTTTCCTTAAAGCAGTCCTTTTAGCATGTCTTGCAGAGTTGGTGTGGCAGGGGTGTACTCTTTTAGACTTCTTTTGTCTTGGAAGCTCTTTATTTGGCTTTCTATCTTGATTGAGAGCCTTCCTGGGTAAAGCAGCCATGGTTGCAGGTCTCTGGTTCTCACTAAATGGAATATTTCCTGCCATTCTCTTCTTGCTTAGAGCGTTTCCATTGAGAAGTCAGCAGCTAGCCTTATTTGTGCTCCCTCATACATCACTTCTTGTTTCTCCTTTGCTGCTTTCAAGATTCTCCTTTTGTTTTGAAATTTTGCCGTTTGAATAATGATGTGTCTTGAAGTGGGCCTCTTTGGGTTCCACTTGATTGGGATTCTCTGTGTTTTCTGGATTTGTGTGGCTTTTTACCTTATCAAATTAGGGAAGTTTCCATCATTACTTTTCCTAATAAATTTTCTATCCCTTGCTCTCCTTCTACTTCTGGTATTTCTATTATACAGATATTATTACAAATTTGACAAATCAACATGATACAAAGCCAACATTGAGAAATCAGAGGCATTTTTGTGTATCAACAATGAAACAGCAGAGGCAGAAATCAAGAAAAACTCCCATTTCATATAGCAACAGGAAAAATAAAATATCTAGGAATAAAGCTAGCCAAGGATGTAAAAGACCTATATGCAGAAAATGACACAATGCTGAAGAAAGAAATCAAGGAATACACAAACAAATGGAAACATATAATGTGTTCATGGATTAGAAAAATTAACATCATCAAAATGTCCATACTATCCAAAGCAATTTACAGATTCAATGCAATACCTATTAAAGTACCAATGACTCCACTCTAGAAGACCCAATTTAAAAAGTGGGCAAAGGACTTGAACAGACACTTCTCCAAAAAGGACATACAGAGGCTCTAGAGACATATGAAAGGATGCTCAGCATCACTAGCCATCAGAGAAATGCAAATTAAAACTACAATGAGATACCACTTCATACTGGTCATAATGGCCATCATAAACAAAGCAACAAACAACAAGTGTTGGAGAGGTTGTTGAGAAAAGAGGACCCTAGTTCACTGTTGGTGGGATTGCAGACTGGTACAACCATTATGGAAAACAGTATGGAATTTTTCTCAGAGAACTAAAAATGAATATGCCTTTTGACCCAGCAATTCCGCTGTTAGGAGTACATCCTAAGAACCCTGAAACACCAATCCAAAAGAATCTATGCACCCCAATGTTCATAGCAGCATAATTTACAATATCCAGGTTATGAAAGCAACCTAGGTGCCCATCTGCAAATGAGTGGATCAAAAAACTATGGTCCATTAACACAATGAAATTCTATGCAGCAGAAAGAAAGAAGGAGCTCCTACCCTTTGCAACAGCATGGATGGAACTGGAAAGCATTATGCTGAGTGAATCAAGCCAGGCGTTGAAAGCCAAATACCATATGATCTCACCTTTAACAGGAAGCTAAACAACAAAACAAACATGCAAGCAAAATACAACTAAAGACACTGAAATAGAGAACAGGCTGACAGTCACTAGAGGTGAGAGAGGAGGGAATTTCAGGGCAAAAACAAGGAGTTTACAAGAACTAGTATAAAGGACACATGGACAAAAACTAAGGGGGGTGGAAATGGGAGGGAGGTAGGGAGCACTGGTGGGGACGGGCTGGGATGGGAGTAAAAAACAGAAAACTGTACCTGAACAACAATTAAAATTTTTAAATGAACTTATTTTATCACTAATATTATTATATATGTTTAAGATATTGATTTAAAACAGTGTAAATATTTAGAGAAAGATATTCTTTCACTTTTTCTTTCATCTCTCACCTCATTTCAAACTTCACTCACTATTTAAAATATAATTTTTTTTCTAAATTAGTGGTTCTCAACAATGGAATGTCTTCATTAATATACCAAAGAGTAGTAGTTACTTCTATTAACTAAACTATCATACTTTCTAGATACAAACTTAAAATAAATTATGAGGAATTCAAGATTATTTCTATAACACTACTTTTCATTACACATATTCTAATGTAGATAAATTTAGATAGGATAGATAGATAGACAGAGAGATAGATAGACAGAGCTTAAGCTAGAATCAGAGATCATGCAATGAAAATTACATGTAACTTTCAGAGTATTCTATTTAAAATACAGTTCATAATGGTCATTACTAATATGTAGTCCATTCAATGCATAAAGCTAAGTTCAAGAATTATAAAAGATTATTTCTGAAACCTACTTAAGTAACCAATAAAATGCAATAACTGTGCCATAACTACTCTTTTTTGGAGAAGAAAAAAAGATAGACCACGTGATAGGACACAACACAAACCTCAACAAATTTAAGAAAATTAAAATTATACTAAGCATGTTCTCAGACTACAAGGGCCTGAAACTAGAAACCAACCTCAAGAAAGAACTCAAAAACACTCAAATTCATGGAGATTGAATAACATGCTGTTAACTTAAACAATGAATGGATTAAGAATGAGATCAAGGAAGAAATCAAAAAGTTTTTGGAAGCAAATGAAAATGTACTCATAATAGTCCAAAACTTATGGGACACAGTGAAGGCAGTCCTGAGAGAGAAGTTCATAGCAATACAGGCCTACCAAAAAATGATAGCAACATTTCAAATAAACTTCCTAACCCTACATCTACAAGAACTGAAGAAACTACAATAGTCAAAGTCCAGAGCAGGTAAAAGGAAGGAAATAACCAAGATCAGAGAAGAAGTAAATGACATGGAGACTAAAAGCACAGTTCCAAGGATCATTAAATCCAAGAGTTTGTTCTGGGAAAAGATAATAAAAATGGACAAGCCTTGAAGCAGACTCATCAAGAAGAAAAGAGAGAGGACCCAAACAAACACTATCAGAATTTTAAAAGGTGAGAATGCCACTTATAACAGGAAAACAAAGGATTGTAAGAAATTACCACAAATAGCTCTATTGCAAGAAATTTGAAAACCTAGGTGAAATGGACAAACTTCTAGAAAAATAAAAAAACTGAATGAAGAAGAAGCAGAAAGCCCAATACAAGGATGTCAGCTTTCACCACTTCTATTCAACATAGTATTGGAAGTCATAGCCGCAGTGATCAGACAAGAAGAAGAAATAAAATGCATCCAAATGGGAAAGAAAGAAGTAAAACTATCATTATTTGCAGATGACCTAGTAGTGTACATAGAAAACCCTATTGACTCCACCAAAAAAACTACTTAACCTAATAAGTGAATTTGGCAAAACAGTCAATATTCAGAAATCAAAGGCAATTTTGTACACCAACAATGAAATATCAGAAACAGACATCACAAAAAAAAATCCATTTGATACAGCAACAAGAAAAATAAAGCACCTAAGAATAAACCTAACCTAGGGGGTAAAAGACCTATACTCAGAAAACTGCACAGAACTAAAGAAACAAATTAAGGAAGATACAAATAAATGACTATGTACCATGTCTATGAATTGGAAGAAGTAACATTATCAAAATGTCCATAGTATCCAAAGTAATTTATAGATTCAATGTAATCTGTATTCAAATACCATTGGCACATTTCACAGATATAGAACAATCATTTCACACATTTATATGGAACCATAAATGACCCTAAATAGCTGCAGCAATTATGAGAAAAAAAGAATAAAGTAAGAGGTACACCATACCTGACATCAAACTATATTACAAGGCAATGGTAATCAAAACAGCCCCATACTGGCATAAGAACAGACATGTAGATCAATGGAACAGAACAGAGAACTCAAAATAAACCCAAGTCCCTATGGTCAATTTTTATTTGAGAAAGAGAGCAAAATCATAAAATGGAGTAAAAATAGCTTCTTCAACAAATGCTACTGGTAGATCTGGACAGCCACATGCAAAAAAAATGAAACTTGATCACCAACTTACACCATACACAAAAGTAAATTCGAGGTGGAAAAAGTCTTAAATATAAGTGATGACACCATAAAAGTCCTAGAGTAAAACATAGGCAGAAAAATATCAGACATTCCATGCATCAGTATTTTCGCTGATTTCTCCCCTAGAGCAAGAGACATAAATAAATGGATAAACAAATGGAATCTCATCAAATTAAAAAGTTCCTGCATGGCTAAAAAACAGCATTAAAATGAAAAGAGATTGAAATATATGGGAAAACATATTTGCCAATGATACCTCGGACAATGATTTAATCTCCAAAACATATAAAGAACTCACATGACTCCACTCCATAAGACAAACAACCAAATTAGAAAATGGGCAAAAGACTTCAACAGCCACTTCTCCAAGGGAGACATACAGAGGGCCCAGAGACATATGAAAAGATGCTAAGTTCACTAGCCATCAAAGAGATGCAAATTAAAACCATAATGACATACCACTTCATAATGGTCAGAATTGCCATCATAAACAAAGCAACAAACAACAAATGTTGGAGAGGGTGTGGAGAAAAGGGAATGTGCACTCTTGGTGGGAAAGCAGACTGGTACAGCCACTGTGAAAAACAGTATGGAGTTTCCTCAGAAAACTAAAAATGGAACTACCTTTTGACCCAGCAACTCCACTGCCTGGGTTAAGAACCCTGAAAGGTTGACTTCCGGCCAAGATGGAGGCGTAGGTGGAAACACTGTGCCCCCTCCCACAACTAAATTTAAAGACAGCGAAGTTTTAGAAACAAAAACGCAGCCAAAACAGTGAAAATTGAACTGTACGGAAGTCCACAACCGCGAACCACTCAGCCAGGCTGGTAAGAGGGGCAGAGTCAGCGGTAGAGTGGGGTCAGGCTGGAAAGATCATTCAGTCCAACCAACCCAGGAGTGGAGGCGGAGGTGGTTGGTGGACCCCAGGCATGGGGTGGCGATGAGGGGCCCAGTGAGGGTGCGGGGCAGCTGGTTAACTGCGGTCACACATTCGCGCGCAGATAAAGCAAGCAAAGGAGCCAACAGTGAGACAGACCGCTCAGACTAGGGCCCCAGAGACAGGAATTAGAGCCTGAAAGCACCAACTGGAAATACTTTCTCAGGGTCGAGGGGCCAGGAGAGGCTCCCAAGCTCACAGAGAGTTCGTTGGAGAGATCCACAGGGTCCTGGAGAGTACACGGGCCCACACACTAGGAACCAGCACCAGAGAGACCCAATTTGCTTGTGGGAAGCCACAGAGGGTACAGAAATCTGAGAGAGAGCGGAGTGGAGCAAAGCACCATTTTTTTTCCCTCTCTGACCCCACCCCCACATACAGCCTCACAACCCAGCCACTTAGTTGCCCCGCCCTGGTGAACACCTAGGGCTCTGCCCCTCATACGTAACAGGTGCAAACAGACCAAACATTATGACTCAAGAACAGCTCAAAGCCCTAGAGCCTATAATTCTAAGTGACCAAGAAATAGCCAACCTTTCAGATGCACAATTCAAAACACTGGTGATCAGAATGCTCACAGAATTGGTTGATTATAGCACAAATTAGAGGAACATATGAAGGCTAAACTGATTGAAATGAAGGGAAATGCACAGGAAACCAATAGTGATGGAAAGGAAACTGGGACTCAAATCAAGGAAGTGGACCAGAAGGAAGAAAGAAACAACCAAACAGAAAAGAAGGAAGAAACAAGAATTCAAAAAATGAGGAGAGGCTTAGGAATCTCCAGGACATCTTTAAACATTCCAACATCCTAATTATAGGGGTACCAGAAGGGGAAGAGGAACAGCCATGAGTGGAAAACTTATTTGAACAAATAATAAAGGAGAACTTCCCCAGTCTGGCAAAGGAAATAGACTTCCAGGAAACCCAGGAAGCTCAGAGAGTCCCAAAGAAGTTGGACCCAAGAAGGAACACACCAAGGCACAACATAATTACATTAGCCAAGACTAAAATGAAGGAGAGAATCCTAGAAGCAGCAAGGGATAAGGGGACAGTCACCTACAAAGGAGTTCCCATCGGACTGTCAGCTGATTTCTCAAAAGAGACCTTCCAGGCAAGAAGGGGCTGGAAAGAAGTATTCCAAGTCATGAAACCCAAAGACCTACAGCCAAAATTGCTCTATCCAGCAAAGCTGTCATTTAGAATGGAAGGGCAGGTAAAGTACTTCTCAGATAAGGTCAAATTCAAGGAGTTCATCATCACCAAGCCCTTATTATGTGAAATGCTAAAGGGACTTATATAAGAAAAAGAAAATAAAAAATATGAACAGTGGAAGGACAGCAAACTCACAGTTCTTAACAACCACACCTAAAACAAAAGCAAACTAAGAGGACAGCTAGATCAGGAGTGGAACCATAGAAATGGATATTACATGGAGGGTTAGCAACAGGGGAGTGGGAGGAGGAGAAGGGGGGAGAAGGTACAGAGAATAAGAGACATAGACGGTAGGTAGAAAATAAACAGAGGGAGGGCAGGAATACTATGGGAAATATAGAATCTAAAGAACTTGTGACACATGGACGTGAACAAAAGGAGGGAATGGTGGGGGAGGGGTGGGCAGGGTGGAGGCAAGTGAAGGGGGAGAATGGGACATCGGTAAAATATATTTTTAAAAAGAACCCTGAAATGTCAATCCAAAAGAATCTATGCACCCCAATGTTCATAGCAGCACAATTTACAATAGCCAAGTGCTAGAAACAACCTAAGTGCCATTCGTAAATGAGTGGATCAAACAACTGTGCTACATTTGCATAATTGAATACTATGCAGCAGAAAGAAAGAAAGAGCTCCTACTCTTTGGGACAGCATGGATGATACTGGAGAGCATTATGATAAGTGAAATAAGCCAGGCAGTGAGAGACATATACCTTATGATCTCATCTTTAAGTGGAACCTAATCAACAAAACAAACAAGCAAGTGAAATATAACTGGAGACATTGAAATTAAGAACAATCTGACAGTAACCAGAGGGGAGGTAGAAGGAAATAATAGGGGTTAGGTGGGAAGAGTTTTTAGGTACAACTATATAGGACATGTGGACAAACCAATGGTGTTAGAAGCAGGGGAGGAACATGGGGATTGCTGGGGTGGGAGGGAGTGGTGAGGGTTAAATGCCAACAACTCTACTTAAACAACAATAAAATAATCTGAGAAATATTAAAAATTAAAAAATACATAAATTACTAAAAACTAAAGATAAATAAAAAACTTTCTTTAAATTTCAAAACTCTAAATAATGTCAAATTGTAAAACTCTATGAACTATTTTTAAAATCTACTTTAAAAGAAAGCTAAGGTAAAATTTCTACATCTTGAATGAAACATATTAATTATTCCTTAAAGTTCAGAAAGTTACAAAATAATGCCTTTTATCCTCAGAAATGGATTTATCTTCTGAATGACAATATCTATAAAAGTTTGCATCCAGGAGTTAAAGATTTCTCTCTCTCTCTCTCTCTCTCTCTTTCTCTCTCTATCTGCTTTTAAATTTATTATGAAATATGATCTTTTTGCATAGTTCCAGGATGGAAAGTACTGTTTATTTTAACTGCTGATCTGGCCTATTAACTCCAATACTGTGGTGAGTAAAAAAATAACCAGTATATCATCTTTTCTGTATCAAAAAAGATTTTAAGATCTAATGAATTTTCAAATTTTTTAAAGAGGTGTGGAAAGTCAGAAGCATGAGCATAATTCTACTCAGCAGACTAAGAGTACTTCTTGTTTAAGTAACATTCAAGAGCTGTGTACTAATAATGGAATCCTTATTTGAGCTTCAACTTCAGCTTGGGTGTGTTGTGAATCAAGGCAATCTTCTCTTGTTTGGGTTATTCATTTTTTGGTAAGAAGATATTTTAAACAGTAACATACTTTTTATGGATATATTTTTTTGACTTCACAAATTGTTTATATATGTATTTCTCAAAGTCTAGTCCTTGAACCTGCAACATCAGCATCACCTGGGAACTTGTTAAAGATTCAAATAGGTTACTAGGAAGACAGCCAGACCTATTGAATCAGAAACTCTGGGGTGGGACCCACCTGCCTAAATTGTGAGAGACTCTCCTGGTGATTCTGATGGAGATTTAAACTAAATTAGTTGTTGTTAGTAGAGGTGATACCCGACCTCCCCACTTCCTGGAGATATTTGCAATGTCTTGAGACATTCTGATTGTCACAATTTAGGGAAGACAGCTACTGACATTGAGTAGGTAGAAGCCAGGGATGCTGCTCAACATCTATAATTCAACATCCCCATCCCCAAAGCACTACCCAGCCCAACATGTCAACAATTGTGTCAAAATTGAGAAATTCTGCACTTAAACCTTTAGGAGAAATTTTCTCAAAGTAAATAAATTTGGTCAACAGAAAGGCAGTGTGGATTAGGGAAAGAGCAAAGACCCAAAATTCAGGTTCTGGCTCTAGTAATTAATTGTTGCCTGATTTCATGTAGATTTTTAATCTCCCTGCCTATGGCATGGATTAGTATGAGGTCCAAATGAGATAATGAGTATGAACATACTGTAAACTCTAATGTTAAGTAAATTTAACTTAAAGATTTTTTTCAGTGGGAGGGACACATAGGCCAGGGGTGGGAATAGGGTTCTCTAAAGGGTTAGAGCATCTAATTCAGTTGTCTGAAAAGAACCACATTGTAAATCTGAATGTAAATCTGATATATGTTTTTTTCCTCCGTGCTTCTTACATTCTTTCCTACAACTACTTCAGTTTGTCTTTTTTTTTTTTTACTCTCAAGTCACTGCATGACAAATAGCTTCTTCTGACTTGTCTCTACACCAGAGGTTTTAAACTTTAGCTTGTATTAGAGTCACAATGAGATTTTTTTATTTTAATAAGTACACAACATGAGATCTACTTTCAAAAAATTTTAAGTGTACAATACAATACATTGTCAACTATAAGTACCATGCTGTACAGCAGATCTCTAGAGCTTATTCATTTTGCTTCACTGAAATTTTATGCCTCTTGATTTGTAATTCTCCATTTCTTCCTTCCCCAGTCCCTGGAAACCACAATTCTAATCTTTGTTTTTATAAATTTGAGTATGTTAGAGACATCATGTAAGTGGAATCATGAAGTATTTGTCATTTTTTCCTTCTGTGACCAGCTTATTTCACTCAGGATAATGTCCTCAAGGTTCATTTATGTTGTGTATTGCAAAATTCCTTCTTTTTAAAGACTAAATGGTATTCTATTATATGTACATATCACATTTTCCTACCTTATTTTATTTTTCATTACTTTTAGAGAGAGAGGAAAGGAGACAGGGAGGGAAGGAGGGAAAAGAAGGGAGAGAGACAGAGAAACATTGATTGGTTGCTTCCCGAAAGTACCTGGATGGGAGATCATTTGTGCCCCTACAAGGAATCAAACCTGCAACCTTTTGGTGTACAGGATGACACTCCAACCAACTGAGCCACATTGGCCAGGACTATGCACAGTTTCTTTAACCATTAATCAGTCCATGGAGATTTATGTTGTTTCCACATTTTGGCTATTATGAATAACACTGCAATGTACATGGGAGAGTAAATATCTTTTTGAGGTCCTGATTTTAATTTTTTCTTTTATAAACATCCAGGAGTTGGATTACTGGGTCATATGGTAGTTTTATTTTTAATCATTTGAGTGACCTCCAGACTATTTTCCATAGTGGCTGGGTAACCACAGAATCAGTTCTAACTGGTCTTATCCTGTTTCTAATAAAATATTGTGTTGCTTTTCAGAGAAAACAGAAAAAAAACTGCAATCCCCTTAGCCAAAGCATGGGCAGAGGAGAGAATTTTGAGCTTCAATTGCACCTGGATCCAAAGCCCTCCTCCCCAACCCCTCAAATACCCATGGAACCACCAATGGACTAGGAACATGACCAAAACTTGAATGCTGAAATCCTTCCAGAAGTTAAGGGTCCATTGTCCAGTAAGATCTAGTGTTGAGGCCTCTTACCATACCTTGCCTTAAATGATCAAATTTCAAAGCCCTCCAATTGAAACCTGCCTGGCTAGTGCTTCCATATACCAGTCTCTACTTCTGTAACCCCTAAAGTCCCCCCCACCCAAACGTTCACTGGAGGAGACAGATCAGAGCCTTGCTTCCCATAATCTTGCTGGTTGACTTTGAAATAAAATCCTTTTCTTTTGTCAAAAGCCAATGCCATCCCTGGTTGATGTGGCTCAGTTGTTTGGGCATTGTCCTGCAAACCAAAATGTTGTTAATTTGATTCCCAGTCACGGCACATGCCTGGGCTGAAGGTTCTGTCCAATATATGGGTATGTGTGAGAGGCAGCTGATCAGTATTTCTGTCTCATATCAATGTTTCATTCTCTTTCTTCTCCCTCACTTCCCCTCTCTCTAGAAACAAGAAAAACAAAAAAAGCCAATGCCATAATATTGGCTTCTATGTACATCAGTCAGTGACCCCTTGTTTAACAAAATCTGTACCATTTTGCAGCCCCACTATCAGTGTACAAGGATGCCAATTTCTCCACATCCTCACCAAAACTCATTGTCTTCACCAGGAAACTCATGTTAAAGTGCAGATTGCTGGGCCCAATCCCCTAGAATTTCTCATTCAATAGGTCTGGGAGGGATTCAAGAAGTTAGGTTTCTCTAACAAGGTGCCCAAGTGATGCAGGTGCTATTCACCTGAGGACCACATTTTATTTTATTTTATTTTTTTTAAGATTTTATTTATTTATTTATTTTTAGAGGGGAAGGAGAGAGGGAGAGAAACATCAATGTATGGTTGCCTTTTGTGCATCCCCTGCTGGTAGTTAGCCTGCAAGGAACCGGTGTGCAACCCAGGCATGTGCCCTGACTGGGAATCGAACCGCGATCGTCTGGTTCGCAGGCCCGCGCTCAATCCACTGAGCTACACCAGCCAGGGAGGACCACATTTTAAATAACTACTTTATACCATATTACTGACTAAAAGACAGAAGATAGTGAATTGTTAGAGCTGATAGTTTCTAGTTGTCACTGTCAAGCTTTGGCTTCAGTGGTTATTTACCAAGGCACTTTTGACATAAGGGATAGCTTTTATTTTCCTAGCAAGTGAAATGATATCCCTTATTAATTCCTTGCTTGAAGAGCCCATTTATTGCTCTTTCCTATTCTCAAGGATGCTAACAATTGTAGTAATTCAATATTCATAATGGCTTTAGCTTGTTCTTGTTCTTGTTAATTGAGGGCACTCTACTTTAGCAGTCATAGTTCCTAACAGAGGATGCCCAATTGGCTTAGACAAATACAGGATGTTCTAATGTCTTTTATAAGTTTAGTTTTTTCTTTTTTCAAGTTCTATTTTATTGTTTATTACAGTTGCCCCAAATTATCCCCCTCTGCCCTGCTCCACTGAGGAGCCCCATTCCCTCAGGCAATCTGTACACCATTGTCCATGTCCATGGGTCATGCATACAGGTTCTTTGGCTACTCTGTTCCCTATACTATACTTTATATCCCCGTGACTATTCTGTGACTACCAATTCATACTTCTTAATTCCTTCACCATTTTTACCCATCCTCAACACTCTCCCGTAAGGCAACCATCAAAATGTTCTCTGTATCTACCATTCTGTGTTTGTCTGCTTGTTTATTTTATTTTTTAGATTCAAATATTGATAGATATGTATTTTCTGCCATTTTATTGTTCATATTTTGTATCTTCCTCTTCTTAAAGAAGACCCTTTAACATTTTGTGTAATACTGGTTTGGTGATAACAAACTCCTTTAACTCTTTCTTGTCTGGGAAGCTCTTTATCTAGCCTTCAATTCTAAATGTATCTTTGCTGAGTAGAGTAATCTTGGTAGTAGGTCCTTATTTCTTTCAAATCTCTTCTAACCTGCAAAGTTTCTCTTCAAAAATTAGCTTGACAGTTTTAGGAGGCTTCCTTGTAACTAACTAACTGCTTTTCCCTTGCTGCTTTTAAGATCCACTCTTTGTTTTTAACCTTTGGCATTTTAATTTAATTATGCAATGTCTTGGAGTGGGCATTCTTGGGTCCATCTTTCTTGGGATTTTTTGTGCTACTTAGACTTGTATGTCTATTTCCTTCACCAAGTTGGGGAAGTTTTCTTTTATTATTTTTTAACTAGGTTTCCAATTTCTTACTCTTTCTCTTCTCCTTCCCACACCTCGATCATGTGAATTTTGGAATGCTTGTAGTTGTCCCAGAGACTCCTTATGCTAGCCTCGTTTTCTATTTATTTTTCTTCTTGCTGTTCTGATTGATTATTTTTTGCTTTTTTGTGCTCCAAATCATTGATGATTGTCAGCTTCATTCACTGTAATATTGATTCCCTGTAAATTGTTCTTTGTTTCAATTAATGTATCCTTCATTTTTGACTGGATCTTTTTTATGCTGTTGAGCTGTTCACTAAGTTCCTTAAGCATCTTTATAGCCAGTGTTTTGAATTCTGCATCTGATAGATTGCTTATGTCCATTTTGTTTAATTCTTTCTGCATTTTTTCATTTGGGCCATATTTCTTTGTCTCTTCTCTGTGTTTTGGGTTTTTTTTATGTATTAGGTAGAGCTACTATGTCTCCCAGGCTTAATAGAGTGACTTAATGTAGTAGGTGTCCTGTATGGTCCAGTGTTAGCCTTCTCTATTATTTAAGTTGGGTACTTAAGGTGAGCTCACTGTGTAGGCTGTGCACATTCTCCTTTTGTGGGTGAGCCTTGATTGCTTTTAGCTTGTCGAATTCAGCCACCACTTGCGTTCTGTCAGTGTCAAACAGCATTAGCTACAAAGTGATATGCAGATGGCAGCCACTTGTGTGGGGCTTAAAGTTACTCAGGAGAGGCCAAGCTGTGAAGCAAAGCTGGCTGCTGCTAGTGCCAAGCCTGGGACAACTTAGCAGGAGGTACAGGGCTTGCTGAAGCCAGAATCTGCTTGTTAGAGAGAATTTAGGAAAATCTGAAGCATGGGCCAAGACAGGACATTCATATGGAAAAGCCTCTGGAAACAGCTTGGGTGGGCCTTAAAGTTGGGGGATGGGGGGAAGCATCAGGGGTTCAACACTGTCGGGCAAACAATGTGAGCTAAGTTAACAGAGTCTCAGGAATGGTACCTGTCTGCTGACTCTGTGGAGGGGGGGACTCAGAAAAGGAACAATGGCTTCTAACAACGCTTCACTCTGGGAGAAAACTGTCCCCCAGCTCTTACCCTGAGGCCAGACAACTCAGTTCTTCCTCTTATGTCTCTGATGCCTTTCATTCTATTGCCCCCATATTGGAGCTCAGAGGAAGTGAGTCTGAGTAAGACTCTGTGTGGACCCTTTAAGAGGAACTGCCTAGGATTTCAGTAGTTTCTTTCTCCCACAGCCTCTCTCTCTGCTGGATTTTACAGACAGAAGTTATGGAGATATATCTTCCTGGCATTGGAACCCTGGACTGACAGGCCTGGTGTGGGGCTGAAATCCCTTACTCCTAAAATATCCCTTCCAATTTTTATCCACCACACATGAGTATGGAATCAGCTCATGCTGCAACCCCACCCCTCCTATAGTCTTGTTGTGGTTTCTTCTTTAATTCTGTAGTTACAAGACTTTCATTCAGCTCCATTTATGATTATTTTGAATAATGATTTTTGTATAGTTTAGTTGTAATTTTGATGTAGCTGTACAAGGACATGAGTCATGTTTACTTATGCCTCCATCTTGACTGGAAGTCCTGGTCCTAATGTATTTTAGATAAAGAATAGTTTTGTTATTTAGTGTTTGCCTTTAATTCAATAATTAATATTCTATCCTCAAACCAAAAACACAAAAGTGAAGAGACATTTATGACCTGAAGCCTTTGTATTTGAAACAGTTTTCAGTGTGGCTTATGGACTATTTGCCTCATAGTATACTGAGATGTTTGCTTAAAGTGCAGTTTTCTAGGCCCCACTCCAAATGTGAGGGTGCACTAATAATAGTTGCTTTAGAGGAACTCTGAGAAACTGCCCTGCAAGGCTCTGTAGAGAGTGATGTCAGCAAAACAACAGGATAATTTTCTATTACTTTCCCTCTAAATGAACCAACATCAATAAACAATTATCCCCTAAATTCCCTGTGTATATTAGGGTTCACTGTTGGTGTTTATCTTCTACAGGTTTAAACAAATGTATGATCCATTAATATTATATTCTAGAGAGCATTTTCACTGCCCTAAAAATCCTCTGTGTTGATATCATTTTTTGGTCCCCACTGTGCTATGTAAATGATGACATAACACACATTTGCTGAACAAATATTGGCTATATATTAAGGTACATTTTACATGCCCATGCCTCTTAAAATCACTAGTTTTACATTAAAAAGAGTCTTGGAGATTATTTATCTTTCCTTGTTTTTGTAGTTGTGGACCTGATGTGCAGAACTATTGGGATGCTTGTTCAGGTCTCACATCTAATTAATGACAGAGATGGAAGGAAATTCCAGGCATTTTTAAAGATTATTTTATTGTTGTTTATTACAGTTGTCTCCATTTTTCCCGCTTTGCCCTTCTCCACCCTTCCCACCCACCACTCTTAGAGTCAATTTCCACACAGTTGTCCATGTCTATAAGCCATTCATACATGATCTTTAGTCCCTTCTTCTTCTTTTCACAATTATCCTCCTGCCTCCTCTTCTCTGGCCACTGTCAGTCTATTCCATTTTTCCATGCGTGTGGTTCTATTTTGTTAGTTAATGTTTTCATTATATTTCTCTTATAGGTGAGATCATATGGTATTTGTCTTTAACTGCCCAGCTTATATTACTTGGCATAATATTCTCTAGTTTCATCCATGCTGTTGCAAAAGGTAGGAGTTTCTTCTTTCTTTCTGCTGCATAATACTCCATTGTGTAAATGTACCACAGTTGTTTGATCCAAATATCTACTGATAGGGACTTAGGCTGTTTCCAGCTCCTGGCTGTTATAAATAGTGCTGCTATGAACACAGGGATGCATAAGTTCTTTTGAACTGGTGATTTGAGATTCTTGGTGCATATTCCCAGCAATGGAATCACTGGGTCAAAAGACAGTTCCATTTTCAGTTTTTCTGAGGGAATTTCATACTTTTTTCCACGGTGACTGCACCAGTCTGCATTCCCACAACACCACACTGTTGGGTTCCCTTTAGAGGGTTCCCTTTTCTCCACAACCTTGCCAGCACTTGTTATTTGTTGATTTATTAATAATGGCATTGAGTTGTGTGCATCAATATTGTGGTTTTTATTTGCATCTATCTGATTGATACTGATATTGAGCATCTTTTCATATGGCCCTATATATGTCTTCCTCGAAGCAGTGTCTATTCAGATCCTTTGCCAATTTTTAATTGAGTTGTTTGTCTTCCTGGTATATGAGTTCTTTACATGTTTTGGAAATCAAACCCTTGTCTGATTATCATTGACAAATATGTTCTCCCACACAGTCAGTTCTCTTTTATTTAAAAAAATATATTGTTCAGTTACAGTTATTTTGCCTTATCCACCATTGCTCTTCCCTGCCCCATCTCCCCACACTCCTACAGTCAGTCCCCACCCCCATTTTTCATGCCCATGAGTCTTCCATTCATATTCCTTGGCTTGCCCTTTTCCCTTCTTTCCCCAGTTGTCTCCGTCCCCTCTCTGGTGACTGTCAGTTTGGTCTTCATTTCCAAATCTCTGGTTCTATTTTGCTCATTTGTTTTGTTCATTAGGTTCCATTTATCAGTGAAATAATATGGTATTTGCCTTTCACTGTTTGGATTATTTCATTTAGCATAATGCTCTCCAGTTCTATCCATGTTGTCACAAAGGATACAAGTTCTTTTCTTCTGTTGTGTTGTATTCTATTGTGTAAATGTACTACATTTTTTTTATCCACTCGTTTACTGATGGGCATTTGGGCTGTTTTCAGCACTTGGCTATTGTAAATAATGCTGCTATGAGCATTGGGGTGCATAGATTCTTTTGAATTGGTAATTCGGGATTCATACATTACAACACCAGCAGTGGGATCACTAGATCAAAAGGAATATAAGACAGAAAACTGTACTTAAACAAGAATTAAATTTTTAAAAAAGGTAGTTCCATCTTTAGTTTTTTTAGGAGATTCTATGTTGTTTTCCAAGTGGCTGCACCAGTCTACATTCCCAAAAACAATGCACTAGGGTTCCCTTTTCTCCACACCCTTGCCTGCACTTGTTGTTTGTTGATTTATTAATGATGGCCATTCTGACCAGTGTGAAATGGTATCTCATTGTGGTTTTAATTATACCTCTCTCTAATGACTAGTCATATTGAGCATTTTTTTCACTTATATATGGGTCCTCTCTATGTCCTCCTTGGAGAAGTGTTTGTTTGGGGCCCTTGCTTAATTTTTAATTGGATTGTTTGTCTTCCTGGTTTGGAGTCATGTGAGTTCCTTATATATTTTGGAAATCAAACCCTTGTTCAATTATCATTGGAAAATATGTTTCCCCATATTATTGATTCCCTTTTAATTTTGTTGAAGTTTTCTTCAGCTGTTCAGAAGATTTTTTAGTTTGATGTAGTCCCATTTGTTTGTTTTTTTCTTTATATATCTAGCCCTAGGAGATCTACCAGTAGAGATAGTGCTATGTGAGATATCTGTATTTTTACTGCCTTTTTTTTCCTCTAGGACTTTTATGGTGTCAAACATATTTAAATCTGTTGTCCATTTTGATTTTATTCCACTGTATGGTGTAAATTGGTATTGTAGTTTCTTTTTTTTTTTTTGCACTTACTAGTCCAGTTCACCCAACATCATTTATTGAAGAGGCTATATTTACTCCATTGCATGCTCATGCCCCCTCATCAAATATTAATTGGCTGTAGAGTCTTGGATTTATTTCTGGGCTCTGTATTTTATCCTATTGACTTATATATCTGTTCTTACGCCAATACCAGATTGTTCTGATTACAGTGACCTTGTAGTATAGTATAATATTGGGTCATGTAATTCCTCCTACTTTATATTTCTTTCTCAAGACTGCTATGACTATTTGGAATTATTTTTGGTTCCATATAAATTTTTAAAGTATTTTCTCTGGTACTATAAAATATGCTACTGGGATTTTAATAGTAATTGCACTGAATCTATGGATTGCTTTGGATAGCAATGAACACTTTCTCTTTTAATGATGTTCATCCTTCCAGTCCAAGAACAGGACAAATGCCTCCATTTATTTTTATCTTTCTTAATTTCTTTCTTCAGTGTTCTATAGTTTTCTAAGTATAGATCTTTTACCTCCCTGGTTAAATTTATTCCTAGATACTTTACTTTTCTTGTTGCTATAGTAAGTGGGATTTTTTTCTGGTTTCTCTTTCTGATACTTTATTGTTGGTTTAAAAAATACCATCGACTTCTAAATGTTGACTTTGTATCTCACTATTTTGCCAACTTCACTTACTAGGTCAAATTTTTTTTGTTGGAGACTGTAGGGTATTCTATGTACCCTATCATGTCAGCTGCAAACAATGACAGTTTTACTTCCTCCTTTCCCATTTGATGCCTTTTATTTCTTCTTCTTGTCTTATCACTGTGGCTATGACTTCCAATACTATGTTGAATGGAAATGGTGCAAGCTGTGTTGTTCCTAATCTTAATGAAAAAGCTTTTAGTTTTTACCCATCGAGTATAATGTTGGCTATAGGGTTCTCATATACGGACTTTATAATGTTGAGGTATGATCCCTCTAATCCCACTTTGCTGAGCACCCATTTTTATCATAAATTGGTGTTGTACCTTATCAAATGCTTTTTCAGAGTCTATTGATATGATCATGTGATTTTTGTTCTTCATTTTATTTATGTGGTGCATCACATTTATTGACTTGCAAATATTGTACCATCCTTGCATCCCTGGGATGAACCCCACCTGATCATCATGTATAACCTTTTTGGTGTATTGCTGGATGTGGTTTGCCAGTACTTTGTTGAGGATTTTAGTGTCTATATTTCTCAGTGACATTGGCCTGTAGTTTTCTTTCTTTGTTGTGTCTTTGTCTGGTTTGGTGTTTAGGATGATGCTGGCCTCATAAAAAGAGTTTGGGAGTCTTCCCTCTATACAGATTTTTTGGAATAGTCTGAGAACTAAAGGGGCTAGCTCTTCATTAATGTTTTTGTAAAATTCTCCTGTGAAACTGTCTAGTCCAGATCTCTTTTGTGCCAAAAGTTTTTTATTACTGCTTCAAATTCCTTAGCTGTTATCAGTAAGTTAATGATTTCTGATTCTCTTCATTCAATTTTGGAAGACTATATTTTTCCAAAAGTTTGCCCATTTCACCTGGGATTTCAAATTTCTTGGCTTATAGTTCTTTGTGGTAATTTCTTACAATCCTTTGTTTTTCTCTTATAAGTGATATCCTCTCCCATTCCATTTGTTACTTTATTTTATTTTATTTTTTTTATTGTTCAAGTAGCTTTCTGGATTTTCCCTTCACCCCTCCCCACCACCCCAAACCTCCCCTCCTTGCTCCCCCATTTCAACCCCCCTTTATGTTGTCCATATGTCCTTTATAATTGTTCCTGTAAACTCTTCATCCTTTCCCACCATTGTCCCCTCCTCTCTTCCTTCTGATCACTGTCAGCCTGTTCTCAATTTGAATGTCTTTGGCTATACTTTACTTGTTTGTTTTGTTGATTAGGTTCCTGTTAATGATGAGATTATATGGTTTTTGTTTTTCATCGCCTGGCTTATTTCACTTAGCATAATGCTCTCTAGTTTCATCCATGCTGTCAAAAAGGGTAGGAGCTCCTTCTTTCTTTCTGCTGCATAGAATTCCATTTTTAGATGTACCATAGTTTTTTGATCTCTTCATTTACTGACAGGCACCTAGGTTGCTTCCAACACTTGGCTATTGTAAATTGTGCTGCTATGAACACTAGGGTGCATGTTCTTTTGGATTGATGTTTGGGGTTCTTAGAATATAACCCCAGCA
The DNA here is from genome assembly GCF_014824575.4 of Sturnira hondurensis. Taxonomy (NCBI): domain Eukaryota; kingdom Metazoa; phylum Chordata; class Mammalia; order Chiroptera; family Phyllostomidae; genus Sturnira; species Sturnira hondurensis. The sequence continues at coordinate 472,610 of NW_028088815.1, read as the reverse complement.
GTGGAATAAGACAGTCAAAGCGGACCCATTTTTAGTTTTCTGAGGAAATTCTATACTGTTTGCTACAGTGGCTGCACCAGTCTGCATTCCCACCAGCGCTGAATTAGGGTTCCCTTTCTCCACATTCTCTCCAACGCTTTAAGTTTGTGGATTTGTTTATGATGGCCATTCTCACTAGTGGACTGTTATCTCATTGTGGTTTCAATTTGTGTCTCTCTGATGGATAGTGATACTCAGCATCCTTTCATATGTCTCTGGGCCCTCTGTCTCTGTATGTCCTCCTTGGAGAACTCTCTGTTCAACTCCTTTCCCCATTGTTTGATTGGGTTGCTTGTCTACTTAAAGTGGAGTCATGTGGGTTCTTTATGTATTTTAAAAATAAAACCTCTGTCTGAGGTATCATTGGCAAATAAGTGTTCCCATACAGCTGGTTCTCTTTTCATTTTAATGTTGTTTTCTTTAGCTGTGCAGGGGCTTTTAATTTTTGATGAGATCCCATTTGCTTATTCTTTTCTTTATGTACCTTGTTCTATGGGACATATCAGTAAAAATATTGCTGCATAAAATATCTGAGATTTTCCTGCCTATGTTCTCCTCTAGGAATTTAATGGTGTCATGACTTATATTTAAATTCTTCATCCTCCTTGAATTTATTTTGTGTATCATGTAAGTTGGTGTTTGAATTTCATTTTTCTGCATGTAGCTGTCCAGTTCTCCCAACAGCACTTGTTGAAGAGGCTATTTTTACTCCATTTTATGTTGCTGCCCCCTTTTTGGATATTAATTGATCATAGAGATTTGTGTTTATTTATGGGCTCTCTGTTTTGATTTGACTATTTTGATTACTGTGGCTTGTTATATAGTTTGGTATTAGGTATGGTGATCCCCTCCTATTTTGCTCTTCTTTCTCAAAATTGCAGCAGCTGTTTGGGGTTCATACAAATTTTTGAAGTGTTTATTCCATATCTGTAAAGTATTCCATTGGTAGTTTAGTATAGATTGCACTGAATCTGTAAATTGCTTTGGGTAGTATGAACATTTTGATGATGTTAATTCTTTCAGTCTATGAATATGGTATGTGTTTCCATTTGTTTGTGTTTTCCTTAAATTTTTTCTTCAGTGTGGTGTAGTTTTATGAGTACAGGTCTTTTATGCCCTTGGTTAGGTTTATTACTAGGTATTTTATTTTTCTTGATGCTGTATCAAACTGGAGTTTTTTTCCTGATTTGTGTTTTTGATATTTCTTTGTTGTACTGTGGGAGCCTGCCAGGCCACAGGGGATCAAGGACAGAGTTCTCCACTGTGAAAATGGTGGATGAACTTGGTTTCTGGTCCCTGGAGCTGGCGGGTACCTTGACATTTTCCGGACCTTCTCGTTCCCAGCCCTGAAGGATATAACAAGATTTTGGCATATGTGTCATGTTCCAAGAAAATGACGGTTATGAGAACATCTTGCCCTTTTGATAGCTTAAGGGAGTGCACGAACTTTGAAAAACAACATTGTTTCTAGTTCCTTGCGGTCTTGCTTCAGGCGTTAGTAGTTTGTATATAAGACAGCTATTCCTTGAATAAAGTTGCCAGTTGCCAGCAGAGCATTTGGTCCTCTCCATTCTTTCAGTCCCTCGCCTCACCTCGCGACCACCCTTGCTGCGGCAGGCCGCGGCATTGTACTACAAAAATGCCTTTGATTTCTGGATATTGACTTTATATCCTGCTGTTTTGCCAAATTCGTTTATTAGGTCAAGCAGTTTTTTGGTGGAGTCTATAGGGTCTTCTATGTATACTATCATGTCATCTGCAACAGTGAGAGTTTTGTTTCCTTCTTTCTGATTTGGATGCCTTTTGTGACTGGGACATCTAATACTATGTTGAATAGGCATGGTAAAAGTGGACAATCTTGTCTTGTTCCTTATATTTTGGGGAAAGTTTTTAGTTTTTGTTCATTGAGTATGATCTTGGCAGTAGGTCTCTCATATATGGGCTTTATTAAGTTGAGGAATGCTCCCTCTATTGTCACTTTGCTGAGAGTTTTTATGATAAATGGGTGCTTCACATTATCAAATACTTACTCTGCATCTATTAATATGATGATGTGACTTTTATCTTTGCTTTTTTTATACAATGTATTCTATTTATTTATTGCAATTATTGTACCATTCTTGCGTCCATGGGATGAATCCCACCTGGTCATGGTGTATAATCTTTTCAATGTGTTGCTGGGTGCATTTTGCCAGTACTTTGTTGAGGATTTTAGTGTCTATATTTATAAAAAATATTGGCATGTAGCTTTCTTTCTTTGTTATGTCTTTATCTGGTTTTGGAATTAAGATGATGCTGGCTTCAGAAAAAGAGTTTGGGACTCTTTCTTCTTTTTGGATTTTTTTGAAATAGTTTGTGAAGGATAGGGGTTAGCTCTTCCTTAAGTGCTTTGTAGAATTCTCATGTGAAACCATGTGTTGCAGGCCTTTTGTGTTTGGGGAGTTTTTTTATTGCTTCAATTTCCTTATTTGTTATTGGTCTGTTCATGCTGTCTGCTTCTATTTCATTGAGTTTTGGAAGATTATATTTTTCTAGAAACTTCTCCATTTCACCTAGGTTTTCAAATTTCTTGGCATACAGTTATTCATAATAATTTTTTACAATCCTTTGTATTTCTGTGTTGTCAGTTGTAATCTCTCCTCTTTAATTTCTGACTGTGTTTATTTGGGTTCTCTCTCTTTTTTTCTTGATGAGCCTGCTTAAAGGCTTACCAATTTTCTTCATCTTTTCAAAAAAACAGCTCCTGGATTCATTGACTTTTAGAATTGTGCTTTTAGTCTCTATGTCATTTAATTCTGCTCTGATCTTGGTTATTTCCTTCCTTCTACTTCCTCTGGGCTGTCTTTCTTGTTGTTCCTCGAGTTCTTGGAGGTGTCGGGTTAGGTTGTTTGTTTGAAATGTTTCTATCTTTTTTAGGTAAGCCTGTATTGCTATGAATGTCCCTCTCAGGACTGCCTTTGCTGTGTCCCATAAGTTTTGGGTTGTTGTGAGTTCATTTTCATTTGTTTCTAGAAATTTTTGATTTCTTTTCTAATTTCATTCTTGGCCCATTCATTGTTTAACAGCATGCTATTCAATCTCCATTATTTTTAATGATTTGGGTCTCTTCTCTTGTGGTTGGTTTCCAGTTTCAGTCGATTGTGATTGGAGAAAATGCTCAAGATGATTTCAATTTTTTAAAATTTGTTGAGGCTAGTTTGTGTCCTATTATGTGGTCTATCTTTGAAAATGTTCCATGTGCATTTGAAAAGAATGTCTATTTAGCTTCTTTGGGATGAAAGGCTCTATATACATCAGTTAAGTCCACTTCATCTAGGGCATTGTTCAATGCCACAATGTCTTTGTTGATATTTTGTTTGGAAGATCTGTCCATTTTTGACAGTGGAGTGTTAAAAGTCCCTACTATAATTGTGTTGCTGTCAATATCTTTCCTGGAGTCTTCTAAGATTTTCTGTATATATTTGGGTGCTCCTATGTTTGGTGCATATATATTTACAATGTTGATGCCTTCTTGGTGGATTATTCTCTTGAATACTATGGAGTGACCTTCTGGGTCTCTTTTTATAGCCCTTTTTATAAAGACTATTTTGTCTGATGTGTCTATTTGTCTATTTTGTCTATTATTGCTACCCCGGCAAATTTTCCAATTTGCTTGGAAAATTTGTTTCCTGCCCCTCACTTTTAATCTGTGTAGGTCTTTTGTCCTGAAGTGGGTCTCTTGTAGGCAGAATGTGTGTGAGTCATGCTTTCTTATCCATTCAGCTATTCTATGTCTTTTGATTGGAGCATATAATCCATTTACATTTAAGGTTATTATCGATAGGTACTTATTCATTGTCATTTTTATACCTGTGCTTCTCATTGTCTCTCTTTTCCTTCCTTTTCTTAAAGCAGACCTTTTAGTATTTCTCGCGGAGCTGGTTTTGTGAAAGTGTATCCTTTTAGACTTCTCTTGTCTTGGAAGTTCTTTATTTGGCCTTCTATCTTGATTGAGAGCCTTGCTGGGTAAAGTAACCTTGGTCGCAGGCCTGTGGTTCTCATTACTTGGAGTATTTCTTTGCCATTCTCTTCTTTCTAGCTGTTTCCATTGAGAAGTCAGCAGCTAACCTTATTGGGGCACCCTTGTATGTTACTTCCTTTTTCTCCCTTGCTGCCTTTAAGATTCTCTCCTTGTCTTGAAATTTTGCCATTTTAATGATGTGTTTTGAAGTGGGCCTCTTTGGGTTCTTCTTGATTGGGACTCTCTGTTTCCTGGGTTTATGTGACTTTTTCTCTCATCACATTAAGGAAGTTTTTCACCATTACTCTTTGAAATAGATTTTCTATCCCTTGCTCTTTTTCTTCATCTTCTGGTATCCCTATTATTCAGATATTATTACATTTCATATTGTCTTGCATTTCTCTTAATTCCTCTTCATTCTTTCTGTGCCTCTTATCCTTTTCTTGCTCTTTCTGGGAGTTTTTTTTCTACTTTGTCCTCCAACTCAGTGATCCGATCTTATGCTTCATCAGTCTTGCTTTTGATTCCTTCTACTGTGTTCTTCAGCCCTGAAATTGTATTCTTCATTTTTTTTTGGCCCTTGCTGATAGTTTCTATTTCCTTTTTCATGTTGATACAGTTTGCAGTAAGTTTACTGTAACTTGCCTGTAGTTTCTGGTAGCTCATTGTGGGTTCTTTGAAATTCCTGATAACCAGTGCTTTGAATTCAATATCTGACGGCTAACTTGCCTCTATTTCATCTAGAGGCTTTCTGAGGCTTCCTCCTTTCCTTTCACTGGGGGGTTGTTTCTTTGTCTTCCCATTGTTTGTGAGACTCTTCTCATTAGCTTTAGCTTCTTAAATTGATTTGTTCTGGCTTCCTGGATTTATGATGTGAACTTCTGTGATGTAATACCTTTGAGATTCAGTGGTGTAGTCTCCTTGATCTCCCAAGCTCACTGATCTTGGGCTGTTCTTTATGTTGACTCTGAGTTTGTCTTTGGGTATTTGTTGTTTCTGGGTCTCTTTTTTGTGGGTCCTTCCCACCAGTTGGTAAACTGATGGTCCTTCTGTCCACTACCTGTTTTAATTTTCTGTGCTGGTGAGGGCAGGTTGCGTTGACGCTAGTTCTTCTGTGTGTACAGTTTTGAGGGTTCTCTTTTGCTATTCTTCAGTTTTTTGCCCTGGGTATTTTTTTCACTGTTTAGTTGTATTTCCAGATAGGCCTTGGATTAAGGTTTGCGTGGATTCCACTCCCTCCTTCACCTTCTTCTGTTTTTATCTGTTGGTGGTTCCTTTCTTGTTGGGTTTTCTCTTCCCTTGGGTATCCTGGTGTTCACCACTTCCACCTACTCTTTGTATGTGTGTGTGTGATTGGTTGGAAGGGAAGGCAAACTGGTTTATGACAGCAGGAGAGTATTCTATGATATTTACAGTAGCAGCTGGCAGAGAAGAGATAGGAGATCCCCTGCCTAGGTACAGCAGTAACCATAATATTCAACCCATCTAGCCACTTTTTAGAAAGGATGGAAAGAAGATAAGGCTCTTATTGCGGAGGGAAGGGTTGTGATTTGGATCTAGAAAGGAGTGAGGTTGAGGGAGGTCAGATTCTGAGGTAAGGTGAGAATAAAGGATGGTAAATAGGTGTAGTGTGAGAGAGAATAGAGTTAACCACTACAGTATTATAGTTCAGGCCACAATGAAGTGAGTTAAGATATGGGGGAGGGATGTTGTGTAGTATTTGCAATAGTATGTAACAGCTATTATTTACAATAATATTAGAGCAACAATCCTATGACAGAATCTATGATATACCAATATTAGGGAGTATTGGACCTTCAATAGTGTGATAACTGGGGAGGGGAAGTAAAGGACCATAAATTAGCAATACACTATGATTGAGGGGACAGGGAAAACCTGTCAAGTGATACAATATATCCAGCCAAAGTAAAGAAGACTATACAGAAAGAGGAGTAATACAAAGATACCTTTAAAATAAAAGATGTAAGAATGATGAAAAATACAAATATGCAGTAACTTGTAGTTATTCTGTTATAGCAAAATGAATTTTGTCTCTCTGTCTCTACCGTTGGGATGCCCCCTCTTGAGTCCAACTCTGGTCTCAATTTTTTGGATTCTCTTTTCTTTTTTCTGTACTGATTGGATGTCTTTTTATTTCAAATCATTGATTTTATTCTCAGCCTCATCCACGCTAACGTTAATTCCCTGTAAATTGTATTTTATTTCAATTAGTGGATCCTTCATTTCTGACTGGATATTTTTATGCTGTTGAAATACTCACTAAGTTCCTTGAGTATCCTTATAACCAATATATTGAACTCTGTATCTGGTAGATTGCTTATGTCTGTCTTGTTTAGTTCTTCTTATGGAGTTTTGTTCTGTTCTTTTATTTGGGCCAGTTTCCTTGTTCCTTCACTTTGACAGCTTCCCTGTGCCTGTTTTTATGTATTAGGTAAAGCTACTATGTCTTCTAGGCTTAACAGAGTGGCTTAGTGTAATAGGTATCCTACAGGGTCCAGTGACACAAGCTTTCCTATCCCCCAACTTGGGTGCCCAAGGTATGGACTGGTATTCTCTCCTCGAGTAGACGAATCTTGATTGCTGTGAACAGGTCAATGGTAGGAATTTACCTAGTCCAGAGAGCTGGGGGCCGGGAAGGGACGCGCAACCTACAGCCGGTCAAGCCAAAGATCAGTGCTTGACTCCCAGTGTCTCCCAGTCTGCGCCAGCTGAGCAGGGATGGAGTTGGTCTGTGCCGCTGGGCAAGCAGGGATGGAGCTGGTCTGTGCCAGGTGAGTAGGGATGGAGCTCGCAACTGACCCACTTCTGGAGGCCCTGCCAGCAGCCCGAGATTGCCTGGGACTGCTCGAGGGCAGGCACAGGCCCCTAGAAGCAGGGAGTCCTCTGGCAACTCTCAGTTCTCCCAAGCCAGCAACCCGACTCCACGGGTTATCAGAGCTTTCTGGTTTGCTTCCGAATGCTCACTCCTCTCTCTGCCACTATTGGCAGACCGATCTCTTATGGTGTTTTCTAATCTGCGCCCTGCCAGATGGGGGTGGTGCCGGTGACCAGTTCTCTCCCAGAGACGGTGTTGCCCACCCCCAGCTCTCAGAGACCGGGGAGGCTGGGGCCGGCCAGGGCCCTGGCACGGCCTGGCAGGGGGCCGGCCACCGCCTCTGCGCTGCTCTCTCGTACCTTGTTGATCTGCGGTTGTCTCCTCTCCTCAACCTCTGGTCATTCAGTGTCCGCTACACTCTCTGGAGTCCTGCCTTCTTATATGCTGGGTCCCAGTTTGGCATCTGCTGTGCTCTTCCACAGATCAGCCAGGTCCTTCTCCGGTGCGTGGAGAGAAGCGAAATCCTTTGTCCTACTCTGCTGCCATCTTCCCTCCATCCCGCATTGGCCATTTAAAAGGCTCTCTGGCAGACATAATCCCTGATGCTTTTCACAGTTCATTGTTGTTCAGGTTCCTTTCTGGCTTTGGTGTTGTAGGCAGGAGATCTCAGCTTGGGGTTTAGACCCCACGCTTCTCAGAGTGTACCCTCTGGTTTCTGAAATATACCTCCAGGACTTCAGCTGCCACTTATGGAAGCCCAGTCAGCCCTTTTGTGCCACCACCACATTCCATACCTGTCTCATTATGGTGAAGTGGTTTCTTCTGTCTGTCTATGGTTATAAGGCTTCTCTCTGGCTAGTGTTTAGTTGCTTATTCAGGATGATTTCTCTACAATGTAGTTCTAATTTCAGATTGGTGCTGGGAGGAGGTTAGTGTAGCTTCCACTTACTCCTCTTTCATCTTGAATCCCTGAAGACTCTTTCAAAGCATCTGCCCATTTCATGATGGGTGATTTACAAGTGCACCTGCTCACACTGTGCTGAGTGTTCAGCAGTTTTTGACCAAAAATGGCATGACCCCTGTGTTACCCTTTCTGTTCTCCTGATCTTGCCCCAAGTGACTTTTTTTTGTTTTCCCAGATGAGAAAAGTCCTCAAAAAGAAACATTTTGCTAAGGTGTAAGAGGTGAAACAAAAAATGGTAGAAGCCCTAAAAGGCATCAAAATTGATGAATTCCAAAACTATTTTGAGAAGTGAAGGAAACATCTTGATAGGTATATTGCATCAAATCGGGAGCATTTTGAAGGTTTCTGAAGTTTAAACAACATATAAGAAAAAAATTCTTCTTAACATTCATTACATTTAAAAGTAAATAAATCCCATTATTTTGGAGTCACCCCTTGTACACAGGAATTACTTTGGAGATCTATGAGGGAGGAAGAATGGGAGAATTGACTGCTGGCTAGGCAACAACAGTTCTTATACCATTGACTATTTTGTTTCAAATTGAATGGCTTTGGAAACTACTTTAAGCTTTTCTCAGAACATCATCCACATGTGAAAAAGTAAATATTTCTACTTAGACATTTACAAATGGCTAAGCATACAACCTCTGAAGCCAAATTTTTAATCCATAATTTTTATTAGCATGAAAAACCATATTTCCCGAAAATTTAAGTAAATTCTTTGGTTTGAGATAAACTGTAGAAAGTTTTACAAGAGAAGTTGATTTAAAAATATTAAGAGCTTTGAAGCAATATCTTATTATTGTAGTCAAAAAGCTTTGGTAGCCATTGCATAAAAGAACCTCACTGTTGAGTAAAAAAAATCTGTAAAATTTTCTCTGTGCAACTGAAAAGTGACATGACAGTCATATACATATATGTATAATATTTTATAAATAGGCCCTGGCTGGTGTAGCTCAGTGGATTGAGCTCGGGCCTGCAAACCTCGCAATCAAGATTTGAGTCCCAGTCAGGGCACATGCTTGGGTTGTGGGCCAGTTCTCAGCAGGGGACTCATGAGAGGCAACCATACATTGATGTTTCTCTCCTTCTCTCCTTCCTTTCCTCTCTAAAAAGATAAATAAATAAAATCTTTGAGAAAATATTTTATAAATATACATACATGAACACACAATACTGATATACACGTATGCACACACATATAATATACACACATGTTTATATGTATATGTATTGTGTATATGCATACATAATAGATTCATATAATATATGTGTGTATATATAAATGTATAGTAGATATATATATATATAAGATAAGATATATAATGCATATGTACTTTATGTATATAAATAGATATCTATATATTATATAGGATATGTATGTGTACATACATACATAATATATGTGTGTATATATATGCACATACAGTTATGTATTGGTTTGTGTGTGTGTGTGTGTGTATATATATATATATATATATATATATATATCACTATAGTTCCATCAGAATATCCATAAGACTCTATGTTGTCATGTTGATAAAATAGTATTTATTCTTTCACAAAGTTCTCATATGATAGGTCATACAATTTCCACTTTGTGAATTTTTCTGGAATTGTTCCTTCTATTACTTATGGTCCTATTTGCCTCTCTGCTAAGTATTGCTCCCTTTGGAATGTATCCCAAGGCTATGTGGTTCTATTTATTATAAAAATAGACAAAGGAGGTGGTTATATTTCACTCAGAAAAATAATGATAAAATACCAAGAAATGTTAATGGGAACTGAAGAGATGTAAAAGAAAGCCCTATTTTGGGCCCTGATTGATATTGCTCAGTGGGTTGGGCAACACCTTGCAAACTGAAAAGTTGCTCATTTCATTCCTGGGTAGGGCACATGTTTAGGTTGTGGGCCAGGTCCCTGGTTGGGGGTATGCAAGAGGCAATCAATTGATGTTTCTCTTTTTTTAAAAAAAATGTTTTATGTATTTATTTTTAGAGAGAGGGGAAGGGAAGGAGAAAGAGTGGGAGAGAAACATCAATGTGTTGTTGCCTCTCATGTGTCCCCTACTGGGGAACTGGCCTGCAACCCAGGCATATGCCCTGACTGGGAATTGAACCAGTGACCCTTTGCTTCATAGGCCCGTGCTCAATCCACTGAACTACACCATCCAGGTGAGAATTGATGTTTCTCTTGCACATCAATGTTTCTCTCCCTCTCTTTCTTCACTCTTCCATGTGAAAATAAATAATAAAATCTAAAAAAAAAACAAAAACATATTTTGGGACAGTGTTTGGCTGAAACTTGTTATCAGGCCTAAATTGTCCTCCATTTTTCTGTAGAGGGGTTATTTAATCTCAATAATCAAGATTTTCATTTCTAGGACAATTTAATATGTTTTGTGAAGGCTTCATATTGACTCATTATTATTAACCTTAGGGAACAAAGAAATGTAGAAAACTGATATGTAAAGGGAAAAAGCTCTTTAGAAGCTGAGGGACTTAAACATAGGAGAATATCAGCTTTTTAAAAAATAAGGTATTTAAAATAAACAACTTTGGGAGATTCATAAACAAAGAAGCTTGGCACATAGCAAGGCTCACTTGGGCTTTAAATATTAAAAGGGTAAAATTAACATGTTTAACACCTTTCAGGTTCAAGGCTGTCTTTAAGTAATTTTGTGTATACCTTCCCTTCTTAAAATATGAATTAGTTATGTCAATACAAAACTGAAAACCCCCTATAATCACTACTGTGAAAGCTTCAAGGCTAATTATATAGCTTCTATTTTAAACCATTGATATTCTGAGATCTTTCCCCACTTCTACTCAAACTTAACTCCCCTCAATAATTCCCTGCCCAGGCTACTTTAGGGATCTCCAATTCTGCTCTTAAAGCTATAGGCATTTTGTATGTACATATAATCATAGTCAACACCTACAAGGATTGATATTTGTCTTGTCTGTCTTTTGGCTAAAGCATGAAGTGTTTGAAGGCAAAGGCTGTACCTTACTAAATTTTGTGTCCATCATCATGAGCATAGTTTGTGCACACAGTGTTCAACACTTATGTTCGAGGAACAAAATAAAGGAGGGCATGACTTACTTTTTCCAAGTCAGTTTTCCTTTAAAAAATTCCCATGGTTGTCTTTGAAATGTTTACATTGTTAAATAGTACCAGGTTTCTTATGTCACTTTAGTAAGTACTGATGATATGATTACCTTTTTCTTCTTGCTGAATTCCTATGTTGGAAAGGAGACTGATGGTTTGAAATACCTCTCTCAGGTATTTCAATAGGTTTACAATTCCAGTGGGGAGTAGACAAACAAGGGAATTGTGCAAATGGACAGAAATAATTTTCCCTCAAATATTCAGACAGTGGAGTCTGAGTACATACAAGCTGTTATGGGAGATGTAGATTAAACATCATTTGTTTAATTTGGGCTGAATAGAGACACAAATGGCTCATTCAAAATAAAATCCACTTTGGGTGATATAATAAATTCCCATATTTCTTATTTTAATTAATTTTTATCACATAATCTCCGAGTCTTATTCTTTCTATTAGATAGATACAACTGAAGCATTAGTTTACATTACCCAGAAACTTGTCCTCAGGTTCCCTTTCACACTTGATAAGTTTCAGAAAATTAGATTCATGTTCTATGACTAAATAATAATAAACCAATTGTTCAGTTGGTGAAGGGATAACACAGAACACTGTAATAGACATTTCAGGAGAAAAAGAAGTAGAATTATTTCTGTGAAAATAATGTCTGAGACTGGTCTTCATGATATTATTGGAAGCCTCATAATAGCAATGGATCATGCAGCTCCTTGACCGTCCAAGTGCTTTGAATTCCTGGTCTGCAGCCACAGTGGAACCAGGACTACACTAAAGGATGGCCAATGGAGCTGGGACTTAAAGGGCATCCTTTAGTGTAGACCATTGAAGACTGCCATGACAATGCACTTTGTATTTTGGAAGGCTGCATCCAGTTCACGTTAGTGTGTCAGACACCTCTGTTGAACCATGTTGAACTCCCAAGCTTGGTTGATGTGGTCACCTGGACTTGCTAGGCATTAAAAGAGGGGCATGCTGAAGGAGAAGAAAAATGGATGAAATATGTGTTGAAAATAAATTTTGCTCAATTTTTTGAGATCAACCTGCTTATTACCCAGAATATTAAAAATGGCTCTTCTGTTAAGTGAATAAACAATACAACATTCAATGGAATTATCTATTTTACATTTATATTCTAGGTAACTGAAATATATAATGAGTTCATGTAAAAGAAAAAAATGCTAATTTTCCTTACTTTAGCCTTGAGTCACTTTGCTATATTTCTATATAAAATATTCAGGGGATCACTTCCAATTTCCTTTGGAGGTTGCACCTGTCTGTTCTGTAAACTGTTTGCCTGAATAATTTTTTTCCTGTAACAAACCCCAAATTTGGAACTCCTATTGCCCTTAAATTGGTGGCAGTGACCTTTTGTCAATAGCAGTTTTTCTGAGAGAGAAAGATGGCAGTGAAGTAGGAGGGAGCAGATGCCACTTCTTCCTGCACATGGGAGAAAAACCTAGCCAATCTATGGAGGAACATAGCAAATAGCCAATCATACTCCAGCATATGTGAAGATAGGAGACCAAAAATTGTAGCAGACATTGAAAAACCAGACGAGTAGGTGGAAGCTGTGAACACCAGGATACCTGCTGGAAGAGGAAACTCAACAACTAAGGAACCAACAGATAACAGAAGAAGGTGAAGGAGAAAGTGGAAGCCACACTAACAATCCAGTACCTATCTGGAAAACAACTAAATAGTGGAGAAATTACACAGAACAAACAACTGAACAACAGCAAGAGAGAATCCTCAAAACCTTGTACTGAGGAAGATGGTGGCAAGGTAGGAGGGAGCAGATTCCACTTTCCCCTACACACGGGAGAAAAACCTAGCCAATCTACAGAGGAACAGAGTAAACAGAGCAAATAGTACCCCAGCATATATGAAAATAAGAGACAAAAATTGTACTGGATACTAAAAAAACAGATGGTAAGGAGAGTACTTCAGGACAATAAGGTACCAGAGACCAGCGTGGAGACCAGGGCAGCTACAGCCCCAGGACCAGTGCCCGTAGGGTCTGCCACAGAGTCCTTGGGAGAAAGCCAGGTCAACTGCTCCTTCCCTGGCCAAACAAGGTTTGAGCAGCACCAGGAGAGATCTGGTTGCTTGAAGTTGCAGAGAGGGGAATAAGGACTAAGTGGCAAAGATACAGGGGCTGTGAGCACCCGCAGAGTCTGTGGATGCCAGTTGGGGAGAGTTGAGAATTGCACAGTGATTGGTCCTGACCCTGATTGTCCCCAGTCTGCGTGGAGAATTGGGCTGTTTGGAGTGGCGGGCTTGAGTAGAAGGAATTTCTCAAAAAGAAAAAGTGAAAATAGAGACACTGTTTGGGGAATTCTCCTGCAACAGATGCTCTGGCTTCCTCCCCACCCAGACAGGCAACAATCTGCAGGTTGCAGAGAAGGTTGTGCAGAAGGCTCTGTGCACCCTCACAGCACTGGGAAGGGTGTGTGCCCAAACCCGCAGGACCAATGGAGCCTGGCCGAGCCCACAAGCACACGCCTTCCCAGAATGCTAGCCCACAGCATTAACCACACAGCATCTTCCCTTGAGGAAGGCCTGGATTCCAAACAGAAGGGGCCAGGGAGAGGTGCCAAGCTAGCTCTGGGAAGAATGCATATGAGGCTGAATGAGTGCAGACTGGGAAGGGAGAAAAGCCAAACCAATCACCCATCAGCCTGCTGTAGCCAGCAAGACCACAAAAATCGATTTGGCCAGTTTGACACCAACAAGAGGTTTTTTTGTTTTCGTTCTTTTTTTAAAGTAATCTTTTGTTTTTTAATTTTTATTATTGTTTTATCTTTCAATTCCAGTTTCTTCTCTTTTCTTCTTTCTTGTTTTATTCCTTCTTTCTTTCTTTCCAATTTTATCTCTTCTTCCACCTGTCTGCTGAGTGAGACAGCAGTGAGACAAGTGAGACAAAAAACCTGGAACTGAGAAAACACCAGAGTTGGACCCAAAGAAGGAGCATCCCGATAGCTGAGACAGTGAGACAAACTTCACTTTTGTTATTACAGAGAACCTGCCAGTTATTGGATATTTGTATTATTATTATTTTCATCATTATTACATCTTTTATTTTAGTAGTATTTTTGTATTCCTCTTCTTTCTGTATAGTCTTCTTTGCTTGGCTGGTTATATTGTACCATTTGGCAGGTTTCCCCTGTTCTCTTCCACAGTGTACTGCTAACTTACTATCCTTCATGTCACTTTTGTTCCTTTAACACACTACTCAAAGTTCTATACCCCCTATTCATGTTATCCAGATCACATAGATTCTGCCATATGAATGTTGCTCTAATATTATTGTAAATAATAGCTGTTTCATACAATTGTCAATACTTCACAACACCCCTCCTGGATCTTGGCCCACTTCACAGTTTCCTGAACTCTATTACTGTAGTAGTTAACTCTATTCTCTCACACACTACACCTATTTACTATCCTTTACTCTCCACCTTACTTCAGAATCTGACCTTCCACACCATCACTGCTTCTGCCTTCTAGATACAAGTCACAATCCTTCCCTCCCCAACAAGAGTCTTATCTTCTTTACATCTCTCTTAAAAGTGGCTACTTGGGTGGAAAATCATGGTTAAGACTATACATAGCCAAAGGATCTCCTACCACTTCTCTACCAGCTGCTATTGTAAATCTCATAGAATACTCTCCTGCTGTCATAAACCATCTTGCCTTCCCCTCCAACTGATCACAAACAAGAGTAGGTGAAAGTGGTGAACACCAGGATACCCACTGGAAAAGGAAACCCAACAAGAAAGGAACCACCAACAGATAACAACAGAAGAAGGTAAAGGAGAGAGTGGAAACCACACAAACCTCAATCCAGGACCTACTTGAAAATACAACTAGGGGTGGAGAAACTACCCAGTACAAACAACTGAACAAGAGAAAGAGAGAATCCTCAAAACCTGGTACACAGAGAAGAACCACCTTCAACACATCCTGCACTCACCAGCACAACAAAATACAAGAGGTGGTGGACAGGGTGACATTCAGTTAACCAGCTGGTGGGAAGGACCCACCAAAGAAAGACCCAACAACAATCAAAACACAAACATAAACACAGAGTCAAATTAAATGACAGCCCAAGACAACTGAGCTTGGGAAATCAAGGAGACTACACCACCAAAGCTCACAGGTACTATACTACAGAAGTTCACACCATAAACCCAAGAAGCCAGAACAAATCGATTTAAGAAACTGAATCTAACAAGAACAGTCTCACAAACAATGGAAAGACAAAGAAACAATCCCCAAATGAAAGGAAAGCAGGAAGCCTCAGAAAGAATGCTAAATGAAATAGAGGCAACTCAACTATCAGATATTGAGTTCAAAGCAATTGTTATCAGGGAGCTCAATGAGCTCACAATTAGCTGCCAGAAACTGCAGGGAAACTACAATGAACTCACTGCGAACTGTATCAACATAAAAAAGGAAATACAAACTATCAACAAGGGCCAGAAGAAAATGAAGAATACAATTTTGGAGCTGAAGAACACAGTGTGAGGAATCAAAAACAGGATCGATGAGGCAGAAGATCCGATCAGCAAGCTGGAGGAGAGAGTAGAAAAAGTTCCCCAGAAAGAGCAAGAAAAGAAAGAAGCTCCAAAAGACTGAAGAGGGATTAAGAGAAATACAGGACAATGTGAAATGTAATAATATCTGTATAATAGAAATACCAGAGGAGAAGAAGAAGAGCAAGAGATAGGAACCTCATTTAAAAAAGTAATGATGGAAAATTTTCCTAATTTGATGAGAGAAAAAGTCACACAAATCCAGGAAACACAGAGAGTCCCAATCAAGGGGAACCCGAAGAGCCCCACTTCAAGACACATCATCATTAAAATGGCAAAATTTTAAGACAAAGAGAGAATCTTAAAGGCAGCAAGGGAGAAAAAGGAAGTAACATACAAGGGAGCCCCAATAAGGTTAGCAGATGACTTCTCAATGAAAACTCTCCAAGCCAGAAGAGAATGGCAAGAAATATTCCAAGTAATGAGAACCAGAGGCCTACAACAAAGACTACTTTATCCAGCAAGCCTCTCAGTTAAAATGAAAGGCCAAATAAGGAGCTTCAAATACAAAAGAAAGGTGAAGGAATACACTTCCTCCAAACCAGCACTGCAAGAGATGCAAAAGGGACTGCTTCAAGGAAAGAAAGGAAAATAGAGAGAGAGAAAGAGGAACGCAGGTATGGAAATGGCAATGAATAAGTACCTACCAATGATAACCTTAAACATAAATGGATTAAATGCTGCAATCATAAGACAGAATAGCTGAATGGATTAGAAAGCATGATCCACACATATTCTGACTACAAGAAACACACCTCAGGACAAAAGATGTGCATACACTGAAAGTGAAGGGCTGGAAACAAATATTCCAAGCAAATGGACAAGAAAAAATAAAGCCAGCGTAGCAATACTCATATCTGACAAAATAGACTTCAAAAAGAGAACCATAAAAACAGACCCAGAAGGTAACTTCGTAATACTCAAGGAAAGAATACACCAAGAAGACATAAACATTGTAAATATACATGCACCCAACTAAGGAACACCAAAATACATAAAGAAAATCTTAGAGGACTTCAAGAAAGATATTGACATCTGCTGTCAAAGATATTGACAGCAGATACAGTAGGGGATTTGAACACCCCACTGTTAGAAATGGACAGATCTTCCAAACAAAATATCAACAAGGATATTTTGGCATTGAACAATGCCCTATTATATGCAGAGCCTTTCATCCCAAAGAAGCTAGATACACATTTTTTTTTCAAATGCACATGCAATATTTACAATGGTAGACCACATGATAGGACACAAAACAAGCCTCAACAAATTCAAGAAAATTAAGTAGAGCATACCAAATCATACCAAGCATTTTATCCAACAATAAGGGACTAAAATTGGAAACTAACCACAAAGGAAAAAACACAAAACACCCAACAACATGGAAATCGAATAGCATGCTATTAAACAATGAATGGGTCAAGAATGAAATTAGGAAGAAATCAAAAAGTTTCTGGAAACAAATGAAAATGAACTCACAGCAACCCAAAACGTATGGGACACAGTGAAGGAAGTCCTGAGAGGGAAGTTCATAGCAATACAGGCCTATCTGAAAAAGATAGAAACATTTCAAGCAAACAAACTAACCCTATGCCTACAAAAACTCGAGGAACAACAACAAAGACATCCCAGAGCAACTAATAAGGAAGGAAATAAACAAGATCAGAGCAGAATTGAATGATATAGAGACTAAAAGCACAATTCTAAGGATCAATGAATCCAGGACCTGGTTTTTTGAAAAGATAAACAAAATTGACAAACCTTTAAGTAGCCTCATCAAGAAAAGAAGAGAGAAGACCCAAATAAACACAATCAGAAACAAAAGAGGAGAGATTACAACTGATACCACAGAAATGCAAAGGATTGTAAGAAATTGCTATGAAGAACTGTATGTCAAGCAATTTGAAAATCGAGGTGAAATGGACAAATTTCTAGAAAAATATAATCTTCCAAAACTCAATGAAGAAGAAGCATGAAGCCTCAACAGACCAATAACAGCAGATGAAATTGAAGCAGTAATCAAAAATCTCCTGACACACAAAAGCCCTGGACCAGGTGGTTTCACAGGAGAATTCTACAAAGCATTTAAGGAAGAGCTAACCCCTATTTTTTACACACTATTCCAAAAAATCCAAATGATAGAAGACTCCAAAACTCTTTTTTTCTAAAGCCAGCATCATTTTAATGCCAAATCCAGATAAGGACACAACAAAGAAAGAAAACTTCAGGCCAATATCATTCATGAACATAGACGCTAAAATCCTCAACAAAATATTGGCAAACTGCATCCAACAATACATTAAAAAGATCATACACCATGATCAAGTGGGATTCATCCCAGGGATGCAAGGACAGTTCAATATTTCAAATCAGTAAATGTAATTCATCACATAAACAAAAGCAAAGAGAAAAACCACATGATCATAATAATAGATGTGGAAATAGCTTTTAATAAGGCAAAACACCCACTGTGATAAAGGCACGCAGCAAAGTGGGAATAGAGGGAGCATTCCTCAATATAATAAAGTCCATATATGAAAGACCTACAGCCAACATCATACTCAATGGGCAAAAACTAAAATCTTTCCCACTAAGATCAGGAGCAAGACAAGGTTGTTCACTTTCACCACCCCTATTCAATATAGTATTGGAAGTTTTAGGCACAGTGATCAGACAAGAAGAAGAAATAAAAGGCATCCAAATTGGAAAGGAGGAAGCAAAACTGTCCCTGTTTGCAGATGACATGATAGTGCTCATAGAAAATTCTATAGACTCCGCCAAAGAACTGCTCAACCTAATAAATGAATTTGACAAAACAGCAGGATACAAAGTCAATATCCAGAAATCAAAGGCATTTTTGTCTATCAACAATAAAACATCAGAAGTAGAAACCAAGAAAAAAATTCCATTATATATAGCAACAAGAAACATAAAATACCTAGGAATAAACCTAACTAAGGATGTAAAAAAACCTGTATGCGGAAAACTACACAACACTGAAGAAAGAAATCAAGAAAGGCACAAACAAATGGAAACATATACTATGTTCATGGATTGGAAGAATTAACATCATCGAAATGTCCATAGCAATTTACAGATTCAATGCAATACCTATTAAACCACCAATGGCATATTTTACAGACATAGAACAAACCCTTCAAAAATTTATATGGAACCATAAAGAACCCCAAATAGCTACTGCAGTTTTGAGAAAGAAGAACAAAGTAGAAGGGATCACAATACCTGATACCACAACTGTATTACAAGGCCACTATAATGAAAACAGCCTGGTACTGGCATAAAAATAGGCACATAGACCAATGGAACAGAACAGAGAGCCCAGGAGTAAACCAAAGTCTCTACAGTCAATTAATATTCAACAAAGGGAGCAGCAACATAAAATGGAGTAAAAATAGGTTCTTCAACAAATGGTGTTGGGAGAACTGGACAGCTACGTGCAAAAAAATGGAACTTGAGCATCAACTTACAACATACACCAAAATAAATTCAAGGTGCATAAACAACTTAAATATAAGCTGTGTCACCATTAAAGGCCTAGAGGAGAATATTGGCTGGGAAATCTCAGATATTTCACACGGCAACATTTTTACTAATATGTTTTCTAGAGCAAGGGACATAAAGGAAAGAATAAACAAATGGGATCTCATCAAAACTAAAAGCTTCTGCACAGCTAAAGAAAACAGTATTAAAATAAAAAGAGAACCAACTGTATGGGAAAATGTATTTGTCAATGACACCTCTCATACGGGTTTAATCTCCAAAATATACAAAGACCTTACAGGACTCCAGTGTAAGAAGACAAGCAACCTAATTAAAAAGTGGGCAAAGGGCTTGAACAGATAGTTCTCCAACGAGGACATGCACAGAATCCCGAGACACATGAAAAGATGCTCAATGTCACTAGCTATCAGGGATGCAAATTAAAACCACAATGAGATACCACTTTACACCAGTCAGAATGGCCATCATAAACAAAGCAACAAACAACAAGTGTTGGAGATGGTGTGGAGAAAAGGGGACCCTAGGTGGGATTTCAGACTGTTGGTGGGATTTCAGGCTGGTACAACCACTATGGAAAACAGTATGGAGTTTTCTAAGGAAACTAGAAACAAATCTGCCTTTTGACCCAGCAATTTCACTGCCAGGATTATATCCTAAGAACCCTGAAACACCAATCCAAAAGAACCTATGCACCCCAATGTTCATAGCAGCACAATTTGCAATATCCAAGTGTTGGAAGCAACCTAGGTGCCCATCAGTAAATGAATGGATCCAAACACTATGGTACATTTACACAATGGAATTCCGTGCAGCAGAAAGAAAGAAGGAGCTCCTACCCTTTGCCACAGCATGGATGGAACTGGAAAGCAGTAGGCTGAGTGAAATAAGCCAGGCAGCAAAAGACAAATACCATATGATCTCACCTTTAACAGGAACCTAAACAACAAAACAAACAAGCAAGCAAAATAAAAACAAAGGCACTGAAATAGAGAAAAAGCTGACAGGGACCAGAGGAGAAAGGGGAGGAAATTTCAGGGGAAAAGAGGAAGGATTCACAGGAACAAGTATGAAGGACACATGGACAAAAACTAACAGGTGTGAAAATGGGAGGGAGGTGGGGAGCATCGTGGGGGGTGGGCTAAGATAGGAGTAAAAGACAGAAAACTGTATTTGAACAATAATTAAATAAATGGAAAAAATGAATACCAAAAAAAATAATGAAGTAGTATTTACATATATTTTTAAATAGCATTGTGTTAACATGTTCCAGATAAATTACAAATATATACATTAATGTACCCAAATAAATAAATAAATAAATAAATAAATATCACATGCCATGATCAAGTGGAATTTATTCCAGGAATGAAAGTTTGGTACAATATTCACACACCAATAAATGGGATTAACCACATAAACAAAATAAAGAATTAAAAACCACGTGATCATATCAATAGATGCAGGAAAAGCACTTCATAAAATCCAGTACCCATTTATAATAAAAACTCTCAGCAGGGATAAGAAGGAATATACCTAGACATAGTAAAGGCCATATATGACAAACACACTGCCAGCTGCATACTCAATGGACAAAAACTACTAACATTCCCCTTAAGATAGGAAACAAGAGAGGACTTCCGCCAAGATGGAGGCATAGGTGGAAACACTGTGCCTTCTCACACAACCAAGTTTGAATACAACAAATGTTTGGAGAAATAGGACACACCCAAAGACCAGAAAAGAGAATTATACGGAAGTCTGACAACTACAAACCGTTCAACGGGGACGGTAAGAGAGGCGAAGCCAGCAGCAGAGCTGGGTGGGGCAGGACAGATCCCCCGACCTAGGCGTGCAGGCAGCCCGGAACCAGTCGGGGTGTGGGGCAGACTGACCAAGGTCGCACATTCGCGCACAGTGAGATGGACCACGCAGGCCCCAGGGGGCGAACCCAGTGGTGGAGGGCTGATGGTGGTGGCACACTCACGTGCAGTGGAACGAAACGCATGGGCCTGGTGACAGTGGTGGCTGTGGCGCCGGTGGGGGTCTCGGCAGCAGGCAGCAGACGGGAAGCCATTGTCCCTCTTTGACCCCACCCGCACATACAACATCACAGCCCAGCAACTTAGTTGCCCTGCTCTAGTGAACACTTTAGGGCTCCGATCCTGCTACGAAACAGGCACGAACAGCCCAAAAGATGGCTCAAGAAGAACTCAAAGTCCCAGAGCCAATAACTCTAAGTGACCAACAGATTGCCAGCCTCTCAGAAGCACAATTCAAGACACTATTTATCAGGATGCTCACAGAACTGGTAGATTATAGTCACAAATTAGAGGAACATATGAAGGCTAAACTCATTGAAATGAAGGGAGATGTCCAGGAAACCAATAGCGATGGAAAGGAAACTGGGACTCAAATCAATGGAATGGACCAGAAGGAAGAACGAAACATCCAACCAGAAAGAAATGAAGAAATGAGAATTCAAAACAATGAGGAGAGGCTTAGGAACCTCCAGGACATCTTTAAATGTTCCAACATCCAGATTATAGGGGTACCAGAAGGGGGAAAGAAACAGCCACGAGTGAAAAACATGTTTGAACAAATAATAAAGGAGAACTTCCCCAGTCTTGCAAAGGAAATGGACTTCCAGGAAATCCAGGAAGCTCAGAGTCCCAAAGAAGTTGGACCCAAGAAGGAACACACCAAGGCACAGCATAATTACATTAGCCAAGACTAAAATGAAGGAGAGAATCCTAGAAGCAGCAAGGGATAAGGGGCAGTCACCTACAAAGGAGTACCCATCAGACTGTCAGCTGATTTCTCAAAAGAGACCTTACAGGTAAGAAGGGGCTGGAAAGAAGTATTCCAAGTCATAAAAGGTAAGGATCTACATCCAAGAATGCTCTATCCAGCAAAGCTTTTATCTAGAATGGAAAGACAGATAAAGTGCTTCTCAGATAAGGTCAAGTTCAAGGAGTTCATCATCACCAAGCCCTTATTATATGAAATGCTAAAGGGACTTATATATGAAAAAGAAGATGAAAAATATTAACAGTGAAAGGACAGCAAACACACAGTTCTTAACAACCACACCTAAAACAAAAGCAAACCAAGAAGACAGCTAGATCAGGAGTGGAACCATAGAAATGAAGAACACATGGAGGGTTAGAAACAGGGGGGTGGGAGGAGGAGAATGGGGGAGAAGGCACAGAAAACAGCATAGATGGTAGGCAGAAAATGGATGGGGGGAAGGTGAGAATAGTGGGGGAAATATAGAATCTAAAGAACTTGAGACACGTGGTTATAAACTAAGGGGGGAGAATGGTGGGGGAGGGAGTGTGCGGGTGGAGGGGAATGAAGGGGGGAATAGAACAACTGTAACAGTATAATCAATAAAATATATTAAATAAATAAATAAATAAATAAAAAGATAGGAAACAAGACAGGAAAGTTTACTTTCACCTCTCTTATTCAACACAGCATAGGACTAGCCACAGCAATAGACAAGAATAAGAAATAAAAGAAATCCAAATTGGAAATGAACAAGTAAAACTGTCATATATGCAGATTACATGATACCATACATAGAGAACCCAAATGATTCCACCAAGACACTACTAGAACTGATAAATGAATTCAACAAAGAAGCAAGATGCAAAATTAATATCCAGAAATCACTTGCATTTTTACATGCCAATAATAAACTAATTAATGTAAAGGGAAATTAAGAAAACAATCCCATTCACATTCACTACAAAAAGAATAAAATACCTAGGAATAAATCTAACCAAAAAGATAAAAAACCATACTTGGAAAATTATAAGACACTGAAGAAAGAAATTGAAGAAGATACAAATAAGTGGAAGCACATACCATGTTCATGGATAGGAAGAATTAACATCATTAAAATGTCTATACTAAGACAGTGAAATACAGAACGTGCTGACAGGGTCCAGAGGGTAGAGGGGAGAGAAGCACAGAGTAAAAGGGATGGACTCACATGAATAAGTATGAAAGACACATGGACAATAACTAAGATGGGGGGTGGAGATGGGAGGGGGTGGGGAGCACTGGGGGGGGGTGCAGGGCTGGGAATACGAGAAAGAAAACTGTACTTGAACAAAAGTTAAATAAATTTTAAAAAAAAATAATAATTTTTTAGATGTTTAGATTTTACAGACAAACAAATAAAAAATGTGTTCAACACACACACACACAAAAAATGTCTATACTACCAAATCAGTCTATAGATTCAATGCAATTACTATCAAGATTTCAGTTATGTGTTTCACTGAACTAGAACAAATATTTCAAATATTTATATAGAACCCAAAATGGCCCAACATAGCAACAGTGATTCTGAGAAAGAAGAACAAAGTTAGAGGAATCACTCTCCCTAACAGCAAACTATGCTACTGTAAGGCCATAGTGATCAAAACAACATGGTACTGGCATAAAAATAGATGCACTGATCAATGGAACAGAATAGAGAGCCCAGAAATAAAACCACACCTCTATAGTCAGTTAATATTTGACTAAGGGAGCACATGCATTCAATGGGCTAAAGAGAGTTTATTCAATAAATGCTTTGGGAAAATTGGACAGATACATGCAGAAAAATGAAAGTAGGCCACCTTTTTACACCACACACACAAAAAAATTGCAAAATAGATCAAAGCCTTAAAAGATAGGCCCAAATCCATAAAAAATCATAGAAGAAAACATTGCCAGCAAAATCTCAGGCATTGCTTATAGCAATATTTATGTCTCCCTAGGCACAGAAAACAAAAGAAGAAAATAAATAAATGAGACTACATCAAACTAAAAACCTTTGCATGACAAAGAAAATCATCAACAAAATAGAAAGACAATCTACAGAATGAGAGAATATGTTTGCCAATACATTTTTAAAAGAACTTAAAAACTCAACTCCAAAAAACAAAGTGACCCAATTCAAAAATAATGCACTTCTCCAAAGAAGACATATAAATGGCCAACACATGTATGAAATGTGCTCAATGTCACTAATCAGCAGAGAAATGCAAATTAAAACCACAATGAACTATCATCTCACACCTGTCAGAATGGCTATCATCAATAAATTAACAAACAACAAGTGCTGGTGAGGATGTGGAGAAAGGGGAACCCTTTTGCACTATTGGTGAGAATTCAAGTTGGCACAGCCACTGGGAAAGCAGGATGGAGTACCTAAAAAAATTGAAAATGGATCTGCCTTTTGACCCAGCTATCCCACTTCTGGAAATTTATCTGAATGAAACCAAAATACTAATTCAAAAGAATGTAAGAACCCCTATGTTCATTGCACCGCTATTTAGAATTGTCAAGCTATGGAAGCAGCCCAAGTGTCTATCAGTAGATGAGTAGATAAAACAACCATGAGACATTTAAATAATGGAATACTACTCAGCTGTGAAGAAGAAGGAGAAGAAAAGTTTACCCTTTGTGACAGTATAGATGGACCTGGAGAACATTACGCTAAAATAAATGAGCCAATCAGAGAAAGACAAATACTACATAATTTCTCTCACATGTGGAATCTAGTGAACAAACTGAACTAACAGAAAATTGGGACAGACTCATTGATGGAGAGCAGGATGACAGCTGGGGGTGGGGGCAGTTTAGAGGTGAAGCATTTGAACTAAAAGGAAAAAGGACTCATAAATATGGACAACAGTGTATTGATTGCTGGGGGGAGAGAGCATAAGAGGACTAAATGGTAATGGAAAAAACACAATAAAAGTTAAATCAAAAGAAAAAAAAAAGAAAGGGTCTTCATAAAAAATTCACTGGAGCTGAAAGCAGTCTATCAAAACAATGCCAGATGATACAGATGAGCTCCTAGAACATTCACCTACAAGATCCACCCTCCAGAAAATAGTTTGGGGGTTGTAGGGGTCCCCCTTCATATGCACTTCCCTGAACAGCCACAGACCACAGGGGCAGCTGACTCCATCCCTATTGTGGTATAATCTCATTCTTCTTGCCAGTGATTAGCTCATGACTAACTTTGAGGGGACAGGTGGGAAATCTGCAGCAATCATCATGCCACCAGCCTGGCTAACACCAAGGTTATAAGGGCCACTGAACCAAAGTTTGAAAGCCACCTTGCCTCTAGACTTTCTGTTATGCTCAGAGCATACGTTTCCATATGGTTTGAGTTGGTATTTCTGTCATTTGAAACTGAAAGTATACTAAGAGATAAAAATTTTTAAGGTTTCATTTAAATTATGTCCGAACTATTTTGTCTTGTATAAGTGAAATACTATCTTAAACATTAATGAGAACATTTTAAGGAGGTTCTATAGACTGAATATATTGCCTCAAAATTCACATGCTGAGACCTAATCCCAATGTAACAGTATTAGGATATGATTTGGTCATGAGAGTGACATCATTATAAAAGAGACATCTGAGAGATTCCTTGTTTTGTCTCTTCTGCCATGTGAGGATGCAGTGGAAAAAGATACCTATCTATGAACCAAGAAGCAAATCCTTACCAGATACCAAATCTGTTGGCACCTAAACCTTGGACTACTCAGCCTCCATAACTGTGAGAAAATAAATGTTTATTGTTTATAAACTACCAAGTCTGTGATATTTTGTTATAGCAGCCAAAATAGATTGAGACAGGAGAATAATTTGTAAGTTTCATTTTGATCAAGAGCTTAAAATTTTTCATATTCATAATTAATAGAAAAAGAAAAGAGGAAGTGACAGAAAATATACCACAGCTGCAGGTTGAGTTCCTAAAAAGATTAACAGTGACCAGAGGGGAGGGGAGAGAAGGATAATGCTGGAAGAAGGTGAAAGGACTACTCAAAGAATATGTATGAATGACTCATGGACATGGACAATAGTGTAGGATTGACTGTGGGTATATTAACAGTGAAAGGACAGCAAACACACAGTTCTTAACAACTACACCTAAAACAAAAGCAAACCAAGAAGACAGCTAGATCAGGAGTGGAACCATAGAAATGAAGAACACATGGAGGGTTAGAAACAGGGGGGGTGGGAGGAGGAGAATGGGGGAGAAGGCACAGAAAACAGCATAGATGGTAGGCAGAAAATGGATGGGGGGAGGGCGAGAATAGTGGAGGAAATATAGAATTAACAGTGAAAGGACAGCAAACACACAGTTATTAACAACCACACCTAAAACAAAAGCAAACCAAGAAGACAGCACGATCGCGGTTCAATCCCAGTCTGGGCACATGCCTGGGTTGCAGGCCAGTTCCCAGCAGGGGACACACCAGAGGCAACCATACATTGATATTTCTCTCCCTCTCTCCTTCCCTTCCCCTCTAAAAGATAAATAAATAAAACCTTTAAAAAAAGTATAAAAAATGACTTAAAATGAGATGGGTGGAGGAGGGCAAAGGGGAAAAATTGGAACAACTGTAACAAAATAACAATAAAAAATGATTAAACTGACAGTAACCAGAGGGGAGGTGGGAGGGTATAATGGGGAGAAAAAGTGGAAGGGTCTTCAGGAACATGTATAAAGGACACTTGGACAAAAGCAAAAACAGGGGTAGGATCAAGTATGGGAAGTGGGAATGGCTGGGGTGGGGGGAAGTGGGAATGGCTGGGGTGGGGGGAGTGATGGGGGGAATGGAAACAACTGTACTTGAACAACAATATAAAATGTGGGAAAAAAGCAAAAAATAAAAATAAATACAATCTACTGGAGAGCATTATGCTAAGTGAAATAAGTCAGGCAGTGAAAGATAAATACCATATGATCTCACCTTTAAGTGGAACCTAATCAACAAAACAAACAACAAGCAAAATATAACCAGAGACATTGAAATTAAGAACAATCTGACAGTAACCAGAGGGGAGGTGTAAGGGGGTATAATGGGGGGAAACGGGAGAAGGTTTTCAGGAACAACTATAAAGGACACATGGACAAAACCAAGGTGGATTGGAATCAGGGGAGGAAGGTGATGATGGCTGGGGTTAGGGAGAGCCATGGAGGGAAAATGCAGAGAACTGTACTTGAACAAAAATAAAATAATTTTTCAAAAGTATGAAAAATAGGCCCTGGCTGGTGTAGCTCAGTGGATTGAGCACAGGCCTGCAAACCACACAATCGCGGTTCGATTCCCAGTCTGGGCACATGCCTGGGTTGCAGGCCAGTTCCCAGCAGGGGACACACCAGAAGCAACCATACATTGATATTTCTCTCCTTCTCTCCTTCCCTTCCCCTCTAAAAGATAAATAAATAAAACCTTTAAAAAAGTATAAAAAATAACTTAAAATGATTTTTACTCTTATAAATAATGCTGTCATTAATATTTTTGTTCATAAAAGTCAGCACTCTTATAAAGAACTTCCCATTCATGTGTGGCACTTCTTTTATCATATTTGGAGCCTCTTCTACTAACAGGTTAGTTCTAAGATTATGTATAAACCCACTTGTTTCTAAGTCCAAAGAGACCAGCAAGAACTAGTGCCATCTATTGGTGGTAGGCAAAGATGAGGGACATTGCTTTGGCTTGTGATTTTTTTTTAATATCTGTTTATATCTCTAAAATAAGCATGTGAGATTTTGTGCTAAGTTTTCAAGTATCGACTTTATTTATAAACTATTTGATAGAACTGTTCATTTATTCAAATTTATATCTTATAAATTTATATCAAATTTATTCAAATAACATATTCTGATTATCAAGATAACACCTTCATTGCTAAAATATGGAAAACAGGAAATTCTGAAGAATAGAGTTAATGTTAAAATGAAAAAGAATAATTCAAATTTTAATAAATTAAACCCTATTTTGAATATATGTCAGGCAGAATGAGGGCAACTTAATATACTAACTGCTGATGGACAGGAGATAGTCAGGAGGAAATGCCAGAGGTGCCCCAGGGCTAAGACAAAGGACATCCATACAAGACAAAGGCCCTTTAATAACCGGTTGTTCATGCTTTCTGGAAAAGTGCTGAATCATGGTGACTCAAGGATGCACCTGCACAGAAAATTCTACACAACCCCTGCTTCATTATAATAGCATGATAATAAATTAACATTGTGAGACCTCCTTCCCCAGTAGCCAATCGGGAAAAATTATGGGAGACTGCATGCACAGTAGCTTTGAAATGTAACTACTTGTACATGCGCAACAGAAGCCCTCCAAAAACTAGCCAGGAAGCCTCCGCCCTATAAGAACAGAATCTCTCCAGCCCACAAGATCAATTTCTGCTCACAGTTGGCCCACTCCCATGTTCTGTGGAGTGTACTATCAATTAATAAATCTTCTCTTTCTTTATGCTATAAACTCTGTGTGTTTGATTCAATTCTTTGTCCTCGATCACTAAGAACCTGGATTACATGCTTTTACATGTGTCCTTGCTAAATCTTCACAAACTATCTGTAAGGTAAATATAAATACAATCATTTTGTAGATAAGAAAGTGAAGCTTGGTGGGATTTAATAACTTGGATAAATCTACATGGAGAGTAAATAATAGAGCCAAGAGGCCTCAAGTCCATGCTCTCAATCACCAAACTATGCCTCCTGAAGTGGATAATAATTTTAAAAATTTAATACTTATAGCTTCCTGTTGCTACTATAACAAATTAGCACAAATGTAGGCTTAAAATAACACATTTATTATCTAACATTCTGGAAATTAGAAGTCTGAAGTTAGTTTCACTAAGTCAAGGTGTCAGCAGGGCCGGGTCCTTCTGGGAACCTCATGGATCCATTTCCTTGCCTTTTCCAGCTTTCTAAAGTCTGTGCACTCCTTGGCTTGTGGCTTCTTCCTCACCAAAGTTGATCACTCCAACCTCTGCTCCCCTAGTCATATCACATCTCCTTCTGGCTAACTCATACTCTTCTCCAACCAAAGCATGAGGACCCTGTGATTACACTGGGCCCATAGAGATAATCCTAGATAATCCTTCATCTCAAGAGCCTTAATTTAATCACATCTGCAGAGTCCTTTTTGTTATGTAAAGTAAAATTCACCAGGGTCAGGGATTAGATGTCTTACTTTTTGAGGACATTGTTCAGCATACCACAAAAGGACAATCAAAACAAAGGTAATAGATCACAAACCATAGAGGATGAAAGAAGACAAATGTAAAAGGAACCTGGGTAAGAACCATAAATAAACATACATATATTGGTGACTTAGTGGAAGTTGCAGGCTGAAGAAAATACAATATCCTGTGGTATGTTAGCTGTGATAAATAAAATGCCAAGCTCAGTGATTACAGAAGCAGAATTAATTTGCTCATTTCTAGTTGCTACAGTCAACAGTGCTGCCTAAATTAAAGGCAGGATAGGAACTATAGCAGCACATCAAATGCCCATACCCCCTTCCTCCCAAAGCCATGCAAGCCTCTTCCCTGACTGACCCAAAACCAGGCACCCCTAGTGCTTCCCATGCTTGTGTAACTGAAGGACAGAAGGGAGGAAACAGGTGAAGCATTAGAAGTTGAGCCTGTGTGCATCCCTTTTTCCTGGAAAGCCTCAGTTTCCCCAGGGTCGGGACCACAGTCTGGTAGATCACATAGGGTTTTGTGGGCCATTCTAACTAATAAGGTTTTCACTCAGAAAGCACTAGGGGCCCCTGGAGGATATAAGCAGATAAGTGCTATGATCTGACTTATGGTTAAAATTGGACTGAAGAGTAAGCAATAACAGAGCATGCAAAGCTAGGAGAAGTATCCCCGACCTGGACTCTGCCCTGTGTCCCTCTTCCATGCTCTAGCCTGTTCATCCAACATCTCTCTCTTAACCACAGCAGTAGTCTTCTAGTCTAGGCCACACATCCTTTCCAACCACACTTAGTCTCCCGTATGCTCCCAGCTGTGTCTTACACACAGGCCATACTCTAACCTGTCCCCACTCTCCTGCTAATGAACTGTTATTTGCTCCACATATTCTATATCATAAGATCCTAACTCTCTTTTATTGTCATAGAACCCAGTTCTAGGGCCCTAGACTCACTGTCCACCATTCTACATGAGCCCCACTTTTCTGCGACATTGAATCTCTGAGTGTACCAGGTTGATTCATGTCTCTTTATGTGTCTTAATGTTTTTATTTACTGCAAAGAAAGATAACCATAATCTCATACATTGTTGATGGAACTCCAGAATGATATGGCTCCTCTGGATGCAAACAATAGGAACCGTATCATTCTGGAGTTCTCCTGAGGGGGAAAATATTGCAATACTTCCAAATTTGCAAAGGCATATCCACTTTAATCCAGCAATCTTATGGCTAGGAATTTATATCAAATGCACATACAAAAAATATATACAAGATTACTCATTACTGCATGGTTTGTGATCATAAAAAATTGGAAGCAACCCAAAGTTTGTCATTAGAGACTTGTTTAAACCAGAAATTCTCAACCAGGGTGATATATTTTTGGTTGTCACAGTGGGAAGGGGTGTTTCTGGCATCTAACCAGTAAAGTCCAGAGATGATGCTAAGCATTCTTTTTTTTTAAATATTTTATTTATTTATTTTTAGAGAGAGGGGAAGGAAAGGAGAAAGTGGGAGAGAAACATCAATGTGTGGTTGCCTCTCATGTATCCCCTACTGGGGACCTGGCCTGCAACCCAGGCATGTGCCCTGACTGGGAATTGAACCAGCGACCCTTTGCTTCACAGGCCACTGAGCTACACCAGCCAGGGCATGCTAAGCATTCTACATTGCAAAGGATACCTCCATAATAAGAAAAGTATCTAGCCCCAACTTTTCATAGTGCCAAGGATAAAAAATTCTGGGTTAAACAATTATACACTTAATAATTATTATGCAGCCATTGAAAAACAGGATAAGAACATTTTATACAGATATGAAAAGCTCTTTAGAGTACATTTAGTGTTTAGATCAGAATGGTTTATATGCTAAGTTTTGTATAGAAAAAGAAAGAAAATATGTGTACGTGTGTGTGTGTGTATTTGCTTGTGTCTGCATGAAGAAACACTAGAAGACACATGGAACAAATAAAAATGATTGTTAACTGGGAGGGAAGTGGGCAGAGATGCAAGTAGAAGCAATGCTTCTCAGTGTAAATCTTCATACATTGTCATGTTTGAAAATGTGTATTACCTATTCAAAATAATACTTAAAGACTTCAGATTCAAAGGTTTGAAAAAAGCATGTGAGATTATTGAAAATAAAGGAATTATAGGTTGCTTATCTTTGTGTCCTAATTACCAGGCATTAAAATAAACACTTAAATGTTCATTACAAGAATTTTGATTCAATTCAAATCAAAGCTGTCACATTATTAGGTACTTACATAAATATATTCATAAGTGCTGGGTTAGTTAAAAAGTAAAAAGTATAACTTGTAGCATTTGGTCTTGTGGAAGCTATAGTCAGTTATGGAAACAAACATATAAACAAGTTAAAGAACAGTCCAATCTTTGGGCCATTTATAGACTTCCAGAAAAAATGAAAGTGAGCCAAATCAAACTGTGAGACAATTTACCAGCTATTTACCTAATTGAACATACAAATTTGTCCTCTCTTAATTTACTAAGATATCTGACTTTGATTCAGTCGGTTTGGTATTTTACTTAATGGAATGAAGCATAGAATTAAAACAGTGACATTAAAATACACTCTAATAGAAAAGACCAAGCAACTAAACCAACATAAATTCACTTAAAATAATTTAACATCATCCCATCTGGGAAAATATTATTAAGTACTGAGGGACTACTGCTACCAAGAAATAAGTGAATAAACTCCAATATAAAAAAAGGATGACATTTAATTTCAAGGGCCAAGCAACCGAGAAGAAAAGACAGGAGGAGCCTTATTTAATGAGGGAGTGAGGCCCAAGCCCACTAATTCTGGAAGAAAAAAGGAAGAGAAGGTTGTCTAGAACCCCTAAGGGTGCAGAAGGATTTGTAGTGAAGGAGAGAGATAAGAGAGTGGTTTGTTGCTCACTGCATCCAATGAATATCACAGGCAACTTTTTCAGGGGAGACTTATTAACTTGTAAGCTTTGACATTTTTATTTCTTCTGGCCGATACTACTCCATAGATGCTAGTGGTTAACAACCATTAAACATACCTAAAGGGCTCTGTGCCTATTTAGGAAAAACTAATAAGTTTTGTTCCCCCATAAGAAGAAAGACTCTTAGTACAATGTCCTCTCTACTGAATCTCAAACCCATGTTGTGTCCAATGGACTCTGGTACGTGTCACTTGGAAGACAGTAGGACAAATAATAATATGAAACTAATGCGTTCTCCTCTTGATGATTCTGCCTTGTTTTTTCTTTCTCCAATAAATCCTGTGCCATATAAAGTGACATCATGTAATTCATTCTGAGCCCTGTTGTATGTTAGTGACATCCAACATAAGCTACTAACTGGTATAACAATAAATAACACAAAAATAGCCACATTGCACCTAATACAGCCACCTTACTATGAATTTCAAAAAGAAAGTAGGTAGATATTCTCCTTAATCTCTGAACTTCACTGGTGTACATAAAGCAAATACAAAGGGTAATGACTCTCTTCTTAGAAGATAAAATTTTCATGGCACTTATGGAACATCAAGTTCTCAACTATGTAGTATTTGAAAATTTTAAAATATATTTGCATGTCATCATTGACATGAAAACAAACCTTGTTCAATTTAGCAAAAGTCTTTTTAGCATCTATGCACTATGACTTTGGTAGGAACAAGAAAAAAACAAAACTTAGAATTCAGTGAAAATAAAAGTAGAGTCATTCAGAAAGCAATAAAAAAAAGAAATTGATTTCCTCCTTCGTGACTAGATATAATGATCCTACTCCTCATCACAATCCAAGAACACCTCCATTTTTCTGGGAGCTGCCATGGTCCATTCAACTGGCTGGAGTGACAGCTTCATGTTTCTACGACCCACCTATCTGACCACAGCTGATTCATACAAGGACTTTGTGAGCTAAACTGGTTGAATGTGGTTTCCTTGGGATTTTTGACTATCTGACCCAGAAATCCAAATTAACCACTGCCCTCAGGCATTAAAATATGAAAGACTGTGGACTTGGTACTGGTGAGAGCTCAAGGGCATTCTTTCTTTAGTTACTTAAACCATAAGATGGGAAACTTGGGAAGTCAGCAACCATGTGTCCCATCAAGTGCAGGGAGTATACAAAATAAGAGGGATGAGAGCCGATGTACTGAGTAAAGCAGAATCTAGAATTTGGAAGAAAAAAAGGAGTTCCAACCAAGATGGAGGGCATAGGTAGAAACCCTTCACTTCCTTGCACAACCAAAAGGAGGATAACATCCAATCTAAAATCAATAACAACCAGAAGTGCCAGAAAATCAAACTGTATGGAACTTCAACAACCACAGAACTAAAAAAAAAAAAAAAACAGTCAAACAGAACAATGAGACCAGTAAGGCGGCAGGCTGAGAGAAACCTAGGCCAGGCGGTGGACCATGTGGGTGGGGCTGGCTGCAGCAAGGAGGCAGGCTGTGTCAGAGGGGCTGAGGTAAGGGGAAACTGAGACTCAGAGTTGACTGTGGACTACAGTGGTTGCCGTGGTGGGAGAAACTCCCAGTCTCACACATGAGTCAGTTGAAAAGTGGGCTAGAGATGAGCAAGCTGAATTGTTTCCTCTCTGGCCCCTCCTCCACAAGCAGCGCCACAGCACAGCAAGAAGGGTTGCCCTGTCCAGGTAACTACATAAAGCCCCACCCCCTTACAACTTAACAGGGTCCCCAAACAAAGCAATATGGCCCAAATGAAAGAACAGGAGAAAACGTCAGAAAGAGAGGTAAGCAGTGAGGAGATAGCCAACTTATCTGATGGAGAATTTAAAGCCCTGGTAATCAAAATGCTCACAGAACTGATTGAGATTGGTCAAAAAATGAAAGAGCAAATGAAAGATACCCAAGATGAAATACAGCAAAATATTCAGGGAACCAACACTGACAGAAAGGAAACCAGGACTCAAAGCAATGATATGGAACAAAAGGAAGAAATAAACATACAATCAGAACAGATTGAAGAAACAGTAATTGAAAAAAATGAAGAGAGACTTCTGGACCTCTAGGAAACCTTGAAATGTTCCAATATTCAAATTATAGGGGTGCCAGAAAGAGAAGAACAAGAGAAAAAAATTGAAAACTTCTTTGAACAAATAATGAAGGAAAACTGACCCAATCTGGCACAAGAAATAGACTTTCAGAAATTCCAGGAAGCTCAGAGAGTCCCAAAGAAGTTGGACCCAAAGAGGACCACACCAAGGCACATCCTCATTAAGTTACTCAAGATTAAAGACAAAGAAAGAATATTAAAAGCAGCAAGAGAAAAGGAGAGAATTAGCTACAAAGTAGTGCCCATAAGGCTGTCAGCTGATTTCTAGAAAGAAACTTTACAGGCAAGAAGGGGCTGAAAAGAAGTATTTGAAGTCGTTAAAGGCAAGG
Organism: Sturnira hondurensis; assembly: GCF_014824575.4. NCBI lineage: Eukaryota > Metazoa > Chordata > Mammalia > Chiroptera > Phyllostomidae > Sturnira > Sturnira hondurensis. The sequence continues at coordinate 438,097 of NW_028088815.1, read as the reverse complement.
ACTACATCCAGAATTACTCTATCCAACAAAGTTATCATTTAGAATGGAAGGGCAGATAAGGCACTTCCCAGATAAGGTCAAGTTAAAGGAGTTCATTATCACCAAGCCATTATATGAAGTGTTAAAGGGACTTATCTAAGAAGAGGAAGATCAAAACTATGAACAGTAAAATGACAACAAAGTTACAATTATAAACAAATGAACCTAAAAAAAGAAAGAAAAACAACAAAGTAAAAACTAAGCAAACAACTAGAACAGGAATAGAATCAGAGAAATGGACATTACATAGAGAGTTTTCAGTGGGGAGGGGAAAGGGAGGAATGGGGAAAAAATGTACAGGGAAGAAGAAGCATATTTGGTAGGCACTGGTAGGCAGGGAGAGGTAAAAATGGCATAGGAAATAGAGAACTCAAAGAACTTATATGTACAATCCATGGACATTATATAAGGGGGGAATGCTGGAGGGTTGGGGGTTGCAGGGTGAAGAGGAGATAAAGGGAGGAAAATTGTAGTAGTGTTATCAATGAAATATACTTAAAAAAAGAATTGAAAAAAAAAGTCCCTGGTGACATTTTTGTCCCTGTTTCTAGTTGTCCTCAGGCTCTGCTGCATCTTTTCTCTTGTAGGGTCTTATATTGTTAACACTTCCTTAGATTCCTTTGGAGAGTCTATCAGAAAACCATTTCATCTCTAATCTAATAGATTCCTAAGTAACACAAAGTCCTCTTGTGTGCACCTCAATAAAGAGAGGCATGTTACTGGCATAAAAACAGGCACATAGATCAATGGAATAGAACAGAGAGCCCAGAAATAAACCCAACTCTCTACAGTCAATTAATATTCCACAAAGGGGGCAGTAACATAAAATGGAGTAAAAACAGCCTTTTCAACAAATGGTGTTGGGAGACCTGGACAGCTACATGCAAAAAAAATGAAACTCGAGCACCAACTTATACCATACACCAAAATAAATTCAAGGTGGATAAAAGACTTAAATATAAGCCATGACACCATTAAAGCCCTAGAAGAGAGCATTGGCAGGAAAATCTCAGATATTCCACGCAGCAAGATTTTTACCTATATGTCCCCTCGAACAAGGGACATAAAGGAAAGAATAAACAAGTGGGATCTCATCAAAATTAAAAGCTTCTGCATGGCCAAGGAAAACAGTATCAAGATAAAAAGAGAAGCAACAGTTTGGGAAAACATATTTGCCAGTGACACCTCAGACAAAGGTTTAATCTCCAAAATATACAAAGAACTCACATGACTCCACTCAAAGAAGATGCGCAACCCAATTAAAAAATGGGCAAAGGACTTGAACAGACACTTCTCCAACGAGGACATACAGAGGATCCAGAGACACATGAAAAGATGCTCGATATCACTAGGTTTCAGAGAGATGCAAATCAAAACCACAATGAGATACCACTTAACACCAGTCAGAATGGCTACCATAAACAAAGAAACAAACAACAAATGTTGGAGAGGTTGTGGGGAAAAGGGGACTCTAGTTCACTGTTGGCGGGATTGCAGACTGGTACAATCACTATGGAAAACAGTATGGAATTTTCTAAGAAAACTAAAAATGGACGTGCCTTTTGACCCAGCAATTCCACTCTTAGGAGTGTATCCTAAGAACCCTGAAACACCAATCCAAAAGAACCTATGCACCCTGATGTTCATAGCAGCACAATTTACGATAGCCAAGAGTTGGAAGCAACCTAGATGCCCATCAGTCAATGACTGGATCAAAAAACTATGGTACATTTACACAATGGAATTCTATGCTGCAGAAAGGAAGAAGGAGCTCCTACCCTTTGCAACATCATGGATGGAACTGGAAAGCATTATGCTGAGTGAAATAAACCAGGCAGTGAAAGACAAATACCATATGATATCACCTTTAACAGGAATCTACACAACAAAACAAACAAGCAAGCAAAATGTAACCAAAGACACTGAAATACAGAACGTGCTGACAGGGTTCAGAGGGGAAGAGGGAAGAGAATCACAGGGGAAAAGGGGAAGGACTCACATGAACAAGTATAAAGGACACATGGACAATAACTAAGGTGGGGGGGCAGAGATGGGAGGGAGGTGGGGAGCACTGGGGGGTGCAGGGCTGGGAATACAGGAAAGAAAACTGTACTTGAACAAGAGTTAAATTTTAATAAATGGAAAAAAAGAGAGGCATGTTTGTGGGGGTCTCCCTATTGTTGTGACATCCCCAAGGAAGATGGGAAAATTGGAAGTGGTCAAGGGCATCACAAATTGAGAAGTTTCTTTGTACTCTGGTGCATCTATACCAGACAAGTTAGCCTGCCTTTGATGGTTCCTTCCACATCTTCCAGCCACTGCTTCCCCTCACCTTGACACATTCTCTCTCCCCTAGAGATAACATTCTGGTTCTTGCCCTGGACCCTTCTTTTGCTGCTGCAAATGGTCTCCTCATCTCAACTCTGTGAAGGTTGGCACTCATCTGGTATTGAAGGAACATAGCTGCCCAATGGGGAAAAATTATAACTGCCCCAAATCTGGCAAAAACTTCAAACATTAATTTTTCTAGCAAAAACTCCAAACATGAAACCGCCTACCACATTATGAAATGTAAGTCAGTTATGTACAAATTTCCTCATGATGGCAAACAAACAAAAAAACAGAGACTACCAGTACTGTTGAGACGTCTTGGTTCCAACACCTATGATGATGTCACCAATTACTAGGTCATGTACACTCTTCTTGTCACATTGAATAGCTCTCATCTAGAACTAAAATCCAGCATTACTGCTACACATACCAATTAGGAATAAATTTTCACACATCACTATGGCATTAAAAAGTGACTTGTTGGCTGGTGTGGCTCAGTGGATTGAATGCCGGCCTATGAACCATTAGGTTACCAGTTTGATTCCCAGTCAGGGCACATGCCTGGGTTGCAGACCAGGTCTCCAGTGGGGGGCATGCAAGAGGCAACCACACATCGATGTTTCTCTCCCTCTCTTTCTCTCCTCCTTCCCCTCTCTAAAAACAAATAAATAAAATATTTTTTAAAAAGTTACTTGTTAACGCTCCCTTTATTAGCAATGTTACGTATTCTTACTAATTAAGTGAATTATTCACTCTATGAAGATATGAAGAAAGTAGCTCCTTCATACTGACTCAAGCCTCCATTGCTTGAATCATTGTCTATTGCTTAGAAGTAAATTTTTTGCTTATTGTAAAAACCAGATATGAAAAACTTTGTTAGATGGCATATTTTTTTCTTGGGATGGGAGGTAGTTTTTCTGATAAGGTAATATATCCCTGTACACTCATGATTTTTCCATCAGGAGCAAATTTTTTCACATGTTGAGTTAAGAAAACTCTCCTCTCTAGTCACTTTACATTGTAATTAAAACAATTACTTTATTTAGCTAGCAAAACCATGTCTTCACCTTCACATTTAAGTTAAATACAATATGTAAAGTTCCTGGTTCCCCCAGATGCAGTTTATAAAGCTGAAATACTTTACTAGAAAGGAAAATAAGAAACATCTAGTTTGGGGTATACACTCTTCCAATAAGCTGGTTGAATGTCAAAGTGAAGATGTTTTTAGCATTCTTTCCCAACTGAGACCAAACAGAGGCTTTCCCATTTCAAGGGGTGTCACAGGGAATCATCTGAGTAGTTGTCACATATGTATACTCAATAGAATTCAGCATAAAAACAATTGGAAAATTGCAGTCTGGTAGGAAATATATAATATTTGACTGCTTAGGTATTTCCTACTTAGAAATAGAGGGCTGACTTGTTTTCTCAGAATTTCCATTTCTCCAGCCAGAATGAGGGGCTATAAAGATAACATCCACAATGCAAGTCCTAAAAACCATTAGTCATAAATATTTACGAAGTATATATTGCACTCAAGGCACTTTGCTAAAACAAAAAAACAACCCTAAAAGTTGGTTACATCAAAGACTTCTTTCAACACAGGGTAGCTTTTACTCAGTACATTGTTTTGCCTAATCATGAAGAAGAGCCTGTACTATGTATGACATCTGCTTTGGAAGGCATGTCTCCCAGCGGGGGCAACCTCCTCAATCTTCAAGTAAGGGGACTGTACATCCTGGAAAATTCTGGGAAATGGTGACATTTGAAGGATAGGGCAGACAATACCCCCATAATGCATGAAAAAGACATAAGAAGTGTGGATGATGGTCCACAAAAGAGCATGAGCAAGAGTTAGACCTGTGAATCTCATTGCATGGCTGTCCTTCTATGGTTCCAGGACTGTGCCATTCCATCTGTTCCTAACACTGCGTGTCTCCCCTCTACTCAGCCTGCTGGACTGCATGCTGCATTCTGCTGATGGCCTCACACACTGTGCACCTGCCCCCCACCCCCTCAAGCAGCATCCTACTTGTTGAATACTAAAATGAAAATAATGGAATCTCTCTACCTCCTACTTACATTATTTCTCCACCTGACCCCCTAACCCTGCCCTATGTAATGGCTTTACAAGCACCTTAGTCCTATTTTTGAAAGAAAAAAAGTGTTTCTGCAAATAATATTTTTTCAGCCCATTTATTGTACCAGAAAAAAGTATTTCCCCATGATCACCACCCTCAATTGAGTCTTGGAACTAATTTCTTCAGAAATATTATCTATTCATTTTTCTTTAACAGTCTTACAAAAGAGCCACTATACACATACCAGTATTTTTTTTCCATCTAATGGTATTGAACAATCTTCATAGTAGGGAACTTGTAGTGTAAACTACATGGATGCCTCAATTCTATAAGATTCTACCACTGGGTCTCTTGGGATGCTGTGTTAAAAGCCCTGGCAAAAGTTAAATTGCATTTGCAGGAGGATTGAAGAGCTAGATTTGTGGGATATTTGCCAGTTGGAAGAACAAATGCAGATACTCATATAACCAGTGACTTTTGAGAAAAATTTAAGCATATCAATATAGAAATTAAATTAAGGCAAATCCATAGCTGGCTGTAAAAAGGAATTGCAGTGAAGACATAGATATCAAAATTGATATTCCTCTACTGCCCTTCTTGACTAATAACAGAGAAAGAATCCAGAAAAAGACCTGCTAGAGACAGGATTCGGGAAAGTGGGAGAGAAGACAAAATGGCATGATACAGCCAGACTCAGAGCAGGAAGCCAACAACACTGGTAGAGATAAAAAACAACCAACCAATCAAAGCCACAATGCCTTACAGAAGGATCTAAGAACCATTGGTGGGATGGTTTATTTTAATACTCAAAAGGATTTGCATCATTTTTTGGTGGGAAATAGAGAAGAAATTTTTGGCAGAGGTAATGTTTGAGAATAACAATTCCAGCTAAGGAAATCAGATTTGCAGAAAAGGAATCCAGTTTAGTGATATGGAGCCCTTGGAACAAGCCAGTCACATAGAAGCCCAAGGACCAGCCTAATAATTCATTTTTAACATAGAATTTATAAGGAAATCTTATTTCAAACAGAACCACAGTTATATGAAATATGGTTCATTGTTTTATGATAAATTAGAGCTTAGCACAAAATATCTCCACCTGTATAAATAATTATTTCACTAGATGAGTTAAATTGTAGTTCTCAGTTTAAAAAATATAAAGTCTGGCCCTGAGCAATGTGACTCAGTTGGTTGGAATGTTGTCCTGTAATCAAAGGACTGTGGGTTCAATTCCTGGTTAGGGCACAGAACTAGGTTGCAGTTTCCGTCCCTGGTCCAGGAGTGGGCAATTACTCAGCCCAGTTATGTACAGAAGGAACTGATTGACGCATTGATGTTTCTCTCTCTCCCTTCATCTCTCTCTAGAAACAGTGAAAAAAAATTTCCTCAGGTGAGGATGAAAAAAAAATTAGAGTTTCTGGATTTTCAAAAGGTCCAGGGAAGCAATATGAGTTTAAAACCCTAAACCTCTTAACGCTTGCCCCTCACTCTTATTTTATCATGCCATGTTATGCTATGGTGTAGAAGCTCTCAGAGGCTTTCAAAGAAAACCTCAAGTCTCTCTATTTTTCATTTTTAATAGCTACGTGAATTCAAGACATTGAAAATGGTTAAGGGAGGGCAAATAAGGAACTTGATGTTCTCTTTTTTTTAAGTGACACATAACACTGTGTGAGTTTAAGTTGTACAATGTGTTGATCTGGTACACTTATATATTGCAAAATGATTGCCACCTTAGAGTTGCTTAACATCTGCATCACGTCACATAACTTTTCATGGTGAGATCATTCAAGAGCTACTCTCTTAGCAACTTTCAAGTATAAAACACAGTGTTATTATCTATAATCAAGGAACTGATTTGTCTTTTAAAAGTTTTTTTCAACTTGAGCATCTGGGAAGCTATAAATCGAAAGTAATAAAGATTAATCAACCTCAGCTGGGGAAGACTCCCACAGACCTTGATATACTTTTGTGTAGGAGATGAATAATGCAGCTGCCTAATGATCTCACAGGTCCAGATATAGCAGGTGAACCAGCAGCATCTATAGGCTTTTCCTTGTTTGGAATACTGTTCAGGCCCTTTGTTCTTCAAGGAAAATCTAAATTTGTGAGCCACCAGATCTGGTCTGACAAGTCTATTTTTAATTTTGGTGAATGACTGACATCCAGATAACATGAACAATTTTTGCAAGTGAATATATAAATATGTATGTGTGATACAAGAATTTAGCTTGCCATCAGATTTAATAAAAGAAAAAAATCATATCAGTTCCTTAATATTTACATATATCAATTTAGGACTAAATTGTGGTTTGTGTGCCTCAGATGAGATCAACAGGCCCTTTAAGTCTGCTTTTACTTTCTATTAAGAAGTTTGACAACTTCAGAAACAATCGAGCAAACAAAAAAGCCAGTGATCTCTTTTTTAATTGCATTTTTCTGTTACCATTTATCCCCCTTATGCCCCTCTCCCCACCCACAATCACCACACTGTTGTCCATGTCCATGAGTCCTTTCAGTTTTTGCTCAATCCCTCCACCCCCTAACTCTGCCCCCCACACCAGAGCTATCAGCCTTCTCTCCTCTCCATCTATGAATCTGTCTCTATTTTGCTTTTTAGTCCAGTCTGTTAAATTACACAATATGAGTGAGATCATATGGTGTTTTTCATTCTCTGTCTGGCTTATTTCACTTAGCATCATGTTCTCCAGGTCCATCCATGTTATTGAAAGGGTAAAATTTTCTTCTTTTTTAACTGAGTAGTATTCCATTGTGTCAATGTACCACTGCTGATTTATTCACTCATCTACTAATGGACTCTTGGGCTGCTTCCATAGCTTGGTGATTGTAAATAATACTGCAGTGAACATAGGGATGCTTATGTTCTTTCAAATTAGTGTTTTAACTTTCTTCAGATAAATTTCCAGAAGTGGAATTGCTGGATCACAAGGCAGTTCCGTTTTTAGTTTTCTGAGGTATCCCCATACTGCTTTCCACAGTGGCTGCACCAATCTGCATTTCCACCAACAGTACAAAAGGGTTCCGCTTTCTCCACATACTCACAAGCACTTGTTTGCTGATTTATTGATGATAGCCATCCTGACTAGTATGAGGTGATACCTCATTGTTGTTTTAATTTGCATTTCTCTATAGGACTACACCAAAATAAAAAGTTTTGCATGGCAAAGGAAACCATCAACAAAAGAAAAAGACAACCTACTGAATGGGAGAACGTATTTGCTGATACATTGATAAAGCATTAATATCTGTTGGGAACTTCCCTGCCTGGTGTCAGAAGCTATAACCCTCCCCTCCGCCCCATGGCTAAGGATGAGTTAAAGACCTTGGGACCATAAGCCACTAAGGAGACAAAGTTTATATTCCGAGCTAGGATACCACCTCTGCTCCCTTTACTTCACCCTGCTTGGTCCCGGGTGGATGACTGGTTATACAATGATGGGTAAGATTCCTCAAGGGAGAGATGACCTAAGAAAGACCCAATGGTGCCATCAGTCATGATGGGGCCATCAGGGAAGGACTTGGGGGACTATAGGAAAAGGGGGCGATGGATTCTCACTCCTCAGCTTTGATACAGCCTGAGTCCTCATTCTGTCTGTAAGAAGTCTCCTAATCTCTTGGCTGCCTTATCTCCCCTGCCTGACTTAAGCCTGAAACAATGCTGGAGGCGGTGCAGCCCTGTGCTGGAGGGTGGTTCGCCAAAGCAATCAGGCCTAAGAAAGAATGCATGAAATCCTGTAAAACCTGCTTCACGAAGAATGCCCTCAATTTTTTTGATAAGGTTCCAAGCATAAAATGAGTTTGTTTACCAAAGTTTTATGGCCCTTTAGTTAACTGACCCTGACTCAGAATAACCCCTCATAGTTCTTTGAATGTTATCTACTGTTTGATCATCACCGCCTGACAATGATTAATGAGCTTTACCTGTATTTCTGTGCAAATTGAACCCAATAAAAGCCCACTGAGGAACATGCTCAAGGCCCTTCTCTTTTGAGAGATCAGCCACCTTTTTTCCCCCAACAGAGCATGTCTTGGTAGATTTATTCTCATCCATGGCAGACGGTAGGGTCAGGGTGATGCTATGTGGGCTTAGCCCCCGCAACAAATATCCAAAATTTATAAAGAACTTATAAAACTCAATGCCAAAAAAACCCCCCTCACAATCCAGTTTTTAAAAAAGGCAAAGGACCTGAACAGTGTCTTATCTAAAGAGGACAAACATATGGCCAATAGACATATGAAGAGATGCCCAGTTTACTGTTTTAGGTGACCATTTTTATCTCACAAAATAGCCATATTATTTTCCATGATTAAGCATTAGTATATATTATTGCACAAGGATGTCATAGTACAACAAAGGATTTCATGAATCCATATGTGAGTTTAGTGAGTTCTTAATGCCCTTGGCTTAGGGAGGTTTTACTTTATGTACATTTTGAAAGGCTGAATAAATGATAATAAGTAGTGCACCTACAGTCATTGAATTTGAGACATTTAGATGGGAATTCCCAACCAGAGAGTCTCAATTTAAATTCTGTTGATCATTTGTGAGGTTATTTCAAGTAAATTGTTGCTACAAATATAGTGCCACTTATTTTGTTAAACAAGAGTAATGGAGGGATGGGAATTTTCTTATCCTTATCCTGAGATTAAATCCAAAAAGTGGTGCAATGGGAAGTCCATGAGTTATACTTCAAAGAGAATTCAAGGGTTTTCTTATAACAAAGAGATTCCCACTCATGTCTGCAAGCTTCTCTGAGTGAGAAAGTGAACAGTGGTTATGGGGAACTGTGCATATCATGTACCCTAGAAGTAAGTAATTTTTACTGTTGAATCTGAACAATTCTGTTGAATACAAATTGCTATAATGTATAATTTTTTATCAAAATAAAGGTGGGAAGAGCTTTTATTAAAGTCTGGGTATGCTAAGGGAGTTGTCTCAAATTTTAATTTCATACTTACAATATAACAAGGTAAAGAGGACTGAGGCTTAAGATGTATAGCTTTATATTAACTCAATTTCATTCTGACAACATTCAAATGCTTATATGAAGGGTAAAGAGATGTCTAGTGGCCTATAGGACCCATCTGAGTGGTTCCAGACTTACTCACACCCCAACTTATCAGAGAGAGAAAGTCTCTTAGACACAATCATTTTATTTGACCTTTTCTGCAACTCTTTCAGTTCAATTGTATCTTTCCAGAGGAAAATTGGTCAATCAGAAGCAAAAAGCTTTCTAAGTTTAGATACATTTTTGGCTTGTCTAGACGCTTGGCATAACTTCTTAATACTCTTTTCTTTTTATGTTTTCTGCATTCTGTATGCTTTTCTGACCTCTAGCACCTAACTGGCCAGCATCCTTAGTGGGTAGCCTGCTATCAAGGCTCACTCAATATCCCCTAGAACTAAATCACTCCAAGCAGGGTGGAATGAGTCTGGACATGCCAGCTTGTAAAGGCAAGCTCCAACCAGAAGGTGACACTGTTGCAAAACTAATGGTGAGATAAAAACCTAAATTGTTTTTCATTATCTACATTTTCTCGGATTTACATACTCGCACACACACACACACACACACACAGATATTAAATGGACATTTACATAGGTAAAATAATTTAGAAAGTTTTACTCTTGTTAAAGATAATTACAATGGGATTATAATTTAAAAAGTGAACACATTTTAAGTTTTGACCACACTAGCATGCTTTTCAGCAGCATGTAGATTTGCACTTTGTTTCCTACTGTAGTCAATTTTCAGTTATAGATATTATAACCATATAAATAAAACAGCAAATACTTTCCTATCCCTCATGCTGTGTCAGGAACAGTTCAAAGTATTTTACACAAAATCAGTGCATCTTTAGAATGGACCACTTCAGAGAACACTCCTTTCAGAGGCTTTCTGTGAGAACCCTCTTTGACTGTTTTCAACCAAGTGCTCCACTGTATATCTGCTGAGCTATATTCTAGTATCTGAAAATGCCCTTGGGTCATTTGCCTTGAAATGCTCTAAAAAAGCTAGCCACCTAGATTCTTTTGAGAAAGTCACCTAATTAGAATCTGTTTGCTTACATAGTCTTATTTATTTCTTGTCAGTTCATGAACAGTTATTTTCACAAGTTTAGGTTTTCAGAATTCAAATCTAAATTTTTTTCACACAGAATGACTAAAAACCTCTACAATTTTCATGTACTTTTACTGAGAAATTCCAAAATTCAGAGAATTGTTGTAAGGGAATAATTAGAGATAAAATCAAAATTTGGGTTTGTAAGAAAGTTTGTTATAACATTACTTACAAAAGCGAAACCTTAGAAACAATTTACATTGTTTGAAGATTTGAAATGGTTCAAAAAATCGATATATCCATTAAACTATATATAAATCATATTTATAAAGTTTTAAACACCAAAAATGTGAAAGATATAATGTTAAATAAAAAGTACATTTATGCGTGAACTTGGTCATTGTTCTCTATTTCAGAACAGTGGAATTAGGATATTTCTAATTATAATCAAAATCACAATGAGATATCATCTCACCTATTAGGATGGCTAATATATTTTTTAAAGTGTTGAAAGGATGTGGAGAAATAGGAAACCTTACACACTTTTCATGGAATGTTAAATGTTGCAGGTGCTAGGGAAAACATTAACGATGTCATTCAAAAAATTAAAAATAGCCCTGGCCAGACTTCTGGTCAATATGGTAAACGCAGCTCCCCTCTTCACACAACCACACCAAAATTACAACTAAAATATAGAAAAACCATCACTCAGAACCACTGGAAGTCGAGTTGAATGGAAGTGTGACAACTGTGAAATTAAAGGAACTACATCCATTGAGGCTGGTAGGAGGAGGGCAGACATGGATTGGGGTGGTTCCATATCTACGTATGGTGAATAAAAAATTGGGAGGGATCTCTCAGGACCAAGGAGTCCCATCCCCAAACCAGATTCCCAGTTCAAGGTTTCAGGGCCAGGAAAATTAGTTCCCACAACGTTGTAGCTAAAAAACCAGTGGGGATTGAGTCCATGGAAGAAACTTCTGGAGCCCCAAACAGTTCCTTTTAAAGAATTCACACAGGGTCTATAGCCACCCTGAACACACCCCATCTCATCTGATCTTAGAAGAACCCACACATGGATTAACCTACTTAGACTCACTCCCTCTGAGTCTAAGTGGGACTGGTCACATTTTTTAATGTGAGTAGCAGAGGTAGCAACTTGAAAGGCACCAGTGGCATAAAGGGAGAAACTGAGGTATCTGGCATTAAGGTGAGCAGATTGTCCCTTTTCTAAATTCTTCCCCCACAGAGCCAGCAAGCTGGTGCCATATCTGAGTCTCCATCAACCTGGCTAACACTGTTTGACCCCCCTTGGAGATCCCCAGAGACTCCACCCCCCCAATTTATGGGCCCACCCAAGCTGCTTTTCCACATGAATGGCTGCTCTTGGCTTATGCCTCACAATTTTCTAAATCCTACCAAACAAGCAACAGCTGGCCTCAGTGAACCCCAGGTATGCACCGATTCACAGCTTGGCTTTGCCTAGGAATTTACAAGCCAAGCACAAGTAGCAGCCATCTTGGATTGCTTTATACCTTAGGAAGGGGGGCCCCAGGCAAAACCTGGGGCAGCCCCTGACGGGGCTGACCTTGAAGGCCTGTATCACCCAGGAAAACCCAGGGTCAGCACTCCCAGTGGACAGCTACAAGCCACATCAAAGCACCACTACCCTGTCCTGGCACAGCTGATCCTCCACAGAGTGCAGAGGTTGGTGGTGAGTGGTCACAGCCAATCTTTGCAGCTGACTGACCTTGGTAAATCCCTCCCATTTGTTAGGGTGGTCAGTGACTTGGGCTGTGAAAGGACTCACAAGGAGAAGAAAGTGTAGGGAATAAAGTTTTTATTCACTCTCCAAGAAAGGAGAGGGGCATGGTGTGGAGAGATACACCTTGAGGGGTGGTGCCTTTGAGCTTTTATTGGATTATAATTGGATTAAAAAAGGGTGGGGTTGCTGTTGTGTGGCCCCTGGGTTGTTGGGACCTTATAACAAAAGGCTACAGTTTGCTCCAAAGTTATCTTCTGCCTGTGGCTATAAGGAGCAGTTAGTTCTGTTCTTGCTTTCAAGTAATTTCCAGTCCTGGGGACAGAAGCTCAGAAAAGTAAAATGACAGTCGTGTTGAACAAGGTCACAGCCTGCTCAGCAAATGGTGCCACAGTAGCAAATGGGGCTGACTTTACCCTTTCACCATCGATCAGCCAACAGCAACCAAGGCTCAACTACAAGAGGAGGGTGTACTCAGCCCACACAAAGTACCCAGCTTGGGCTATAGGGGAGGCTGTGTCCCAGGAACCTATAGAACACCTATTACATTAGGCCCCACTACCAAGACATAGAGTCAAAGCAGCTCTACCTAATACATAGAAACAAATGCAGGGAGGCTGCAAAAATGAAGAAAAAAATGAAACATGGCCTAAATGAAAGAACAGATAAAAACTCCAGAAAAAGAGCTAAATGAAATGGAGATAAGCAATCTACCAGATACAGGGTTCAAAATATTTGGTATATGCTCAAGGAACTTAGTGAGGACCTCAGCAGCATAAAAAGATTCAGTCAGAAATGAAGGATAGACTAACTAAAATAAAAACAATTTACAGGGAAACAACAGTAGAGTAGATGAAGCTCAGTTTCAAATCAATGGTTTGAAACATAAGGAACCAAAAAAACAACCAATCAGGACAAGAAGAAAAAAGAATCAAAAAAATATGACGACAGTATAAGCAGTCTCTGGAACAACTTCAAGAGGTTCAACATTCGCATCATAAGGGTGCTAGAAATAGAAGAGAAAGAGCAAGAAATTGAAAATCTATTGGAAAAAATAATGAAAGAAAACTTCACTAATTTGATGAATGAAATGACATGCAAGTCCAGGAAGCCCAGAGAGTCCCTCTTTGGATGCAAAGAGGCCCATTCCAAGACACATTATACTTAAAGTGTCAAAGGTTAAAGATAAAGAAAGGGTCTTAAAAGCAGCAAGAGAAAAGGAGTTAGTTACCTACAGGGGAGCTCCCATAAGATTGTCAGCTGAAAGAACTTTGCAAGTTAGAAGGGACTGGCAAGAAATATTCAAAGTCATGAAAAGCAGGGACCTACAACCAAGATTGCTCTACCCAGCAAAGCTATCCTTTAGAATCAAAAGGCAGAAAAAGAGCTTCCCAGACAAGAAAAAAACTAAAGGAGTTCAGTATCACCAAACCATTATTTTTTTAAAAAGATTTTTATTTATTTATTTATCTTTAGAGGGGAAGGAGAGGTAGAGAAACATCAATGTATGGTTGCCTTTCATGCATCCCCTGCTGGGAGTTGGCCTGCAGGGAACTGGTCTGCAACCCAGGCATGTGCCCTGACTGGGAATCGAACTGCAATCCTCTGGTTCACAGGCCCGCGCTCAATCCACTGAGCTACACCAGCCAGGGCACCAAACCATTATTATATGAAATGTTAAAGGGACTTGCTTAAAAAAAGATCAAAACTACAAACAATAAAATGCCAAAAAATACAAATCTATCAATAATTGAATCTAAGAAACAAACTAAGCAAATAGGAACAGAGACAGAATCATGGATACAAAGAGCATTTTGTTGGTTGCCAGGTGGGAGGGGCATGTGGGGGAATGGGTGAGGATGTGAGAGGATTAAGAAGTATAAATAAATTCCCTGGCTGGTGTAGCTCAGCGGATTGAGTGCAGGCCTGCGAACTGCACAGTCGCAGTTCGATTCCCAGTCAGGGCACGTGCCTGGGTTGCAGGCCAGTTCCCAGCAGGGGACTCACAAGAAGCAACCATACATTGATATTTTTCTCCTTCTCTCCTTCCCTTCCTCTCTAAAGATAAATAAATAAAATCTTAAAAATAAATAAATAAAAGAAGTATAAATAAGTAGTTACTGAATAGCCCTGGGGATGTAAAATACAGTACAGGAAATGGAGTAGCCAAAGAACTTATTGCATGACCCATAGACGAGCACAATGGTGGGGGGGTGGGTTTTGCTTGAGGGAGTAGGGGATGCTTCATGGAGAGGCAGCAAGGGCAGAAAAATCAGGACAATGGTAACAGCATAATCAATAAATATAATTTAATGGTGTCACGGCTTATATTTAAGTCTTTTATCCACCTTGAATTTGTTTTGGTGTATGATGTAAGTTGGTGCTCGAGTTTTATTTTTTTACACGTAGCTGTCCAGTTCTCCCAACACCATTTGTTGAAGATGCTATCTTCACTCCATTTTATGTTACTGCCCCATTTGTCGAATATTAATTGACTGTAGAGAGTTGGGTTTATTTCTGGGCTCTCTATTCTCTTCCATTGGTCTGTGTGTCTGTTTTTATGCCAGTACCAGGCTGTTTTGATTACAGCAGCCTTGTAATACAGTTTGATATCAGGTATTGTGATCCCTCCTACTTTATTCTTCTTTCTTAACATTGCAGCTGTTATTCGGGGTCTTTTATGGTTCCATATAAATTTTTGAAGTGTGTGTTCTATGTCTGTGAAATATGCCATTGGTACTTTAATAGGTATTGCATTGAATCTGTAAATTGCTTTGGGTAGTATGGACATTTTGATGATGTTAATTCTTCCAATCCATGAACACGGTATATGTTTCCATTTGTTTGTGTCTTCCTTGATTTCTGTCTTCAGTGTTGTGTACTTTTCTGCATACAGGTCTTTAACCTCCTTGGTTAGATTTATTCCCAGATATTTTATTTTTGTTTTTGCTATATCAGATGGGTTTTTTTTCCTCGATTTCTGCTTCTGCTGCTTCATTGTTAGTATACAAAAATGCCTTTGATTGCAGACTGGTACAACCATTATGGAAAACAGTATGCAATTTTCTCAGAAAACTAAAATTGGACTTGCCTTTTGACCCAGCAATTCCACTGCTGGGATTGTATCCTAAGATCTCTAAACCACCAATCCCAAAGAACCTATGCACCCCAATGTTCATAGTAGCACAATTTACAATAGCCAAGAGTTGGAAGCAACCTAGGTGCCCATCAGTAAATGAAGGGATCCAAAAACTATGGTACATATACACAATGGAATTTTATGCTGCAGAAAGAAAGAAGGAGCTCCTACCTTTTGCAACATCATGGATGGAACTGGAAAGCATTATGCTGAGTGAAATAAGCCAGGTGTTGAAGGACAAATACCATATGATCTCACCTTTAAAAGGAAGCTAAAGAACAAAACAAACAAGCAAGCAAAATATAACCAAAGACACTGAAATACATAACAGGCTGACAGTGACCAGGGGGGAGAGGGGAGGGAATTTCAGGGGAAATAGGGGAGGGATTTAGAGGAACATATATAAAAGTTATATGGATAACAACTGAGAAGGGTGGAAATGGGAGAAAGGGGGGAGCACAGGGGTGGGATGGGATGGGAGTAATAGACAGAAAATTGTACTTGAAAAATAATTAAATTAAAAAATTGAAAAAATAAAAAATAAAAAAATAAATATAATTTAAAGAAAAATAAAAATAGGACTTCCGCCAAGATGGAGGTGTAGGTGGAAACACTGTGCCTTCTCCCACAACCAAGTTTGAATGCAACAAAGGTTTAGAGAACAAAGATGCAGCCAAAGAACAGAAAACTGAACTATACGGAAATCCAACAACAACAAACCGTTCAACCGGGACCGATAAGAGGGGTGGAGCCATCAGCGGAGCAGGGTCAGGCCAGAAGGATCCCGAGACCCAGGTGACCCAGGAGTGCAGGCAGCAGGGGTAGCATCCTGGACCCAGTGAGGGTTAGGGGCAGGCCGACCACGGTTGCACATTCGCACACAGATAAACCAGCAAAGGAGTGAGCAGTGAGGCGGATCACACGGCCCCAGTGGCGGTAGGAGGCAAAGGGGACCGCCATTGATTTCCTTTGACCCCACCCCCACCCCCTGTAAAAAATTTATACAGCCTCACAACCCAGCCACTTAGTTGCCCCGCCCTGGTGAACACCTAGGGCTCTGCTCCTCATATGTAACAGGCACAAACAGTTCAAAATATGGCTCACAAAGAACTCAAAGCCCCAGAGCCGATAACTCTAAGGGACTGAGAAATAGCAAACCTCTCAGATGCACAGTTAAAAATACTGGTGATCAGAATGCTCACAGAACTGGTTGATTATAGTCACAAGTTAGAGGAACATATGAAGGCTAAACTCATTGAAATGAAGGGAAATGCACAGGAAATCAATAGTGATGGAAAGGAAACGGGGACTCAAATCAATGGAATGGACCAGAAGGAAGAACGAAACATACGGCCAGAAACGAATAAAGAAACAAGAATTCAAAAAATGAGGAGAGGCTTAGGAACCTCCAGGACATCTTTAAATGTTTCAACATCCAAATTATAGGAGTACGAGAAGGGGAAAAGAAACAGCCACGAGTGAAAAACATGTTTGAACAAATAATAAAGGAGAACTTCCCCAGTCTTGCAAAGGAAATGGACTTCCAGGAAATCCAGGAAGCTCAGAGAGTCCCAAAGAAGTTGGACCCAAGAAGGAACACACCAAGGCACATCATAATTACATTACCCAAGACTAAAATGAAGGAGATAATCCTAGAAGGAGCAAAAGATAAGGGGACAGTCACCTACAAAGGAGTTCCATCAGACTGTCAGCTGATTTCTCAAAAGAGACCTTACAGGCAAGAAGGGGCTGGAAAGAAGTATTCCAAGTCATGAAATCCAAAGACCTACATCCAAGATTGCTTTATCCAGCAAAACTTTCATTTAGAATGGAAGGACAGATAAAGTGCTTCTCAGATAAGATCAAATTCAAGGAGTTCATCATCACCAAGCCCTTATTATATGAAATGTTAAAGGGACTTATATAAGAAAAGGAAGATAAAAAAATAGGAACAGTGAAAGGACAGCAAACACACAGTTATCAACAACCACACCTAAAACGAAAGCAAACCAAGAGGACTGCTAGATCAAGAGTGGAACCATAGAAATGAAGAACACATGGAGGGTTAGCAACAGGGGAGTGGGAGGAGGAGAAGGGGGGAGAAGGTACAGAAAATAGCATAGATGGTAGGTAGAAAATAGGTAGGGGGGAGGGCAAGAATAATAGGGGAAATATGGAATCTAAAGAACTTGAGACATGTGGTGATAAATTAAAGGGGGGAAGGTTGGGAGAGGGGGTGTGCAGGGTGGAGGGGAATGAAGGGGGGAATAAAACAACTATAATGGTATAATCAATAAAATATATTTTAAAAATAAAATAAAGTTGAAAAAAAACACTCTGACCTTGCAGCACCAAGCAGCCATTGTTGAAAACCAGCATGCTTTTCTCATTCCTATTTCTAAAAACAATACTAAAATAACACATACTGTAAAAAAAGAAATATAAATAAAAATAAAAATAGCCCTGGCTAGGTGGCTCAGTTGTTTGGAGCATTGTCCCATACACAAAAGGGTTAGGGGTTCGATCCCTGGTCAGAGCATGGGCAGGAGGCAACACATTGATGTTTCTCTCTCCCTCTCTTTCCCCCACCCCACTGTCCCTCTCTCCCTCTTCTTCTCTCTCTAAAAAGATGAACATACTCTTGGATGAGGGTTAAAAAATAAAAATAGAACTACCATATACTCCAGCAGTCCCACTTCTGGGTATATATCCAGAAGATTTAAAAGCAGGATCTCAAAGAGATATCTGCACTCCCATGTTTATTGCAGCATTATTCATAATAGCCAAGATAGGGAAATAACCCAAATGTCCATCAATAGAAAAATGAATAAAGAAAATTTAGTATATGCATACAATTGAATATTATTCAGCCTTAAAATACAAGGAAATTCTACATTTTTGACAATATAGATGGGCCTGAAAGGTACTAGGCTGAGAGAAAGAACTCTGTCACAGAAGGACAAATACTGCATGAATTATCTTATATAGACATGTAAAGTATCAAAGGCATAAACATAGACAATGAAATGGGGGTTACCAGAGGATGGGGGAGGAAGGCATGAGGAATTGTTGGATGTGTATAAAATTATAATTATATGAGATAAATTTCAGAGATCTGCTGTACAACATAGTGTCTATAGTTAACAATAAGTTATTGTGTATTTATAAATTTGTTAAGAGGCTAGATCTCATGTTAGAATTCTTAATACCCACATACACAAGGGTACAAGACAACTTTTGGAGGTAATAGGTATGTTTACTACCTGTATTGTGGTGTGGGTAACATATGTGTATACATAGTTCCAAACCTACCAAATTTTATACATTAACTATATGCAGTTTTTTGTACATCAATTATAGTTCAATAAAACTGAAAAAATGGAATTTAAGGTATTAGACATTCAATATAACTCATAAAGTGGTGTGATAACAGCCAAAGAGGAAATGCAAAGATGTACTCTGCTTTTAATTGAGATATAATTGACATATAACATTTTATTAGTTTCAAATATATGACATAATCATTTCATATTTACATAGGTTATAAAATGATCACCACAGGAAGTCTAGTAAATATGTCACCATACATGTTTACACAATAATTTTTGTGATAAGAATTTTTAAGATCTATCTTTTAGCAACTTTCAAATATGTAATATAGTATTATTAATTATAGTCACCACGCTGAACATTATATCCCCATAACTTATTTTCTAACTGGAAGTTTGCGCCACCAAAATCTACTTTTCATTATCTGTTTTATCAGTGTTGTTATCTGTATTTTTATTGTGAAAGTAATATTTCTGTGCCCAATAAATTCTATTAAAATGGAATAAAATCTATTTAATTGAGGAATAGAACAAAAAATATATATTTTACAGCTTCTTCTCTTGACTGTCTATTCCCAAATAACCAGTTTTTGGAGGAATTTATGTAGTTAATGCATACTTTTGAGTAGGGAAAATGAACAACCTAAAACAGTTGTTGAAAGGTCTGACAGTGTGAACAACTCTAAGTGAGATGTTCTGGATGCCCCAAAATGAAGTGATAATAGAGAAAACTAGCAGTCTTGGTTTCAGTTCCAACTTTGTTGTTAATAATAACTACCATTTCCTGAGCACTTACTATGTACCAAGTACTGTGCCCTTGCTTTATGTGCAGCACCTTTGTTAGTGTAAAGCATTTTCTGTCAGCAGTGGACTGTCCTGTTAAAAGAGAGTGACACTGGCAGTAGTGACATGAGCTCTAAGCATCAAATAAGTATGACACCACTGCTTTAGCTTTGAAGTCGCTGCCATTTTGCCACCAGTCTACGGTAGTTCAATATTTTGTTACAGAATCCTAAATAGGCCAAGACAGAAGGTCATTTTGATGGCAACATAATCTAGCCTATCCTGATAGAGGAAGCCACTGTATAATCCACACAAAACATACTGTTGTTGGCTTCGGTGAAAGAGTTAGCAGTAGAGGTTATGAAGTGTGATCAATTACAGGTATATTTTGAAGACAGATCCAATAGATTTTGCTAATGAAGTGATTCATGATAAAAGAGTGATGAGACAGGATGATTCCAACATTTTTGGCTTAAGGGACTAGAAATATAAGTTTCCAGTAACTGAGAAAAGGATCACTGGAAGAAGAAGAGGTTTGGGGAAGATCAGCAATTGTTTTGGAGCTTCTAAATTTGATATTCCTATTAAGTAAATAAGTAGATATCATATATTAGGTATCAAACAGGTAGATGGAATTTAGGAAAGAGACAAGTTGGAGATTCAAATTTTGGAATCTTTGGGATACAGCTGATACTAAAGGCCATGCACCAAGATTTCATCATCTGCGAATTAAGCACAGATGGAAAAGGAGAAGTCCAAGGACTGAGTCATAGAGCATGCTCCAATTCAGAGGGCAGGAGGAAAGGGGGGACCGGAAAGGTAGACTGAAGCAGTGAAACAGAAAGACAAGGAGCAGAAAACCAAAAATTTTGGTTTGAAAATCAAAAAAAGTTTATCAAGGAGGAAGCGGCATTCAGTTGTGTCAAACACTGCTGTTAATGGTCAAGTAAAAAGATGAGAATCAGCCTTCCAATTTACCCATTGTTAGGGTGGGCAGGGATAGGAGGAAGCTCCTCCGGCTGGACTTTGCCAAGATGGACATCCTCACAGTAACCTGAGTCCGAGGAAGAGACCACCAATGCTGTATTGCTGCTTTGTTCAGAGGGTACCAATCCCCAGCTTCCACGGAAGCCAACAAAAATAAAATCCCACGACATTTCTTGCTTGGGTGTGACTTCCCTGGCTTCATTCTGCAGACCGGGGAATCTTGCCCAGGTGCACAAACCCCAATAAAGCTCTTTATTGCCTACTTTATGGCTGTTTGGCATTTCTTTCTCGGCGGAGCCTAAGAAAACCTCTCATTTGGTGCCAAAATGCAGGAGGGGCTGTTGTCTGCTGAAGACCACTCCTCTCCCTACTCCCCGAGAAAGCCTGATGGCCAACCCACCAGTCTGGACAAAGAACCAGGGTAAGTGCCGCTGCCCTTAAGTTTCTGGTCCCCAAACACTGATTCCGGGACCCTGTCTGCTGGAGAAACTGCTCTCCACCAAATCGCAGCGCTGCTGTGTTGGGGTGACCCAGTCCTGGAGGGACTGCCCTCCCCTGCTGAGAGGCTCTAGGCACTGGAGGAGACGTCCCTGGGCCTAGATCCTCATTTTTACCCGACCAGATCAGCAGATTGGGTTGAGGGACACCAATTCTCATCTGCTGCTCCTCGTGGGACTAGGAATGGGGGCTGGGGGCAGGAGTCCAAGCCAGATCCTAAATCATCTCTAGTGTGCCTTCTGAAAAAATTGAAAGTAATTGATCTTGGCCTCAAGCAAAAACGGCTGATTTTTCTATCCACTGCGGCCTGGCCGTTATATCAGCTCAATAATCATGAAACCTGGCCTCCTAAAGGCACTTTTAATTTCCTTACCCTTACTGATCTAAATAATTTTTGCAGACAGACTGGCAAATGGTCTGAGGTCCCCTACATTCAGAGCTTTTGGGCCTTGCGCTCCCGCCCGGCTCCCTCGCAAGTTCTCCTCTCCCCAAGGGACCCTAAACCTGTCCAGTCTCCTAAGCTTGCTGCCCCAGAGCCTTTCCCCTCCTTTTCTAATCCCCCTGAAGACCCTGCTACCCCTCCTCCTCCTTATCAGCTCTCTGCTAGCAGCCACTGCAGCCCCAGCCCTCCCTTCTCAACCAGTTTCTCCCCATCCCCCTGAAGGCCTTGCTACCCCTCCTTCTCCTTCTCCTCCTTATCAGTCCCTGCCATCAGCTACTTCAGTCCTGGCTCCCCCTTCTCAACCTCCCCCTGAAGACCTTTCTTCCCCTGTCAGCTCCCATACTCCCTCCCACTTGAATCTAGAGCCCCTAGACTCCCACATTTGCCCCCTCCAGAAAGTGGCAGGAGCAGGTGTAGTTCGGGTCCATGTTCCTTTCTCACTAGCTGACCTCTCTTCAATTGAAAAATGCCTAGACTCATTATCCACTAACCCTACCAATTTTATCAAGGAATTCCAGTACCTAACCCAGGCTCATGACCTCACATGGCATGACCTGCACATCATTTTAACTTCCACTATGACCCCAGACGAGCGCAATGGCGTCTGGACTGCAGCTAGGGCTCACGCAGACCAAACCCATACCACCAATCCTCTAATGCCAGTAGGGGCTGAAGCCGTGCCAGAGGCAGAACCAGGTTGAGGCTACCAGGTAGAACAGGTGGGTTAGAGACACCAAGACCAAATTGTCGAGTGCCCGATAGCATCAATCTGCCCAGAAAGCAGTCAATTACGATAAGCTCAGAGAGGTCACCCAAGGCCCCGGAAAAAATGCAGCACTGTTTCTCAACAGACTAAACAAGGCAATGATTTTCCATACCTGCCTCGACCCACTTCTAACACTGGGGCCACTGTCCAAGCTACTCACTTTATCTCCCAGTCGACCCCAGATATTAGAAGAAAACTGAAAAAGGCTGGGGATGGCCCCAAAATCCCCATCTGAGATCTGGTAAATAAGATATTTAAGGTTTCAATAACCAGGAAGCAGAGGCTGAGGCTGCCCACCAGCCTCGCCTATAGCAAAAAGTAGCCCTGCAAACCCAGGCCATACTAGCGGCCCTGCGGCCGTGACAAACACCGACGCAGGGGTGAAGCCTAAGTCCGGGCCAAAGAACACCCCACCGGGGGGCCTGTTTTCAAGTGTGGCAAAAAAGGGCACTGAGCCTGCCAGTGTCCTCAACCGTGGCCACCAACAGAGCCTTGCCCCAAGTGCCAACAACTTGGCCACTAGAGGGATGCCTGTCCCCTTAGAGGCTTGTCTCTGGCGTCTCCATGCTGGGGACCAGCTGATCAAGGTGCAGACTCTTCCCTGGTCACATCAGCCTAGGCAGTTAAAGCAGCCCAGACTCAAAGACCCCTATCACCCTCACCGAGCCCAGGGTAATGCTGCAGGTATCGGGTAAGCCCATCTCTTTCCTAGTAGACATGGGGGCTACCTACTCTGTTTTACCATCTTTTTCAGGACCTCTTACTTCTTCCCAGATCTCGGTCACCCCCGCCCCCCGCCCCCCGCCCCGCTTAGCTGCATGGCTTTCCCTTTTCCCATTCATTCCTTGTCATACCCTCCTGCCTTATTCCACTCCTAAAACGGGATGTTCTCAAGTTACTAGGCACAAAACCCAACCCCTTCCTCCTCCCTTATCCTCCCGCTGTTGGAAAACTCAACTCCTCCTCCAGCTCCACCCATTTCCCCCTCCCTGAGTCTTCCCAATCCCTCTTGTCCTTTCCATCTGTTTACAGAGGAGAGACAGAGAATTGCGGTTTAGAGTCTTAGCTCAACTGGTAGGCCCAACATACTTCCCAGTTGCCTACTTATCAAACACCTTGACCCTACCCTACGTGGATGGCAGCCGTGCCTCTGGGCATTAGGGAGCGTGGCCGAACACAGGAAGGAAGCCCTCAAACTCACTCTATGTCAACCTGTTACTGTATTTTCCTCTCATAGCCTTACAGACCTGCTCCCACCAAGCTCTCTCTCTTTTGAGCCCTTCCTGTCTACAGGAATTCCACCTCCTGTTCGTGGAGGGGACAGCCCTGTCTCTCCAGCTCTCACCACACCTCAACCCAGCTACCCTCCTTCCAACCCCCACTACGAACATACAGCCTGCCCTCTCTTGCCCAGAAGTACTAGACTTCCTGGGTCGGCCTCTAGACCGTCTACTATCTATCTACACAGACTCCAAATATGCTTTCTTGATTGTTCATAGCCACTCAGCTTTGTGGAAAGAAAGGGGCTTCCTCACTACTAAAGGTTCACCTGTTGTTAATGCCTCCCTCATTGCCAAACTCCTCCAGGCCACAGACCTACCCACTACCATAGCAGTGGTCCACTGTAAGGGTCGCCAGGCCTCACAGGACCCTGTTTCCCTTGGCAATGCCCGGGCAGATGCTGCAGCTCAAGAACTCACCACACAAGCCCCGCCACACCGCATCCTCTTTCTGACCACTGATATTGGCCCCACCTATACCCTCCAAGAGTACTCCACTCTCCTCCAGCAGGGCGGGCACCCAGGAAATGAGGGATTGGTCTTCCTCAATGGAAAAATAGCCCTACCCCAAGAATAGGCCACTGCACTTCTCTCTGAAATTCACCAATCTTTACACATTGGTCCGAAAGCTCTGATAAGGTTTCTAGACCCCTTGTTTATTCATCCCACTCTTTTCCAAACCATCAAGGAAGTCCACTCTAACCCTTTCAAACTATTGTACAGCCGCCCTTTCCTCATTAACCATAACCTGCCAGTATATACTCCTCCTCTGGCCTCCTATCTTCCCTATCTCTCTCTCCTCTGGCATCTTCTCCATGAACACACAGACAGAGTTTTTCCTACTGTGGGGGGTGTCCGGAGACAGGCCCAGTCACTCCTACAGCCTGGAGACCAGGTATTACTCAAAGAACTCCGACCTGGACCGCTCCAGCCCAAGTGGACGGGGCCTCATACTGTTATTTTAACCACCCCCACAGAGGCAAAACTGGTGGGTCAGCCAGTGTGGGTCCACCTCTCCCGCCTTAAGCCGGCCCCTGCCTCAGGAAAGTGGTCAGCGCAGCCCATAGGAAAGCCCGAGTAAAGCCCTGGTCCGCTTTACTAAAACACCAGGTTCTCCCAATGAAGTCTCTGTAAATCCTCCTTCACCTCCTTCTTGCTTACTCATCCCTGCCAAAAACCCCTCCTAACCTACAAACCAAATACATCTAGAGATTCTTAGTATGTGAAATATATTGCAGAAATGGACAGGTAAATTCTCACTCTATCACTTTTGCAGACTGCCCTCCCACTGGTTGCTCTACACCCATCCGTCTCTCTGCTCCCAAAAGTAGCTTTAGAGGGCTAGACAGCTGGACTGCCTGGCATGGATTGCACATTCTCTGCTTCCTCTATGACCAGACAAAAAGTAAGTGCAAACTCTGGCCAGACGCATATGGAGGCTGCACCTACTACTATTGCAAATACCATAAATGGAGTACTCTCCAGCTGTGGTGCTTTACCATTTATGATCCATGGGACTCCAGATGGGAACAAGGAGTGAAGGGAAAACTATACCAAAGCCTCTCATATTCGTATCCCCAGAGTTCCATTGAAATATAGCGAACTCTTGTTCCAGAACCATGGAATACAACTCTATTAACTAATACCATATTAACACATGAACAATCCTTGCAAACACAGATCCGAAAAAGAAAACAGAGTGCCCCTGTTTCTTGGCTAAGCCTCATACACCAAGGAATTCAACTCTTCAATATCACTGACATAGGAAACGTCACTGACTGTTTCCCATATTGTGGCAGTTCCCATACCCACTCCCCTCAAGGTCACGAACTCCCCGACACCTTCTTTCCTAAAGGATGTACCTTTCTTTTAAAACATAATGAATAGTCCCAAAGTATGTTACACTACTGCAGGCACTTCCTCATGCAACCAGACCATGCAGATATCAGGAACTACTACCAGCCCCGCAGGTACGTTTTTCTGGTGCAATGGAACGCTGCTGCAGACCACTAACTCCTCCTCAGCCTTCCCCTGCTTCCTGACTGTGCTGACCCCACAGCTTACGCCAAGACCCCACCACTCTTGAAATAACCCCGTGGTGGTGTTTCCTATTTTTTACCACCTTGGCCTCGGTCCTAGGGCCAATCATAATAATCTGCATACTGTTAATGCTTGGCCCCTGTTTTCTGAGATTCCCCCAGGAAAGAATTCACAAAGCTTCCAGTGTTACTTTTCACCAGATGTTGCTTCAGACACAAACCTACTCGCCCCTCCCTGGGGGACTAGAAACAGCTGACCTCTAGGCCCTTCCCTCTACACCCCTCCTGACAGCAGGAAGCAGCCCGATGGAACACAACGCCCCTTATCGTATCAAAGAGGTCCGAATGTTAGGGTGAGCAGGAATAGGAAGAAGCTCCAGCTGGACTTTTCCAAGATGGACATCCTCACAGTAACCTGAGTCCGAGGAAGAGACCACCAATGCTGTATTGCTGCTTTGTTCAGAGGGCACCAATCCCCAGCTCCCATGGGAAGCCAATGAAAATAAAACCCCACGACATTCCCTGCTTGGGTGTGACTTCCCTGGCCTCATTCTGCAGACCAGGGAACCTCGCCCAGGTGCACAAACCCCAATAAAGCTCTTTATTGCCTACTTTATGGCTGTTTGGCATTTCTTTCTCGGCGGAGCCTAAGAAAACCTCTCACCCATGTCCTCAGAGAATTTCAGAAGTAGGGAAGAAAGATTCATCCCAGTGGATTCTTAAGAAAATTAGGGGAGTTAATTGGGAAAAAAGAACTATAGAAAAGAGGCAAAGCTCAAAGGTGCCCTCTGGCAAGGGAGATGTATTCACAGGGTCCAGCTCCATTATCACAAAGCAGGGCAGAGGAGAGTGGATTTGAACCTGAGAGGCAATACATTGGAAACTGGCACTCTACCCAGTGGAATAAAAAAAAAAGTGTTAAAGAAATCTTTTAATTTTAATTCTCTGCACTACAGAGCTATCTTAGGATGAGGTACAGCAAATCAGTTCAATTGAGTAGTTTTAGAAATGTCCAAAGGAAAAGAATCACCTGGATCTTTGTTAAATGCATAGATTCTCACAAACCTCCCGTAAAGATTCTGATTCAGTAGGTCAGAAGCAGAGCCCCAGGTTACCTGCATCTTTGACTAGAGCACTAGTGGTTCAGCTCACTGGGCTAGTGTGGAGACACTGTTTGAGGAAATGTTTTCCTCAGTATTCAAGTGATAACTGCTTCTTGATTCTCAATGTGATGGGTATGTATATTATACATACACAAATAATGAAATTTTTGTTAAACTGTTTGTTTTAAATTGACACATATATATTCAAATACTCAATTAATAAAGACTTTATTTTAATGAAGTCTTTTCTCTTTCCTCCCTGCCTTCTCCTCAATATCTTCTACGTTCCTGAACCCACTCCAGAACACCCCAAAAATCTTTCTGAATTTATGGAAATTGGTTTTTTGTAAGCAAATACTTAAAGTCAGTTTCAGAAGACTTCAGAGAATTCTCAGTTTGTCTTCCCAAATGCTACCACCCCATTATATGTGGACACACACACACACAGAAGTTATGTTTATAACCTGTCCTCCATTTGTCATTCTTTCATTAAAGGAAAAAAAGTATAGTTCCATGACATTGGAGATGTATTTTGTTTTTAAAAATTAAGTTCTAGAGCGCGGGCCTGCGAACCACACGATCGTGGTTCGATCCCCAGTCAGGGCACATACCTGGGTTGCAGGCCAGTTCCCGGCAGGGGACTCACGAGAGGCAACCATACATTGATATTTCTCTCCTTCTCTCCTTCCCTTCCCCTCTAAAGATAAATAAAATATTTAAAAAAAAAGAATGAGAATTCTTTGAAAAAAAAATTAAGTTCTAGAAACAATTAAAAACTTATCGTCCATATTATGTTTCACAAATTATAAAGTAAACTGTTTAATCTACTTACCTAAAAAAACAGGCTAATATGGTCTTATTAATGTATCCCTAAATTCATTTTAAAAAATTATTTCTTGAAAACTAAAAAAATTAATTTAAATTGGTTTGCCTACTTTATCTAAGTCCTAACTTTAGGTAGCCCACTACCTAATGCCAAATGACACAAGCAGCTTCATTGCATTGAATTTCCAGTAGTTACCAGATACATTATAGTAATACCAATTATTTATTGCCACTATGGAAGGTACCTTTTCCCATTTAAGTCTGTTAAAATCTTCCAATTTGTAGTTAAGGACACTGAGGTCTCATTAAAGGCCATGAAGCTAATTAGTGACAGAACTAGTCCTGAAAGAATAGATTCCTTAATTTTGAAGGGCTTTTATTATCTGCTGCTTTTTCAAGCCAATGTATTCAATATCATCATTAGCATTAAACTTGAATGGAAATCCTAAATCTGACTTGTTTTTCTGGTACTTCAGGTTTGGGCAGATGAGTGGGACTTTTGAAATCCCACACCAGTGCTGCAGATAATAACAGTCAAGCTGACCTAGGTCTGTATCCATCCAGAGACTTACAACTCTATGTCGGTGAAGTAATAGCAGGCAGGAACCACTCCCTGAACAATTCTTGCATTGCACCATTTAATTCATGTCTGTCAACATAAGCGTGATTTACTGTCCTAGAATTCAGTGGGAGAATATCTTTGATAATGAATGTATGTCAGGAATTGAGTTGAAACAAAATAAGTGGCGTATGTGCTTTACATCCTTCCTGCCCACTTAGGAACTGAGGGCTGAATTCCTCCAAAGATGGAAGGAGGCTGATATAAGATATATATAGATATATATATATATCTATATATATCTATATATATAGCTGATTTTGTCAGAACTAAAGAAAATGAAGCATTTTATAGCCAAAAAAGTTTATGTTTTGGAAACAACTATAATTGCAAGGAAGTATCCATTTTCAACTTTACAAAGAAGAGATTTTAAAACAAACTCAGATGGTTAAGGGAATGATGACATGCCCAAACAAATAAATAGTATGCAGGTATTAAAAAGAAAGAAGAATAATTCTATGTACTAATACCTATCAGGAAATATTCTAAAGTAGAAAAAAGCAAAAAACAAACAAACAAAACAAGGTGTAGGACGATGCAGTATGTTACCAAGAGGATATAGGAGGCCTGTCCAGAAAAAGTCTAGCCATTGCTAATATAATGAGAATGGTTTGCATGACAGTAATGTAACCTAGCAGCCAAGGAGAGTGGACTGCAATGCACATTCATGAACAATGACAACTTCACTGTATTAGTCAGTGGGGGTGGTAGATGCTATTGAGTGGGCTTGTGTACTGTGTAGCCATCACATGCAAAATGACTGAGCAAGCAGAGCAACAGATCTACATCAAATTTTACATTAAGCCTGAACATTCCTCCACAGAAACTATTTGGATGATTCAGAAGGCTACAGCTATGGGCAATTGGTGATTGGTAGCTTTATCACAACACACTTGCTCATCCACCACATCTTATACAGAGTTTTTTGGTGAAACATCAAATCACCCTGGTGACTCAGCTCCCCTATATCCAAGATTTGTCGCCCTGTGACTTCTCTCTTTTCCCAGAACTAAAAACACCTTTGAAAGGGAAGAGATTTCAGACATTTGATGAGACTCAGGAAAATACGATAGGATACCTGATGCAGATTGGGAGAACTGAGTGAGGTCCCAAGATGCCTACCTTGAAGGGGACCAATGTGTCATTGTCCTATGTACAATGTTTCTTGTATCTTGTATCTTCTTCAATAAATGTCTCTTTCATATTACATGGCTGGATACTTTCTGGACAGACTTTATATACTTGTATTAGGTATAAATATTCCTGGGTAAAATATATGAGGTATCTCACATATATAAGTAATATGTGCAATACCTAAATAATTATATATAGTGTATATGTATATATGTATATACATATGTATATAATTTGTCATGATTAACAAATCTTTTGAATTAACAGTCATCTTTTGAAAAGCCTCCCTATATACACATTTGCCTATGTTTACAGAATTCCCCACATAATATCAGTCCTGCTTGTCCATTCAAGAAGTCAGAATTTAATACTCCAGCCTCCTTTACAGCTAGGTACAGGCATGTGACTTATATTTTGCTAAATATGTTTGCCCATCTGGCTCTGCACTAGAGAAATGGTAGGAACACTAATAATGGTTTGCCTTCAAGGGTCAACAGTGGTAAAGCTGTAAGCATCTGAAGCTCTGTTTCTTTGGTGTGAGCTATTTCAGTCCGGGTCCTTTGAGAAGCAGATATCAAGAGCAGCTTAAATGAGCAAGGATTCTATTAGGGGAACTGTCCGTGCAAGGAAAAATAGCCAAGGGTCCACAAAATTCTGGGAGAGCCATCAGGCCACTATGCAAGTCTGACCCTGAGTAAAGAAGACAGAAATGAAGGTTAGGTGGGAGCGTCCTAGACTAAAATGTAAAGTGTAGGAAAAGCTTAGCAAAGCTGATGGGGGCTCCTACTGTCTGAATTTACTGTTGAAGAGATCCCCCATCTCCAAGGAACATACTCACCCTCATTGTCCTACTTCATTCAATCATTACCTGGAAGCTGTCCATGGGAGGAGTGGCCTCACTGCAAATTCTGGGTAGGATTTCACTGCCCAGCTGCTGGGGCAGGATACTTTCACAATCTCTACATGGTTTGGGAACTTTATTTAAAAATATTTTCTAAATGATATGGCACAGTAATAGTGACAAAGGTGACTCATGGGAACCTTCTGCCCTCCTTAACTCTGCATTGGCACGCAGCCTCAAACCTGGTAGGTGATGGGAAAGGGAAGTGGGCATCAAGAACAGCTGTCTTGGCACTTCCTGCCTTGACAACACAATGTGGGAGGGTTCAGTGCACCTAGCCTATTATCTTACCCCAGATAGAGTGACTAACCCCATTGTGTCCTGTTTTCCCCTTCCTCCTCTTGGTATTCCTAAGCCCTTGTTTTATTTATCTGTCTTCATCATTTACTCCAAGTATCCTCTTGTTTCCTTCCAACATCCAATGAACTATCAAGCCATTTGTCAATGAGCATAAACTGACTTAGCATTTACCTGGAAATGTCATTAAATCAAAGAAGAGCTATAAATAAATAATGTAGAGAATACTGAGGCTTGCTGACAAAGAATTAAGGGTTGAATATATGTGATTTCAGGGGTTACTAGGTAAAATGTGTGTGTCCTGCATTATTGAGTCAGCTCGACTCTTTGCAACCCAATAAATGACTGACGTCCACAATGTTCAGTTCTGAACAGCCCTACTTAGCTCCTGTAGATTCACGACTATCGCTTCTTTTATGGAGTCAATCCCAAACTTTTCCAAAACGTTTTTATGGGATCCATAGCAAAAAAAAATTGTTTTTGAACAACACTGTTCCAGGAGTCTAATGAAAAGAGCCTGTCACTTTGGTTTCATAATGAACAGTTCCTCATGAACTCACTGGGTGATACCCTGGGAGGGGAGCACAATTAGTAATGTAGAAAATATTGGGGCAGACTGTGAGAACAGAAATACAGCTTTTTCATTAACTCATTTTGTAACCTGTAATAGTTAACCTGCCTAGTATTATTTCCTCATCTATAAAAATGAAATGATTGGAGTGTGGTTTATTTGAAACTGGAAGCTATTCTATTCTGTCACTATAACTGTCTTTGAATATCTTCCAAGAGTTTCTCTTTTCTTTCCTGTTAGTTTGAAGTTCTTCTCTAGAAGTAACACAAGCAGTTGGGAATAGGAAGGAAAACAATAACTACTGTTATTTTCCTTTTCTTCTTCACTAAAGAGAACATGCTTCTTTAAGACTTATGCAATGGATAAATGGTCAAGAATTAAATTAAAACAATTGCGCAGCCGTTACAGTAATTTCTGAGGCTTCATGGAGTATCTCTTAAATCCTGTGTATTAGAAACAGACATACATAAGGCTTCCCTTTACACCTAGGATCCATGATAGAATCCATGGATTCTAACTATGTATTTTTTTCCTGTGTAGGAAAAAATACATCTTTGTTTTCAGTAACCTCTGAATTAATTTCCTTTAATTAGTAAGGTAGGTAATGACCAGACTATTAGCAGTTATTGTTTGTTACTCTGTTACAAATAAAAATCAGTTTCTTATAGCACAGATGTTACAGATGTCTCAAAATGTAATTTATGCTCTTCACTATTTTGAAGTTATGGGATTTTATTAGATTTGGCTCTAGCTTCTGTTATTTGAAGCACACATAACACTATACACACATATAAAAAACTATTGCTATTTAACAAAAATGGTTTTAATATTTTGATAACTATATCTCAACATAAGTTTCTTTGTTATCATACATTTTATTTTATGTGTTTAAAAACATTGCTCTGAGCCCTGGCTGGTGTGGGTCAGTGGACTGAGTGCTGCCTGTGAACAAAAGGGTCACCAGTTCAATTCCCAGTCAGAGCACAAGCATGGGTTGCAGGCCAGGTTCCCAGTAGAGGGCGCCGGGGAAGCAACCACACATTGATGTTTCTGTCTCTCTCTTCCCCACTGTTTAAAAATAAATAAATAAATAAATAAATAATCTTAAAAAAGGAGCATTGCTCTGAGAAGGAATCCATAAACCTCACCGGGTTATCAAAGAAATCTTTGGCACTCATGGACACAGAAACACACACACACACACACACACGCACACACGCACACATTAAGATTATCCTAGCATGAATACAGATGTATAGATCGTTAAAGGGTCCCTAGTGCATCATGGAACAATTGATAGTGGCTACTGTAAATCTGAAAAACTGCAAATTATGGCTCAGTAATTGAGTGGAGAAACTTAAGGAGCAGCCAAGAACTGCAATTTTAAGAGAAAAAAAAGTTTTCCAGAAATCCCAAAAGCCATGGGTAAGCAATGAGGCCAGGAGGGGCCACTTCAGTTTCTTTTTCTTTCTTTTTTAAGATTTTCCTTTCTTTTCTTTTCTTTTCCTCACTCTCTCTCTCTCTCTCTCTCTCTCTCTCTCTTTACTTTTAGAAAGAAGGGAAGAGAGGGACAAAGAGAAGGAGAGAAACGTGGATCACAATCCACTGAGTCATATCAGCCAAGACCCTACTTGGATCGCATGCTTTATTACTGCCTGGCTACTAGGACTGAAGGGCCAACAACCCACTTCCTGTAGCCTGAAGCTAAGACCTATCCCACCCTATTCTTCCCTTGGCCTGACCAAAGGGCTACCCTGAACACATGCAGGTGAATGAATATACACCACTGAGTCGAAGAATTCTCTTTCAAAATTTATGTCCGGGCATGTTGCTGATACCCTACGACTACTACTGGGTTAACATGCGTGAGCTGACCCTCTTTCTTCGGGTTGGCTTG
The DNA here is from genome assembly GCF_014824575.4 of Sturnira hondurensis. Lineage (NCBI taxonomy): Eukaryota > Metazoa > Chordata > Mammalia > Chiroptera > Phyllostomidae > Sturnira > Sturnira hondurensis. Next base: position 405,191 of record NW_028088815.1, on the reverse strand, counting down.
CGCTTTTCAGCCGATGACAGAAAAGTTTCTTCCACAACCTCGTTTGGAAACCATCGCTTGCAGCGCGAGAGGTGGGGGAGCGTTCTACTACCCCAGGATGTTGGCTCATTTTTTTCCCTGTCGTTAGGGCAGAAATTCAGTCCGGGAATCACGAACCCTTTGCTTGGAGGTCGGTCCTCTCCTAAATATTCCCAGTGCGAGCTTCTTTAAGGCTCCAGATTCCAGAACCGAATCCTCCAGCAAGGTCTCCGACTCCACCTCCTTCACTGCGGCCGAGGTAACACTCGGCATCGCTCCTAAGAGCAGCGCCGTTAGCTTACGTACAGAGCCTGATTGGCCACCTCCTCCGGGCGGGCTGGGATTGGCGGCCAGCCGGTCCCGCCCCTCGCCCCCGCCCTGGCCCGTGGCAACCCGGGTGTCCGCGCGCAGCCTGGCAGTTTGCCTCTTCGTCGTCCTCCGGCCTGCGTTCATGGCTACCGCTGCTACTGAGGAGCCCTTCCCTTTTCACGGCCTCCTGCCCAAGAAAGAGACCGGGGCCGCCTCCTTTCTCTGTCGCTACCCGGAATATGACGGCCGAGGAGTGCTCATCGCCGTCCTGGACACTGGGGTTGACCCCGGTGCCCCGGGCATGCAGGTGCGGTAGCTGCGGAGCGCTCGGGCTCGGGCTAGGGTGGCCGGCGGGCCCTGAACTGGTAGGGGAGTAGCCTTCGAGCCCGGAGGCCGAAGCCCACTGGGAGGCCGAGCGGGAGCCGGGTGCTAGAGGAGGCAGAGGGCAGAGCGTGCGCGGAGGCCGGGCGGGGTGCCAGGGGCGCGTGGCCCCCAGCCCGGGCACCCCGGCCCCCAGCCTGGGCACCGCGGCTGGGAGGTGATCCCGGCCCAGACAAAAGCAGCGGGCGCGGCTGGTCGGGTGTGTGGATCTGCCTTTCACCCAGGAAGCCCCTTCCTACCCTGGCGCTGCCAGGCCCTGGCCCTCGGGCTCCTTCCCGTCACACTATCTTCCTCCACTGATCCCTCGTGTCCCGGGCACCAGCCCATGCCTATTTTCAAATGAGGATTTTACAATTTTTATTATACGTTGCGGGGGAGGGGCAAGTGACCTATCAGAACTTATTTTTGTTACTGAATTAGGGAGATTTGGTTTTGGAAAGGATTGTTTATTTTTAAACACGAAAGCTGGGTTTCATGAAGATAACTCGATCAACTTCCGGAATTATTTCCTTTGGTAGTTTATGTATTCTACTTTTAAACCATCTTCTGCAGTGTACTTATTTAGAGTCATTGAAACGCATGTCTTCGTTTTTTAGTTTGGTTTTGGCGAACTTCAGACTCTATTAAATTATACTTCTGTAAATTTTTAGCCTCCAAATATAAGACAACATACTTTATTTACAATTTTAAAAATTACTTTGTTTTGCCTTAGGCACCTTTAGATCAAGGTACCATACTAAAAGATAATTTTAAATGATGCTCCTCTGAAACATATTCTACTTAAAGTATCCAAAGTTTGACTTTTGTAAATTTAGCCTTAGCCTGTTAGTGAAATCCAGTAATAAAATTTCACTGATCTTAATCAAGATCAACTCCTGTATGCTGATCTCTCATTTCAGTGCATCATCTGTGTATTTTACCCTCCTTTCTATACTAAACGCTGAAATTTAATAATCATCTCCCCTCTCTCCCCCATACTTCTGCCTCTGTACCCTCTATTGTGCTGTCCAACATTTGAGGTAGCATTTTGGAAATTAGAATGTAATTAAGCTGGGAAAGGGAACTAGTCTGACTGTATAGAATCTCTCTGGTTCCTCCTGTTGATTCTTCATCATTCTGGAGTACAGTACATCCTATGGTGGTCCTGCCAGGCATCTTTGGTGAATCATAGAGGAGCAGGTGATGAGTTCCCTCCTGGTAGCTCTAGTGGTACAGTTATGTTAAAAACTGAAGACTTAAAACAGCTCTCATATCATTGAAGCTTTATTACAGATTAGTAATGGTTTCCATTTTGTTGTGTTGTATGTTTAATTTTTATAGGGATAAGTAGGAGGAGTACAGCTGGGTAGGTGGTTCACTGGGTCTTTTGTCGGGATAGTAAGAGAATCAGAAGAGTTTGGAGGAGTACTTAGTAAAAATACTTTTGTAGAATTTCCCATTTCTGCTTATCAAATTATTTCATTAACTCTCTGTAAAGTAACTAATTCTCATCCCACAGTGTCATTATGAAAATTGATTGAGATTAATTATATGTGACTCTTTTAAGTGCTCAAGTCACATATAATTAATATGTTAAACACTACTTTTTAAAATTTAATTATTGTTCAAGTACAGTTTTCTCTCTTTTACTCCCATTAAACACTACTTTTTTTAAAGCAACGAAGTTTAGTTAAAGGAGTGTATGCTGGGTCTTAAATCACCCAACCATCTGAAAGATAAATATGCATGTAATAGCAAATGTTTAAACAGTGAAATATTGAAGTAAAGTAAAAACATAATTATCCTAACAACTTTTAACTCTGAGAGGTTGACCCAAACATGACTAGTTAAGAGATTCATGGCTTGCAAACATAGTGACTTTTTGTTTTTTTACCTTACCTTTAACAAATTAATTTTGTATATCTATGTATACCTACTTCATTAAGATAAGAAAGTGGATAGAAGTGAAAAGGAGGGAAAGAGTGAAATAGGGGAGGAAGAGGCCAAAGTGGAAGTTTGGAAAGCCTAGTGGAGTCTAAATAGAGGACTAGAGGCACAAGTGGAAACTTTCAAGAACACAGTGGACTGTGTTATTCTTTGATAACTGCTTTGGGCCTGGTTCTCTTTTGTTCAACAGTTGTGTGGGCTTGTTAGGAGGATGGACAGTATGTCAAGAGTAATAATCACATAAATGATTAAATCTTTGCTCAGCAAATATTCGGGCATCTGATAGGAGCTTAATGTGTTAAAAAATAATGTAGTCCGGCAGACTCTGTTACAGAGATTGATCAGAGAGGACCAATGAGAGCTAGACCAATCAGACTTTATAGATGAGAGATGGTACTTGGACTGGGCCTGGAAATAAATGTGCAATAGCCAGTGTGTCTCCCTAGCCACCGGTGTTGCTTCCATCTGTTACATTGCCAAAATTATTTTCCTTTATTAAAAAAAAGTTCCATTCATTCTAGTCTAATATAAAATAAAGCTGTTTTGGCATCCTAATTGCCTTTGCATAAAAATCCAAAACTTTGAACCATGTATGTGGCCCCTCACCATCCAGCTCTACCTCCTCATACAGCCCCAGTTCTTATCTTATCATTTTTTTCTGTCCATATCCACATTTACCTTGTGCTCTGACCTGGAACATGTCACTCTTTTTTCTTTCACCCAAACATTTCAGGTCTTTTCCCAACACATAGCTTTCTTTGCAGGTGGAGTTTAATCTGCCTGCAAGCCTTCTACCATCACCTGTACACTCTTGCTTAATACTTGGAAACCCAGCTGGGTCTTGACCCCATTACCTTTTAGAATATCTACTGATTTGATTCAGCTCCACCCCCCTTTCTTCCTAACTCTAAATTTCCTCTTTTGTCTTATTATCTCCAGTGCAGTGGCTGCTTTCACCTAATGGTGAAGAAAGAAGTACATAGATAGAAAATTGCATATATAAGAAATGAAAGAGAGAGAGATCCTACCTAGTAAGTAAAGCTGTGCCAGTAGTACTGTAGATGGTAAGCCACCAAATCCCATTAGGCTTTCTACCATTGCTCACATACTGATAATGAGGTTGCTAATGAGAGGGATCTGTGTCTGACTTGTCAGTGATCTCTTGTGATTACTTGATCTCAAGTCTCTGAAGTTGTTTACTCATTGAATGAGAATGATAGGTGTGATTTGTGTTCCTAGTGCTATTACAATAGTTGTATAGACAGCCTCTGAAGAATAAGCATCCAGATTAAGAAATACTATACATAAAAATTACAGCTGTGCAGCCCATAGCAAAGCTATTAGCCCCTGGGTGTTTGATGGCAATGTGATTCTAGTGAGATTTGGAGTCCACCAACCACCCTTTGCTTTGCCTAAAGAAAAAAAAAATGTGTGCCCTTGTTTCCTCCATGTAGTCTTTCCCTCTCCTCCTTTCAGGTATACCTTAACTAAAGAGTTTTAAGGACAGGGCAGTTGGTATTGTGGAGGGAGGCAGGTGACTCAGAAAGGGACACTAAGCTTTATCTTAAAGAGCATGAATTCTCCGGGTGGAAAAGGAGCTTCAAGGCTTTGTGTTCTTGTCACACTTGGCATTTATATATATATTTTTTTTTCTTGAGGGTAAGGCATTTTCTTTTTTCATTCTTTTTGTATCAGCCATGATTCTTGCTGGTAATTCAGTACATACATGTTGAATGCTGCAGATTCCCTAGTCCAGGAAGATCCCAGAAGTGATTTTTCTTACCAAAACAGTATGAAAATCTAATACTGTTATCTGTACCAGTCATCATGGCCCAAATGAAAGTTTATGATTTGGCCAAGAAACTAGACCTTAGGAAAATAAGTCTTAATACTGAGTAGTATCAGGTCATCCAGTAATTAAATATATATCTTGTACCTACAGGTACTGCTAGGTTTGGTGAATAAAATAGTTACAGTCCTAGCTCTAAGGAGCTTATCTGCTAATAGTGGAAATAGAGGAGTCACCAAACTGTATAATTATGTACTACTGAGTTAAATTCTATGAAGCAAACAGGGTACACTGAGAAAGAATAATCAGTTTTAGGATGGCAGCCACTTAAAGGAAGTCACAGGGAAGCCTTTCAGGAGGGTAACATCTTAGTAGAAAACTAAGATAATATTGAAATTTCTGTGGAAAGACTGAAGGGACGAAAATTCTAAGCAAAAGGACCCGGTGCAAATAAGTTGTGAAGCAGGCAAAAGTTTGGAACATTCCAGGAATTGTAGAAGGGCCAGAGTGGTTGGAATTATGAGTGGCTGAGAGTAGCAGGGGTCAGATCTGGCAAAGGTTTTTGTATTGAGCTCTCAGTGAATCCCTGGTGAGGTGTTAAGTGGAGGAGTGGTGTAATGCAATTTGTTTTGTTATTGATTTTTGTGGAGGCCAGGAATGGACACTAGGAGACACTGGCATCATCATATCATGAGGGCAAGAGAGGATTGTAGTGGGTGGTACTAGTAGTAAAAATCAAAAAAGACGATAGATTTGAACTATATTTTAGAGGTAGAATTAATAGGACTTCCTGACAGATTTGATATGAGGGATAAATTAAAGAGAGAAGGACTTTTAAGTTTCTGGCTTGAGCAACTGTCTATGTTGATTTCCTGAGGTGGCAAAGCCTGGAGAAAAACAAGTTTTTGTGTTAAGTTTGAATTTGGACTTACATGAAGTTTGAGTGCTTATTGTGGCATCCAATAATGAAATATTATTAAACATTTTTCCTCTAAAATTTTGTACTTGTCTACTCCCAAGCTCATGTTCTCAGGTCTTTTCTCAAGTGTTTCCTCTTCGGTGAGAACTTTATTGACCATCCTGGTTTAAATCAAAAGCCCTACACCTCTTGTCTCCTTTCCCTGCTTAATTTTTCTTGATAGTAATTATCACTATCTGACATTTATGTTTTTTACTTATTTGTTTATTGACTATATAATGCAAGATCTGTGAGGTCAGGGATTTTTGTGTATTAATCATTACTATATCCCCTACATCTAAAATAGAGTATGACCTATAGTAAATGCTCAGTAAATATTTGTTAACTGAATATATGAAACCACTTGAAGGATTCTGTGGTGTTTTCCATGACTGACTTTTCTTCTTAGGGTTGTCAGGCTTTTGCTTAAAACAATTCAGTCCTCTTTCTATAATGAAAGCAGATTTTATGGGATGTTTTATATATGTGTACATAGGCATACACGTGCACACATGGGGATTGACGTTGCTTTCTTTTAAGCATAAAAAGTTATATCTTTAACTCATTTTAATTTTCAGGTTACATCTGATGGAAAACCAAAAATCATTGATATTGTTGACACAACAGGAAGTGGTGATGTGAATACTACTACAGTAGTAGAGCCAAAGGATGGTGAAATTGTTGGCCTTTCAGGAAGAGTGCTTAAGGTTGGAGCTTTTATCTTTTTATTTAATTTTTTTCTTTTGTATTGATACCTCAGACCATCTAATGTTTTTAGCTTGCATTTGATGGTATGATGAATATTAGTATCTGTTACTGTATAACAAGTTACTCTAAAATTTCATGGTTTAAAACAATAAACATTTATTACCACAGTTTGAGTCAGGAATCTGTGTGTGAGTTAGCTGGGTGCCTCTCATTCAAGATCTCTTCTCGGCTTACTGTTAGTCAGGGTTGCAGTTTCATCTGAAAGCTCAACCTGGTGGGGAAGAGGAAAGGAAAGGAAAGCTCACTCAAGTGGTTATTGGCAGGCTCTGGTTCCTTGCTAGTTAAGACCACTCTACCAGGATGCTTCACAACATCCAGCTGTCTTCCCCCTGCCAGTAGGGGCAGGAAACAGAGAGAGTGTGCCCAAGATATAGGCCATGGTCTTTTTATAAATTAATCTTGGAAGTGACATCCTGTTACTTCTGTTATATTCTTTGCATTGAGAGACGATTCATTAAATCCAGCACACACTTAAGTGGTGGGGATTTTACAAGGACATGAATACGAGGATGTGAGGTTCATCCAGGGCCATCTTAGAGGAAGTCGTTTTGTTGTTTGATAGTAGGCTTAAAATTGAGTTGTTCTGTTTTTCACTGTGGTTCCAAATACTAAAAATTTTAAGTTTTGAATGGAAAGGTGGGGAAAGTGATCAGATTATCGTTTTGCCTTCATCTTTTTCTGGCCTTTCTGGAAACTTGAACATGAAATATTTAGGCTTTAATAATTATGGACTTAAGTGATTAGCATTGTCTTATTCCTTGTACTTGGTAAAGAGGTTGGAGTAAGCTAACATGAAAAACGATTAGAAAAAAGTGAGTGCAGTTCATGAGAAATAAGCTAATGAGTTTGTTAGATAGCAAGAATTTGTGATTCCATTCTCACCTTTTAAAGCAATAAATAGAATTAGTTTGGAAAATAAATTTGTGGTTCTTTATGTGTAAAGAGCTATATTTAACTTTTTTCATCTTTTACCATGTCTGAATTATGTTTAGGCATTGTTCACTAGATAAGATATTTGTGGCAATGGATTAGTTTTCTGTGTTAACAAAGTAACAAAAACTTAATGGTTTAAAATCACACCACAAAAGTTCCTACATTTATTATCCGTTTCTGTGGGTCAGAAGTCCAGACATGGCTCTTTGTTGCTCTCAGCTCAGGAATTTAAACAGACTACAGTCAAGTATTGGTTGGGATTGCAGTCTCATCTGAGGCTCCTTTTCTAAGTTAACATGGTTGCTGGCATAATTTCTTTTTATCCTGAAGGCTTGTTTATGGAAGGCCAACAGAAGAATCCCTCTGACCTCAGGGATGACCTCAGTCTCTCTTTTATAGAGCTCACCTTATTAGATCACCTTATTAGATGTACAAGGCTAATCTCCCTTTTGATTAACTGTGGAGAGGACTATATAAAGGCATCAGTCATCTTAGAATGTACCTACTACAGGCAAACACGGCATTAATGTTTTACTGCCTTTTTTATGTGTTATGGGCTGAATGTGTACCCCCAAAATTCGTACATTGAAGCTCTAACACCCAATGTGATGATGTTTGGAGGCAAAAAGGACCTCTTTAACAGGATTCTACTGCGTGGAACATTAACACTAAGGATGGCACTTGGCTTGTTTGAGAAAATGTTCAATTCCCTGCTATGCATGTATAAAAGACTCAGGGAAAAGAGGGGGAATGGGTAATTAAAGAGATTGTGTTTCTCTTGTGACAGTTAGTGTTATTACATTGTAGTTACCATGTAATTAAAGTGATTTTAAAGATAACTTAAAATGGTCAAAATATAAAGTTTTGATTCTTAAAGAGACTAAAAGTATCTTCATTTGTAAAAAATTCTCAAGTAGATACAATGACGTTTTCCAAAATTGCCTCATAGAGAAAAGTTAACTTGATTCTAATTTGGTTAAAATTAGATAGCAGAACCATTGTTTATTTTCGGATTTTTTTTCTTTTAGAAAGGGAGAGGAACATCTATATGAGTTAAGAAACTCTATTCTCTAAAGAAGATTGATTAAGTTTTGAATGAAAAGCACTAGTTTGTATGCCAACATAGTTGAAATTTCACATACTCTAGACATCCATTTCATTCAGAAATGATTAGTGATGTGCAGGCTTTTAAAAAGTCAATAGATCTTTGAGCTTCTGTGAATGATTGTTTTCTTTCATTTCGTTGTGAGAAAATTTCATCCAAAAGTTTCCTACTTGGGGAGTGATTTGATGAGGGACCTGGGGGCCAGTTGGTTAAAGATGTTGTGCAAAGGAGAATTGATGAGTGAACCAACTCTGATTGGTTGATAGTTCAACTTGATAATTTATATACATTTAAAAGCTGTTTTTAATGATTATAGGTCCTATGTTTACAAAGTGTGTGAATCCTCCACTTTTTATTTTTATTTTTATTTTTATTTTTATTGGTTGATTTGGGAGAGAGAAACAAATATGTTGTTCTATTTAATTTTACATTCATCGTTTGCTTCTTGAGTGAACCCACAACTTTGGTGTATTGGGACAGTGCTTTAACAACTGAGCTACCTGGCTACACCTCCACATTTTTTTTATTAACATTTCAAGTTAGTTGATATCTAGTGCATTTTGTTATTCACGAGAATCATAAAGTAGGAATTATTTTTTCCGTTTTACATGTGAAGAGCTAGAAGCCAGTGGATTGATCCCACCTAGTTATTAGAGAAGTTTGGATTCATAGCCATCCATTTATTTGACTTTACTTAAATAATTTTATTTATTAGGCTATTACAGTCCCAATTATTCTCCCTTTATCCCCCTCCCCTGCTACCCCCATTCTTGCTAACAATCCCCCCCGCTTAGTTCATATCAATGGGTCATACATTAAGTTCTTTTGCTTCTCCATTTTCTATACTGTTCTTAACATCCCTCTGTCTCAAATACTTACCAATTTGTACTTCTTGATCCCTGCACCTTTACCCTCCATTCTCCCCCTTCTCCCTCCCAGCTGATAACCCTCCAAATGGTCTCCATATGTATGATTCTGTTTCTGTTCTGCTTTGTTTGCTTAGTTTGTTTGTTAGATTCAGTTGTCGATAGTTGTAAGTTTATTGCCATTTTAATGTTCATAGTTTGATCTTTTTTTTCTTCTGTGATTCCTTTTAACATTTCATATAATAATGGCTTGGTGGTGATGAACACTTTTCCTTGTCTGGGAAGCAGTTTTTCTGCCCTTTTATTCTAAATGATAGGTTTGCTGGATAGGGTAATATAGGTTGTAGGTCTTGCTTTTTATCAGTTTGAGTACTTCTTGCTAGTCCCTTCTTGCCTGCAAAGTGTCTTTTGAGAAATCAGCTGACAGTCTTATAGGAACTCCTTTGTAGGTAACTCTCTTCTTTACTCTTTCTGATTTTAAGATTCTCTTTTTATTTATTATTTTTTAATGTTTAAATATTTTTTAAAATTTATTTATTTTTAGAGAGACAGGTAAGGGAAGAGAAAGAGTGGGAGAGAAACATCAATGTATGGTTGCTTCACACACACCCCCACCTCACTGAAGAACTGGCCCACAACTCAGGCATGTGCCTGGACTAGGAATCAAATCGGTGACCCTTTGGTTTACAGGCTGACACTCAATCCACTGAGCCACACCAGGCAGGGTTCTCTCTTTGTCTTTAACCTTTGGCATTTTAATTATGATGTGTGTTGTTGTGGTCCTCTTCGTGTCTATTTTGTTGGGGACTCTGTGCTTCCTTGTATGTTTGTGTCCTTCACCAAATTAGTGAAGTTTTATTATTTGTTCAAATAAATTTTTAATTTCTTGCTCTTCCTCTTCTCCTTCTGGCACCCCTATGATTCAGATGTTGGTACATTTCAAGATGTCCCAAAGGCTCCTTAGCCTATCATTGTTTTTGATTCTTTTTTTCTTCTTGCTGTTCTGATTGATTGTTTTTTTTCTTCCTGATATTCCAAATCACTGATTTGGTTCTAGGCTTCACCCCCTCACTCTTGGTTCCCTATAGATTTTTCTTTTTTCACTTAATGTAACCTCCTTTTTATGCCTGGGTCTTTTTTATGTTGTTGAAGTATTCAGTGAGTTCCTTGAGCATCCTGATAACCAGTGTTTTGAACTGTGCATCTGATGTTTTGCTTATCTCCTTTTTGTTCAATTCTTTTCCTGGAGCTTTGTTCAGATTTTTCATTTTGGCTGTATTTCTTTGTCTCCTCATTTTGACAGTCTCCTGTGTTTGTTTCTGTGTTTTAGGTAGAGCTGCTTTGACTTCCTGTCTTAGTAGTGTGGCCTATTATAGAAAAGCGCACCTATGAGTTGTCTGGTAAGGAGCCTTAGGTAATCACCAGGGCAGAGTAATCCATGTCACCACTCTAGCTCTGTGTGGGGGAGGCCTCAGGGGACAGTGCCTCTGACTGGCCTCTGGAGTTTTGCCAGGGAGGAAGCTGTCTCCTGGTACTTGCCCTGTTGCCAGTCCCTTCATTTTCTCCCCGCATGCCTTTGGTGCTCTTCCAGCTGTTGCCCTGGTGCTAAATCCCAGAGGGAATGAAAGTCCTAAGTCTGTTGCAGGCCCTTTAAGAGGAGTCTCCTAAAAATCCTGCTATTTGTTCCACCGCCCCAACCCCCAGTGTTTATAGTCAGAAGTTATGGGGTTTAGCTTCCTGATGTTAGAACCCTAGGCTGGGTATTCTGGTATGGGGCTGGGATCCGTGGCTCCTGAGGTATATCCCTCCTGATTTGTATCCACCACATGTGAATGTGGGATCGCCCCTTTCATGTCTCCCCTTTCTTGCCTCATCTACCCGTCTTAAATCTTTGCTTGTCAGACTTCCAAATAGCTCAATTTTTTTACTATTCTGGGTGATATTTGTTTTGTAGTCTAGTTGTAATTTTTTCTGTAGTTGTTCAAGAAGGCAAGGCATGTTTACCTATGCCTCCATCGTGACTGGAAGTGTTTCTCTGTGACTTTAAATTGCATATCATTTACACCGAATTTTTTGGTGTCAATGATAGAACTAGATTCCAATTTTCTTCCTTTTTGTTGTTTGGGCAAGTTATTTAACTTCCTTTTGTATCTTTGCTTTTTCCATTTGTAAACTGGGCATCCTCTTTACATCATTCTGTTAATGAAAAACTTTATTTTTAAGTACTTTGAGATAGTTGAAAGACTTATAAAATGTTACATGTAATTAAAATTATTTTATAGAACTTTTTTCTTAAAAACTCAAGAGCTCTTACTTAGTTTCTAGATATTATTATTGTTATATCTTGGAGCTGATCAAAGTTCTTGTTATTAACAAGATATCTAAAGTTCCGAGTTTCTGTAAATTCCTTCCCCTTCCCACTGGTTGATGGACTATAGGATGGTGAAGGAAGGCAAGGTGTTATTGATGCTTAAAAACTAAAGATCTTAGTGGTTTAATTAGGTTGTGTATGTTGAAAGCACTTTATAAACTATGAACCATTGTATAAATGAAAGGTATTCTAGTTGAACCATCTTATTTATGGTTGAGATAAAAGCAGCCAGAGAGATATTAAGTGGCACCTTAGAACATTAAAAATAGTGCTGTAATACTTGAACCTGGTCATCTACATTGAGCTATTGGGATAGAAGTGAAATACCTTTTACTTCAAGATGTCATTGGAATTGGGAAGCAGTTTGTGAATTGGTAATTTATTTATTTTTCTATAGATTCCTGTGAGTTGGACAAATCCCTCAGGCAGCTATCATATTGGCATAAAAAATGGCTATGACTTTTATCCAAAAGCCCTCAAGGAGAGGATACAGGTAATGATCAATCTATATCGCTGACTTATCTTTCTCAAATTTTATTTCTACTGAAGAAAAATTCATAACATCTCACTAATGCTTAATTATTTTGGTTGATGGGAGACTTTCAGTCAATGACTGTTTAAAGGAAGATGCTGTAATGGAATGTTACCTATTTAAAGTTATGGTTCTTAATCTTGAATACATGCATAAACTTAGGGAATTTGTGGATACCCTGAAATTAATTTTAAATCTCTGGATATTTGTGTTTTTCTGAGAACTGGGACTGGAACTATAGCTTTCATTGGATTTTTAAAGGGCTTTTTAACCTCAAAAAGGCTAAGGACAGTGGATTTAAAGTCCAGACTTTATAGCTTTTATGATAATTTGTCCTATTTTTCTTCTGTCTAACCATACTTAGTCTCAGTTAGTTATTCGCTATTAAGGAAAGGGTTACACCTAAAGCAACTGCCGTATATGAAACACACATCTGTCATTAGAAAAGTAGAGTTGTAAATTAAGTGATACGTAGCCTGCTTTAAAGCAGCACCATTCAATACACCTTTCAGTGATGATGGAAATGTTCAAAATGTTTGATATCTGTCCATTATGGTTAGTCACTAGGCACAGGTAGTTATTGCAAATTTGAAATGTGACTAGGATGACTAAATAATTGAAATTTTTGTTGATGAAATATTTTAGAATTCACTTTCAATAACAAAGTGGGGCTAGTGGCTCCTGTATTTGACAATGCTAATTTTGAAGATTGCTGTGACAATAGTTGCTGATGTAGACAGGTTCAGGGTTTCAACTGTAAAATGAGNAATATTTTATTTATTTATTTTAGAGAGGAAGGGAACGAGAGAAGGAGGGAAATATCAATGTATGGTTGCCTCTCCTGAGTCCCCCTCCGGGAACTGGCCTGCAACCTAGGCATGTGCCCTGGCTGGGAATCGAACCACGATCGTGTGGTTTGCTAACAATGCTAATTTTGAAGATTGCTGTGACAATAGTTGCTGATGTAGACAGGTTCAGGGTTTCAACTGTAAAATGAGATATAATCCTTGAAAATGAGCCCCAGGGGAAAGACTTGTGGGCCTTTTATCTAATCATAATATTATCTGCTTCTCCAGGGGTCATAACTTCTTATAAACCATAAGAAGTTATATTACATATATTATTTATTAGTCAGATTCCAATCATTATTACAAAGAAGTAATGCATATAACTTTTATTGGGTACTATTTTATTTTAAGCTGAAATATACATATATAGCACAGTATTTTTACGCATCTTGTTAAATTTAATCTGTGTTGCTAAGGTATAAATTAACATGTACATATAGAGTGATTAAATTAAAGTTGACTCCCTCCCCCCCCCCCCCGCCTTAACGTAGTCAAGCTGATTATTTTATTAGAAAGGATTTTTCTGTTGGGAGGCACTCTGTGTTAAAGACAGTGGAGATGAAGGTAAGATCAATTTGAGTAACAAAGAAACCAATGAAGTCAAAGAAAACCAGGAAAAAATAAGCTGGGGGTATGGAAATTGAGGAAGTCTGCATGTCCATCAAAATGCAGCTGCAGTCTTACTTTTGTCCTTTGCTTGCACTTAATCAGCTCTGTAAGGTCCCAAAATACAGTATTTTTCTACTTTAAATTACTGGAAATTTAGTTATCTGCAATAGTATTATTTATATCCTCTTCAAGGATTTAAATTGGGACATACAATGTATAAAAATATATTTGGTTTGCCTTGGTAAAGTAGTTCTCTTAAAACCTAGGTGCACAGAATGAACTAAATAGTTTTTAATCATTGATTCAGTGCTTTATGAACTTGATTGTAAATGGGTTTTTTTAAGTATCTGTATGAGAATCATGTGGCATCACAGCTGTTAATAACTAGGTCTACATGTAAATGACTGTATGGGTTTACCTCTGAATATTTTTCAGCCTCATAGTGAGGTAATTTTTCTGTCTTTACAGAAAGAACGAAAGGAAAAAATCTGGGACCCTATTCACAGAGTGGCCCTGGCAGAAGCTTGTAGGAAACAGGAAGAATTTGATGTTGCCAACAATTGCCCTTCTCAAGTTGGTGCTCATCATTTTTTATTTATACATTACTGTAGAACCATGTATCATAGAGTTCTGAGATAATTATTAATAGACTTTTTCCCCCACAAGTTTTAAGTTGTTTAGTTTTACTAATTTTTTCTTTATTATTTATCCAAAATCAATTTATATGTATAATTTTTAGGACTTACTATTCAGCATGTAAAAGTGCTTAAATCGTAAGTGTGTGGTTGTGAATGATCTGAACATGAACACTTGCATATTAGCTGCATCATCTCATGTGTTTCCCTACTTATTCCTCCCTATACCTCCCTAAAGGCAGTCACCATCCTAACTTCTAAATCTACTGAGTGATTGTATCGATTTCCAATTTTATAAAATAGAATCATACAATGTGCATTCTTTTACGTGTAGCTGCTCTCAGTATGTTGGTGAGATTCATCTATATTTGAGGTATTGAAATAGTTGTTCATATCCCTTGCTATATATATATATACAATCTGCATATTGATATTTTCTTTATTTTTATTTTTTGGCTATTATTAAAAATACTGTTTTGAACATTCTTAATGCATTTTGGGGGGTCAAAATTGGTCATTCCAGCCCTGGCTGGTGTAGCTCAGTGGATTGAGCGTGGGCCTGCAAACCAGACGATCGCGGTTCGATTCCCAGTCAGGGCACATGCTTGGGTTGCAGGCCAGTTTCCGGCAGGGGCCAGTTCCCTGCAGGGGATGCATGAGAAGCAACCATACATTGATGTTTCCTTCCTCTCTCCTTCCCTTTCCCTTTAAAGATAAATAAATAAAATATTTTTTAAAAAATTGGTCATTCCAATTCACATGCTCACATGAAACATATGAGGGGGAACCCCCAAAATCTTGAATTTGTTTACTAAAAATTGTATATTCATACTTTAATGTTTAAACTTCAGTCACCTTCAAAGTACTCTCCATTTGATGCAATACATGTATTGGGATATTTTTTCCACTGCTCAAAACAATTTTTAAACTCATCAATTTTAGTGCCTTTTAGTGCTTCTGCTGTTTTTTTTTTGTTTTAGCTCTTCCACATCGGGAAAATACTTCCCTTTGAGTTTTTTTTTCATCCAGGGAAACAAAAAAAAATTGCTTAGGGTGAGATCCAGTGAATACGGAGGGTGGGACACAGGGGTCATACCGTTTTTGGTCAGAGACTGCTGAACACTCAGTGCTATGTGGGCAGGAGCTCTCATAAATCACCCATCATGAAAGGGGCAAACGTGTTGAAAGAGTCTTCAGAAACAATTCACTGAGGCCAAATGCAGCCTCTCACAACAATGCCAGCTGGCACACTGATAAGGATGGGTTCCTAGAACACTTACCTAGCAGAAGAAGTCTATCTTCTGGGGCTCAGCCTCCAGAAGATAATTCCAGGGGTTTTGTGGGGTCACCACCCCCTCGTATGAGTGTTCCCAGTGTTCTGCATCCTTAAGTAGCCAGTACATTTTTAAATCAATTTATAAAATAAAAATAATGTCCTGATTTATTATGTAGAAAATATTTGCTAGTTGCAGAAACTTTTGCACAACACAAGTGTATAAAATAGCGAGTGAAAGCCTCCAAAAAATGCCACCCTTCAGGGATGTTAACAACAACTCTATGTTTAGCCTTCTGAATTTTTCTTTTAATGCATGAATGTACCTTTTTCAAAAACGGAATCATATTAGTGATTCCCCACCTTGGCTGCATATTAGAATAATATGAAGAACTTTAAAACTGCCAGTGCTTGTGGCCTAGAAAGGAATTAAAGCAAAACCTTGCAGGGAGGCAGACATTTTAATGCTCCCATGAGCTTTAATTAACATGCACTTAGTGTTGAAGACAATTGGCCTGCATAGATCTATATACACATTTAATTTATATTTACTTAATCTATGTACAGCATTCTTTTCTGAACAGCTGTGTAATTTTCTATTAGGTCAGTATTTGTCCTGATTCATCCTTTTATTGGACACAATAAATGTACCATATTTTTAGGACTCTAAGATGCACTGGACCATAAGACACACCTAGATTTTAGAGGAGGAAAACAGGAAAAAAATTTGAAGCAAAAAATGTTGTAAAATACTTAGTAACCTGTGACCCCGCTCCACTACCATGTCCCTGCCCCCACCCCCCAGCAATCCAGGTATACTACATTAATCCCCCATTTTCCTTCCAAATCTGGGAGGGGAAGTGCATCTTGTAGTCCGAAAAATTCAGTAGTATTTCAGGTGCTACGTATATATGGCTAACTTGATAAAAGAGGGAGCTGGGTTTAATACCTTATTGTAGGCCAAACATGTCTATATAATTGTCTTTTTTGTTTAAAGGAGAGTAAATGTTCAATATGTTAAATAGTTAAAGTCTAGCTTAAGATTGTTGGAACATGTGAAAATTAAATACCAGGGTTATTGGGGTAGCGCAGTCTAATGAATGTAGTATATAGTTAAAAAATACTTAGGTTGAAGCATTTTAAATTCTCGTTTCCATAGATCAAATGGTTACATAGAAGCTTATATGTACATGGTCGTGAATATAGTGGGTATTTAACCTAGCATATTCTAAAAGAGGTAAGATAGCTGATTATTTTATTATATATTTGGGTTCTTAAGAAACAGGTTTTAAATGGAAACAGCCCTGTTACAAAAATCTAAAATAGCCAGTACAGGTAACCTATTTTGTAGCAATTTTATAATTAATTTTAGAAATGAGTTATACAAATTACAGATATGTGACCAGCATATATTTTGGCCAGAAGATATCACCAGCATATAACATAGTATCTTTTTCAAAGTGGGCAGAGTGAGTGACTGAGAAATAGAGTAAAAGAAATATTTTTACTGTTTAATATTAATTGATACCTACATCATTAAATTGAACTACAAGTTACATAGATATAAAAAGAAAATTTTCTTGCATTTTTCCAGGATAAAATGACTTTACAATTGGGTCATACTGTGTCTTTGGTTATATGTTAATATAACTTTTCAAGATTACAAAATGTACTAATATTAATATATATTCTAATTGATTAGGCAAATAAACTAATCAAGGAGGAGCTTCAAAGTCAAGTGGAATTGCTCAATTCTTTTGAGAAAAAATATAGTGATCCTGGCCCTGTATATGACTGCTTGGTATGGCATGATGGTGAAGTCTGGAGGTAAACTTTGTATTTTATAGCTCTGCAGAATATTTTTATCTACTCTAAAGGACATTAAACCCACTGAACTGTCAGAGATTTGGTTTATTATGACATTAACATCACTAAGCAAAACTGTTTGAAAGACAGATTGGCTTTTGGGTGGTTTTGAACAAGGCTTTTGAACTTTTTACTACTTTAAATACTAAACCTGACTCTTAATGTGTTTTAAAGAAGTTATTTTACTAAGCAGATAGTTATCATTAACCTGATTTTAGCAGGTTAATTATTGATATATGTAGAAATGTTTCTGATTGAAGCTGGGCAGTTTGAAAACTAACTGCAAAAGATTGTTGCAAAGCATATACTTTGAGCAAAGGAGGAAAGTTGAATGAAGATATCTCAATAGAGGTAAAGTAGCTAAGTTGAAGTGCAGCAGTATAGTACAAGCACTATGATACAGAATTCAGTCTCTGAGATGGAATCCTAGCTATGTAACCTTGAATGCTTTCCATCTCTCTAAGCCTGTTTTCTTATCTGTTGAGATGATAATACTAGCTTCCTAAGGGATTTTGTAAAAATTCATTTTGGTATTTACTCAATAAACATAAGCTATTCTGCTGCTACTAATGATAATAGTAATTTTGATGACTTATGCCAAGTTACCTGTCCTGTACATTTTCAGATTCTTTCTTATTGAATTGTACACTGAAGATATGTTTCTTAGAATTGGGTGGTATGACTTTTTGAATTCTATTTGCATGGAAATAATATGTTCCTAATACAGATATTTAGGCATATGTGTATTTTAAGGTATGTGCAGTAAACCAAGAACCTTTCTTTAAACCTTATTTTTGCTTTTGATAGAATTACATTTCACTTTTCATATGCAGAGAATCATTTCCCAAGATACAGAACAGATATAATGACTGGTTACTTTTCTCAGATTGTTTACATTACAATGTACCATTCTGTCCTCCCTTGGATGTGGGTACTAACTCATCTGGGATAGTGGTTATAAATTTTTAATTGAATGAGAAATCTCTGCTCCCTTTGGGACTGAAAGTGTTAATAAGATATTTGTATTTTCCATTAGATGTTATTAAATGTTAATACAATTTCTGAATGTATTCAAGTATGTTGTTTGGGTGTGTGTATACATGCCAGTGTACACACATTTGTGAACAGTTTTTTTTCCTAGAAAGCTTTGGTCACAGTGTTTATAATATCAAGTGTTCAAACATTGTTTAGCAAATTTTGCTATATCCAACATGTGGTATAATATGATAAAGTCATTCCCAGTGATAAGACTTAAATGAGTATTAATGTGGGAGAGAGAAGGCAAGGTTAAAATTGAAAAAAATACCAGATACAAAACTTGAGTATGTGTGGGGAAAATGTACTATAAAATATCTTATGAAAGGACTTAAGAGAAATACTCTATCAGTGGAGATTGGGTAGCGGAGCAATAAGTGGTTTCAATTAAAGCATTTTCCACGCATGACTGAGAACTCCTGGATATTTTGTGCTAAGAGAAGGGAATTTGGGCTCAGGATATCCCAGGTGTCATTATATGTTTCTAAGAGTTTTATTTGCTCCTTAAGGCAGTTGACAAAGTGCTGTACTATAACAATTTGCCAACAGCATTCTATGACACCTTTAGAATTTTTCTGTTGGAAATGATACTTAATCAAACATTAAATAAAATATAATCTGAAATCACTGGAGAAACATTTTATAAAATGTTATAGTAAGTGAAAAGTACAGCAGAATTATACTTCAGTTACTATTAGAAATAACTTTTTTTGCATCATAATATATCACATAGGGCTTTAATTTCCCCATCTCATCTCAGAGTAAGATCCAATTTTTTTTAGGAGAATCTTAAAGACTCCACATTACCTGAGGCAAATCTAGGTGCTGTCATCTCAGAAATGCCAACCATTTCTGAGAAAGGGTAAAGTGACCTTAAGGGTCATTTGTTCTTTTGTTTTTGTTTCACAAAGAATGTCAAATCTCCCCTCCCCCTGCCACATTTGTAGCAATTGTTAAACCCACATCTCTACACTTAGTAAGTAACCTACTATAACAATATTCGTAAATATTTACCAGGATCTATAATGTCAAACTGATTATCACGCCTTATGCAACAGAACTGGTGTAGAGAAGCAGTACATATAAATATTTATAGAGGATTATGTAAAGCAAAGACATTATTTTCTTTTTACTGGTTTTAGATCCTGCTTTTCAGGTTTGTTGTGTTTGTTGTTTTAGATTTGATGAAAGCTATAGATTTTTTCCATAGAAAATTGAAGAAATTTATTTAAAATATTTGGAAATTTATAATCTCAAAACTCTGTTTCTTCCATTTTCCGTTTGTATCACACATACACCAATAATTCTTTCCATCAACCTCATTTTCATACTCCCTTTCTCCCTATTCTAACAAATGTTCCTTGAATTAAGCTAAGCAGACCTTCAGAAAGTTATAACCTTGTACTACATTCATGTTTGCCATCTGTGGAATTATTTAATGAAGTCATTAAATTTTATGCTTATTTTGATAGCATGCTTGAATTGTTCAATCACTTTACATTGATAGTGGTTAAAAGAAACTGATCTGTGAAATGAATCACTGCATTTGCTGTGAGAATTTAATCATTTTTTAATTTTTCAATCACAGTTGACATTCAGTATTCTGTTGAGTTTCTGCTCACAGTCTTATGGGAGCTCCCTTGTAGGTAACTGCTCTTCTCTTGCTGCTTTTAAGATTCTATTTGTCTTTAACCTTTTCCATTTTAATTATGTGTCTTGTTTTGGGATTCTTTGAGTTCATTTTGTTTGGGACTTTCTGCACTTCCCAGACTTGTATGTCTATTTCCTTTGTCAGGTTGGGGACACTTTCTGTCATTTTTTCAAATGGGTTTTCAATTTCCTGCTCCCTGTCATTTCCTTCTGGCACCCCCAATGATTCAAATGTTGGCCACTTGAAGTTGTCCCAGAGGTTTCTTACACTATCCTAGGTGGGTTTTTTTGTATTGTTTTTTTTTTCTTTTTTGCTCTTCTGTTTGGGTGGTTTTTGCTTCCTTATATTCCAAATGACTTTTTTAATTTTTGGCTTCATCTACTTTACTGTTGAGTCCCTGCAAATCAGAGATGTCAAATCATTTTCACCAGGGGCCGCATTAGCCTTTTGGTTGCCTGCAAGGAGCCGAATGTAATTTCAACTCCTTAACAGTTACATTTATATAATCCTAAAACTATTTCGGCCCTTTGAAGGCAACCATGAGGCTGCTGTGGCCCCTGGTGAAAATGAATTTGACACCCCTGCTGTAAATTATTCATCATTTCAGTTAGTATATCCCTCATTTCTGACGGGTTCTTTTTCTGTGGTTTCCATTTCTATTTTTTAATGATTGTTGGAGTTGTCACTAAATTTAATAACTCTTTCCTTAAGCTCTTTGAGCACCTTTATAAACCACTGTTTTGAACTCTGCATCTAGTAAATTGCTTGTCTCCATTTGGTTTAGTTCTTTTTCTGCAGTTCGGTTTTTTAATTTGGGACATGTTTCTGAGTCTCTTCATTTTGGCAGCCTCCCTATGTTTGTTTCTATGTATCAAGTAGAGTTGCTATGTCTCCTTGACTTGGTAGAATGGCTTAATGTAGTAAGATCTTGTAGGGTCCAGTAGTACAGCCTCCTTGTTCACTCAGGCTGGGCACTGTAATGAGCCCCGCCCCCCAACATGTGGACTGTGTTCACCCTCATATTGTAGTTGAGCCTTGACTGCTGTGGGCACATCAGTGGGAGGGATTTATTCATAGGTCAATTCAGCTTCAAGGACTGTCTTTGACAAGCATGGTGGAGTAGCTGTGTAGGGGCCCATCCTAAAGAGCAAGACTTACTTTAGCGAAGCTCTGGTGCCAACTGATTCTGCCCCTTGAGTGTCACCTGTGAAAGTGGTTGGATAGTGCTTCATCATGGTCTGAAGATGTCTTACCAGGTGCTCTGGGGTCTCTGAATGGTGCAGGCCAAGGTCTGTCACCACCTGTGTTCTGTCCTGAGTCATCTGGCATGAACTACAAAGTAATCTGCAGACGGCTGCTACTTGTGCTGGCCTTGGAGGTGTCCAGAAGAGTCCAAGCTGTGAAACAAGGCTGGCTGCCACTAGTGCCAGTCCTAGAGCCACTTAGCAGTACGTGGCCTACTGAGGCCAGATGCTGCTTGTTTGGGAGATGTTAGGAAAGTCTTAAGCATGAGCCGAGAAAGGCCATTCTTATGGAAAAACGACTAGAAACAATTTGGGTGGGCCTGTAAGTTGGGTGTGGCAGGTCTCAGGGAGTCACCAGGGTGGGGGCAAATGATGTTAGCCAGGTTGATGGGAATCCTAGGAATGACTCCGAGCTGTGAGCTCCTCAGAAAAGGAACAGTAGCCTCTGCCAGCATTTCTGTCTGGGAGAAAGCCGCCTCTGCATCTCTCCCCCTGGTATTAATACAGACAGTTCATTTCCTCCCTGTATGTCTATGGTGCCTATGGAGTTGCTCCCCCAGCACTGAAGCTCAGAGTGAGCCAGTCCGAGTAAGTCTGTATGCAGGCCCTTTAAGAGGAACACTGGGAACTCCAGCCAACCTCTGTCTCACTCAGCCACAGTCCCCACTGGTTTTTACAGCTGGAAGTTATGGTGACATCACTTCCTGGCACTGGAACCCTGGGTAGGGGGGTGGGGGGTGCTTGGTGGGAGGGCTAAGATCCCTCACTCTTTGGGAAGTCCTCATAAACAACCAAGATATGCCTCCTGATTTTTATCTACCACATGTGGTTGTAGGACTGGCTTGTTTTTTGTCTTTGCCCCTTCTACCAGGATTGATGAGGCTGCTTCTTTATATCCTTAGTTGTAGGACTTTTGTTCAGCTGGATTTCAGGCAGTTCTGAATGATGGCTATGTAATTGAGTTGTAATTCTGATGTGGTTGTAGGAGGATACAAGGTCTATATTTACCTATGCCACCATCTTGACTGCCCTTGCTATGAGAATGTTGTTAAAGTGTTGATTCACTCATTCTTTCATGATTTGGTGAATATTTAAGTAGCTTCTTTGTACCATGTAGACTTTCTAGAAGCTACTCCATGGACTGTATAGACCCTGTGGAAGCAAGTATTAGGAACATCTGAACCCATAGGAAGCATCAAGAAAGATTTCATTGATAAAACAGAAAACTGTACTTGAATAAGAATTAAAAAATTAAAAAAAAAAGATTTCATTGAAGGATTAGCAAAAGTTAGCTAAGAGTGTAGAAAAGGGAGGCTGAAGGTGAGAGGGGAAAGATCCAGAAAACAATGGAGGAACTGTTAGAAATTTAGAGTCTATTATGGGCTGGATGAAAAAAATGGCTGGATGAGGACTTCAGAGCTTATTTCCAGGATGGATACTGGCCATCTGTTTTGGAACCAAAAGTGCCACTCTATCTAGCAAATGTGGAGGATTTGATGGCATGCATTTTACAGTCCTAACTCCAGTTGACATGCTGTTTTGATTGTGCCTAATTTTCTTCCTAAGTGTTTAGTCTTTTCAGTATCTTGCTATATTATATATCTTTCTGAAATGTTGTAAAACCTTTTAGCTATACATTGAGTGAGGTTTATGACAGGGGACTCCAAAAACCCAGAATTATCTTCTGGAGGGGGCCCCTTGTAGTATTGGTTTCACCCAGTAGATGAATGTTCTAGGAACCCATCTGTATCAGTGTACCAGCTGGTGTTGTGAGAGGCTGAGTTTGGCTTCAGTGAATTTTTTTGAAGATTCTTTCAGTGCATTTGCCCATTTCATGATTTGTGAGTGCCCCTGCCCACATTGCTCTGAGTGTTCAGCAGCTTTTGACCAAAAACAGTATGACCCCTGTGCCCCACCCTCCCTATTCACTGGATCTCACCCCAAGTGACTTTTTTGTTTGTTTACCCAGATGAAAAAAATCCTCAAAGGGAAACATTTTGTCAGTGTGGAAGAGGTGAAACAAAAAGTGGTAGAAGCATTTGAAAGGCATTGAAGTCAATGAGTTCAAAACTTATTTTGAGCTTTGGGGGGGAAATGTCTTAATAGGTGTATTACATGAAATAGAGAATACTTTGAAGGTGACTGAAGTTTAAATATGTAAGAATAAATACACAATTTTTATAAACAAATTTTGTTTTTTGAGGGGTTCCCCCTTGTATACATAAAGACAGTTTTTGAGATCCTTCTTTCCAATTTGTTTTAGTTTGTTCATGGAACAATATTAAGTATAAGGGATATATTTATTATTATTTATAATGTCCTCTGTATAATCAACAAGCTACGATGGGGAAAGAGCAGACTGGAGGACAGCCATGAAACTCTATAGAAAATGCTTTTTGTAAAAAATAAGTGTTTGCCTAAAATTGCAGCAACTGTGGAATGGAGACTTGATAATAGTGTTTGCTTCAAGGAGCTCACATATGTTGTTGGATTCATGAAGCCAGTTCTAGATGAAGCAGGAAGTAAGTCCTACAGAAATTGTCCTAAACATTCTAAATCTCTAGGTTAAGCTTGGTGTAATTTCTTAAGTGGCTGTAAGGATTACTGCCTAGAGTTTTGTGAAACTGTATTACCTAATCTTTACTGATGACTATAAAACCAAAATATAAGCCAGGCAGTTACTGTGTTTTCTGTGGTAGAAGTGGATCTGGTAGTAAGACCTGAGAAGCAATATTATAGGATTTCAAGTGAGGTAAGAAATACCTCACTTGTTGAGGTATTCTGTATTGTTGACTATTCTGTATTCTGAATTTACAGAGCCTGCATTGATTCGAATGAAGATGGGGACTTGAGTAAATCTACTGTATTGAGAAACTACAAAGAAGCCCAAGAATATGGCTCTTTTGGCACAGCTGAGATGTTGAATTACTCTGTTAATATATATGATGATGGAAACCTGCTCTCTATTGTGACCAGTGGAGGTATTCTGTTCATATTTGTTAGAGTTAAATTTACAAAGTACAAGATGATAAATTCCTATAGCCCGAAGCAGCTTTATGGAGAATTTAATCTAGAGATTCCAAATGAAGAACTAGGTCTGGAATAATAAATATAATGTGGTTCCCTGACAAGGTGTTGTTTCTTAAAGTCAGAGTCATGTAAGATGCATTCCAAGAATACAAGTGTAGTCCAACCTCAGAAAAATCCATCAGCATAATTCATTTAGTGAACAGTACTTTTATTTTCAAATATTAATTTTGAGAATTTCCATTTTTTTGAAATGACACAGAATGCTACAGTGAAGGTCTTTTTACCAGACTCTCTATACTTTTGGGTGAAACAATCTAAATAGCCATCAACAAAAGAATAGGTCTTTAAAAATTGTGTATTATTCACACTGGAATATTATACAGCATTCAGAATAAATATGCTTATCCAAGTGCATAAATTTATAATTAAAGTATTAATGATAAAACATTTGTATAAAATTGTAAAATATGCAAAATAATACTATCCACTATTTATGAATATGTGTTTGTATGGTAAAAATGTAGATGAGAAGAATATACATACCAGCTTCTCGATAGTGGTTACTCCTGGTGAGAGAGCAAGGATAATAAAATAGGAAGACTTTAACTCTTTATCACCGCCCCCTCAACTTCATTAAGGCATAGCTGAATAACTGAAGTACAGTAATATGTACTCTGTGTGTGTGTATGTGTTTGTGAACTTGATATGTCTTGGTAAATGCATACTCCCAGGAAACCATCACCACTATCCAGATAATGATCATACCCATCACCCCCCACAAGTTTGCTTGTCTTCCTTTGTAAATCAGCCTTGTCTCTACCCACATCCCCAGGTAGCCACTGAACTGCTTTTTTGTCACTCTGGATTATTTTGCAGTTTCTAGAATTTTGTGCAAGCAGAATAAAAATGTATTTTTGCCTGCCTTATTCCAGAGTAATGGTTTGAAATTCACTTATACTACAATTATAAATAGCTTATTTCTTATTAATGAGTATTATTTCATGGTATGAATAAATCATGATTTATTTATTCACCTCTTGATGGACACTTTGATTGTTTCACCTCTTGATGGACACTTTGATTGTTTCACTTTGATTTGTGTACAAGTCTCTTTGTGGAAATATGTTTTAGTTTAATTTGGAATGATATCTAAGATAACTGGTAAGTCATAGGAGGTATATATTTAACTTTTTAAGAGATTTGCAAGCTGTTGTTCATACTGGCGGCACCCTTCTGCATCCCACCAGCAGAGTAGAGGGTGACTGCTCCAGGAGCTCCACATTCCTACTCACTCATACCATGGTCAGTCTGCCTAGTTTTAGCTGCTCTAGTAGGTAGGTGGTGGTGGCAGAGTGGTTTTTGTTTGTTTGTTTGAGGGGAGGTGGTTACATTAAAATCCAGCTTTCCTATTTTTATTGGAAGAATTGGTGATATTGGGTCCATATTCTTACCTGACCACAGTTGCCTAGAACAGAGAAGTCTCAGCATTACAGCAAACTTGGCTGGAAGAGTCATATGCTCTCATTTCTCAAGGAGTTCCAACTACTCTGGTGTCATGCAAACATTAAGGCCCAGTGCTGGTTGTCATTTGTCATTATGTTTACAGTGTTGTTTTATCCGACAGTACTGGGATATTTCTCTCTTTTTAAGAAACTTTTTCAAAGTTTGCTTCAGGGAGCCTGCATATGTTGTTGGATTCATGAAGCCAGTTCTAGATGAAGCAGGAAGTAAGGCCTAGGCTATGGGTCAAAAATCATCCTAAACATTCTAAATCTCTAGGTTAAGCTTGGTCTAATTTCTTAAGTGGCTGTAAGGATTTCTGCCTAGAATTTTGTGAAGCTATATTATCTAATCTTTACTGATGACTAAAAAACAGAAATATAAGCCAGGCAGAAACTTTTCAAAGTTTCTTAAAAAGACATGGGTAATTGTTTGTTTGTTTACTTCATTGGTACATAACATGTAGAGAAAAGTATATAAATCACAAATTGTACATGCATTGAATTATCACAGAGTGGATGGACACTTCTGTTTAGCCACTACTTGTCTTACCCAAGACAAGGAATAAAGCTTGTCAAAGTCCCTGTCATGTCTCTTCCTAACCACCAATCTACCCTCCCTATCCCCAAAGTTAACTACTGTCCTTATTTCTATTAGCGCATTAATTTAAACGATCTGGTATTGCTGTTTTTATAGGTCAGAAATGATGAAATAGTGGTAAATATACATGGCTCAACCTACTATGGTGATTTTTCCATGTGTGTAAATGGGGTGTGTGTGGGTGTATGTGTGTGTACTTTTGTGTGTGACTTTAATATTTTATCATTTTTATTGTTATTTTATTACAGTTGTCTCAATTTTTCCCCCTTTGCCCTCTTCTGCTCATCCCACGCCCTGCTCCCACAGTCAATACCCACACTTGTCCGCGTCAGTGGGTTTCATACATGTTCTTTGTCTAGTCCCCTTCTTTCCACCATTAACCCCTTGCCTTTTCCCCTCTAATCATTTTCAGTTTGACCCATGTTTCCTTTCCTGTGGTTCTATTTTGTTTGTGAGTTTATGTTGTTCATTAGATTCCTGTTATAGAAGAGATTATATGGTATTTGTCTTTTACTGACTGTCTTATTTCACTTAGCATAATATTCTCCAGTCCATCCATGCTGCCACAAAGGGTAGGAGTTCCTTCTTTCTGCTGCGTAGTATTCCATTGTGTAAATATACCACAGTTTTTGATCCACTCGTTTACCAGTGGGCACTTAGGCTGCTTCCAGCACTAGGCTATTGTAAATAGCAACTCTATAAACATAGGATAGAGGGGCATAAGTTCTTTTGAATTAGCCACTGAGTATTCTTAGGATATTCCCAGTAGTGGAATCACTGGGTCAGAAGGCAGTTCCTTTTTTGATTTTTTAATGAAATTCCACAGTGGTTGCACCAGTCTACATTCCCACTAACAGTGCACTAGTGTTCCCTTTTCTCCACATCCTTGCCAGAACTTGTTTGTTGATTGCCCAGTGATAGCCATTCTGGCAAGTGTGAAATGATAACTCAATGTGGTTTTATTTTATTTATTGTTTTTAAGGTTTTCTTATTTATTCACTTTTAGAGAGAGGAGAAGGACGGGAGAAAGAGAGGGAGAGAAACATCGATGTGTGAAAGATGCACTGATTGGTGGCCTCATGCATGACCCCAACTGGGGACCTGGCAAAACCCAGGCTATGTACCCTGACTGGGAGACTGGGAGTCGAACCGGAGACATTTTGGTTCACAGGCCAGCTTTTAACTCACTGAGCAACACCAGCTGGGGCTCAGTGTGTGTCTTTTGTTTTGTTTTTTAATTATGAAATTCTTTTTAAATTTTGTTGTTGTTTTTCAAGTACACTTGTCTCCATTTTCTCCCAATCCACCCATCTCCACCTCCAACCCTTGATACTAGCCTCCTTTAGCTTAGTCCGTGTGTCCTTTATACGTGTTCCTTCAGGAACCTTCCCCTTTTTTCCCTGTTATCCCCTCCCTCTTCCCTCTGGTTACTGTCAATTTGTTCTTTATTTAAATGTCTCTGGTTATATTTTGCTTGCTTATTTTCTTGTTTGATCAGGTTCCACTTATAGATGAAATCATATGCTATTTGTCTTCCACCACCTGGCTTATTTCACTTAGCATATTGTTCTCCAGACGAATAAATGCTGTTGTGAAGAATAGGAGCTCCTTCTTTCTGCTGCATAGTATTCCATTGTGTAAATGTACCACAGTTTTTCAATCCATTCTTTTACCGATGGGCACTTAGGT
This sequence comes from Sturnira hondurensis, assembly GCF_014824575.4. Classification (NCBI taxonomy): domain Eukaryota; kingdom Metazoa; phylum Chordata; class Mammalia; order Chiroptera; family Phyllostomidae; genus Sturnira; species Sturnira hondurensis. The sequence goes on along the minus strand of NW_028088815.1, from coordinate 377,255 downwards.
TGCTTCCATCACTTGGCTATTGTAAATTGTGCTGCTATGTACCTTGGGGTGCACAGGATCTTTTGAATTAGTATTTCAGGATTATTAGGGTATAATTCCAGCAGTGGAATTGCTGGGTCAAAAACCAGTTCCATTTTTGGTTTTTGGAGGAAGTTTCATACCATTTTTCACAATGGCTGTACCAGTGTGCATTCCCACCAACAGTGTACAAGGGTTCCTTTTCTCCACACCCTCTCCAACACTTGTTTGTTGCTTTGTTTATGATGGCCATTTTCACTGGTGCAAAGTGGTATCTCATTGTGGTTTTAATTTGCATCTCTCTGATGGCTAGTGATGCTGAGCATCCTTTCATATGTCTCTGGGCCCTCTGTATGTCCTCTTTAGACAAGTGGCTTTTCAGATCCTTTGCCCATTTTTTAATTGTTTTTTTTGTCTTCCGTGGAGGGAAGTTGTGTGAGTTCTTTATATATATATATCAGAGATCAAACCCTTGTTTGTGTATCATTGGCAAATATGTTTTCCCATAGTATTGGTTCCCTTTTCATTTTGATTATGGTTTCTTTAGCTGTGAAGAGACTTTTTAATTTGATGTAGCCCTATTTGTTTGCTTTTTCCATTATTTTCCTTGCCTTAGGACATATATATAGGCAAAAATATTGCCATATGGGATATCTGAAATTTTCCTCCCAGTGTTTTCCTCTAGAACTTTTATAGTGTCACGACTTATATTTAAGTCTTTTATCCATTTTGAGTGTATTCTCATGTATGGTGTAAGTTGGAGATGTAGTTTCATTTTTTTGCATGTACCTTTCCAGTTCTCCCAATACCATTTATTGAAGAGGCTATTTTCACTCCATTGTGTGCTCATGCCCCCTTTGTCATATTAATTGACTGTGGAGAACTGGGTTTATTTCAGGATTCTCTGTTCTGTTTCATGATCTCTGTGTCTGTTCTTATGTCAGTACCAGACTGTTTTGATTACAGTGGCCTTGTAGTGTAGCTTGTTATCAAGTCTCATGATCCTTCCTACTTTGTTCTTTCTTAAGGTTGCTGAGACTATTTGGAGTCTTTTTTTGTTCCATATATATTTTTGAAAAAATATATAGATCTGGGAAATAGGCCATTGGTATTTTAATAGGAATTGCATTGACTCTGTAGATTGCTTTAGGTAGTGTAGACATTTTAATTATGTTAATTCTTCAATTTGTGTACATGATATATGCTTCCATTTATTTGTGTCTTCCTTAATTTTTTTTCAGTGTTGTATAATTTTCTGAGTACAGGTCTTTACCTTCTTGGTTAAATTTATTTCTAGGTACTTTATTTTTCTTGCTGCTGTAGTAAATGAGATGTCTTTTCAGGTTCTCTTTCTGATACTTCATTGTTGATATACCAAAATGCCATTGAATTCTGAATATTGACTTTGTATCTTGTTTGTTTGCCATATTTACTTATTAGGTCAAATAGGGTTTTTTTTTTATGGAGCCTGTAGGGTTTTCTGTGTATACTAGCGTGTCACCTGCAAATAATGATAGGCATACTTCCTCCTGTCCAATTTGGATGCCTTTTCTTTCTTTCTTTTCTTTCTTTTGGCTGATGTGGCTGGAACTTCCAGTACTATGTTGAATAGGAGTGGTCGCACTGGACAGTCATGTCTTGTTCCTGATATTAAGAGGAAAGCTATTAGTTATTCCCCATTAAGTAAGATATTATCTATAGGTTTCTCATATATGGGCATTATTAATTGAGGTATGCTCTCTCTATTCCTACTTTCCTGGGTGTTTTTATCATAAATGGGTGCAAAATTTTATCAAATGCTTTTTCTGCATCTGCTGCTGTGATCATGTGATTTTTGTCCCATATTGTTTGGTGTATTACATTTATTGTTTGTGAATATTGTACCATCCTTGCATCATTGGGATGAATCCCACGTGATCATAGTGTATGATCTTTTTAATGTATTTCTGAATGCAGATAGCCAGTATTTTATTGAGGATTTTAGAATATTTGTTCATCAGAGATATTGACCTGTAGTTTTCTTTCTTTGTTGTGTCTTGACCTGGTTTTGAAATTAGGGTGACGCTAGCCTCTTTAAAATGGTTTGGGAGTCTTCCCGTTTCTTGAATTTTATTTGGAATAGTTTGAGAATGAAAAGAGTTAGCTCTTCCTTAAATGTTTGTTAAAATTCACTTGTGAAGCCATGAAGTCCAGGGCTTTTGTGTGCCAGGGGTGTTTTAATTACTGCTTCAATTTCACTAGTTATTATAGGTCTTTTCAGGCTTTCTGCTTATTATTGATTCAGTTTTGGCAGATTGGGTGTTTCGAGGAATTTGTTCATTTTGCCTAGGTGACAGGCAGCAAATACAGGGCCCACAGGCTGAATCTGGCCCTCCACCTTGTTTCTACCCAGCAGCAGCGCTGAGCTCTCACTTAACTGTTAAGCAGTACTTACATTTATACAGTCCTAAAATTGCATTTGGCCCTTTGAAGGCAACGGCGAAGTTAATGGGCCCCTGGTGAAAATGATTTTGATACCCCTGGCCTAGTTTGTCAAATTTCTCACCATACAGTTGCTCATAGTAATTTCTTACAATCCTTTGTATTTTTGTTGTTTTGGTTGTAACTTCTCTTCTTTCATTTCTAAAATAATATTTGGGTCCTCTCTGTTTTTTTCCTGATGAGTCTGGTTAAAGGCATGTCAATTTTGTTTAACTTTTCAAAGAATCAGATCCTCCTGGATTTATTGATCTTTTGAATTTTGTTCTTTTTGTATCTGTGTACTTTAATTCTGCTCTGATCTTGATTATTTCCTTCCTTCTACTTGTTGTGGGCATTGTTTATTTTTGTTTCTCTATTTCTTTTAGATGTAGGGTTAGGTCATTTATTTAGGATTTTTCTGTCTTCTTTAGGTAGGCCTCTTTTGCTATGAACACCCCTCCCAGGATGTGTCCCATAGGTTTTGGGTTGTTGTATCTTCATTTTCATTTGTTTCCAGAAACTTTTTGATTTCTTCCCTTGATATCATTGTTGACTCATTCATTATTTAATAACATGTTATTTATTTGGTCTCCATATGTTTGAATGTGGACTTCTTTAAGTAAGTCTTATTTTTGCATGCTTCATCTCATAGTATATAGACATGTACACTATGTAAATTGCTGTATAATATTCAATTTTGTGAATGTGTACTGTATCCATTCTAGTTTTTTAATGTTTTTGAATTTTCAAACAATGCTGCCATGAACATTTTTACGTTTGTCTTGTAGTGTACATGTGTGCACGTTTCTCAGGTATATTGCTAGAGGTGAAATTGCTAAATTGTAGGGTATACCTATATTCACCTTTCCCAAATGGCAGTCTACTTTCCCGCTAGTAGTATGTGAGTGCACATCCCTCTCCACAGTTGCTGTTGCAGACCTTAAAGTTTAAGCTAATCTAAAAGTTATGTGGCTTCAGTATGCATTTCTCAGACAGGCCAGTGAAGTCGAACATCTCATTTTTATATATCATTTAGTTGTCCCCTTTTGTGAAATGATCTCAGATGTTTTATCCATTTTTCTTTTGCATTGTCTTTTCCTTAAAAAAATATGTTTTATTGATTATGCTATTACAGTTGTCCTAATTTTTCCCCCATTGCCTTCCTCCACCTTTATGAAAAGCCGCCTTCTTCCTTAAAATAGTCCCTTTAACATTTCATGTAATAATGGCTTGGAGATGATAAACTCCTTTAGCTATACCTTGTCCGGGAAGACCTTTATCTGCCCTTCAATTCTAGTGATAGCTTTGCTGGATAGAGTAATACGGGTTGAATCCTTGCTTTTCATCACTTTGAATATTTTTTTCCAGTCTCTTCTTGCCTGCAGAGTTTCTTTTGAGAAATCAGCTGACAGCCTTAATGGAACTCCTTTGTAGGTAACTCTACAAAGAGCATTGTTTACTCATCCATCTTTGTCTTTTCCATTGGGTTTGAAAGATTATATTTTTGATATAAGCTCTTGGCCAATTATGTGTATTGCAAATACCTTCTCATCCTTGTAACCTTCATTTTTGCTCTCAGTGAAAAGGCTAGAGTTCCAGGCAGCAGAATAGTATATGGAATTCATCAAATTTCATTTTTTTATGAATTGTTGATAAGAGAATTAATATATTATTAAATATTAAGGTTAAGATATATTTTTATTTGATTATCTTTACCATGATTAATATATAAATTGAATGATTAAATATTTGAACCTGTGAGGCTATTTTTTCATATGCCCCTCTTTTTTCCTCTAGGTGCTCATGGAACACATGTAGCTAGTATAGCTGCTGGACATTTTCCAGAAGAACCTGAACGGAATGGTGTAGCTCCAGGTGCCCAAATTCTTTCAATCAAGATTGGTGATACAAGATTGAGCACTATGGAAACAGGCACAGGCCTTATAAGAGCTGTGAGTGTTTGTGAGGTGTTGATTTAAAGGTTAATAATTGATGATCTTGGATATTTTTAGTTTTATTAAGTTAAAATACTTTATACTCTGGGCTTACCAAGAGTATTTTTAAATTGTTTTTATTAAAATTACTAGGATTGGAAAATACAAAAATATTATTTATGTTATACTTCTCATTTGTAGTAAGTCTTCTAGCAAGCTATTTTGAGATACTTTAAAGAAACAAAATAAGCCCCTTAGGCAGCTTGCTCCTTCAGCCTAAGAAGAATTTAACTAATATTCTACATTTGATTTTAACATATGAATTATATTTTATTTTAGTTTTTTTAGAATTTAGTAAGAACCATTTCATTTCCTCTTCCTCTCCCCTACTCCATTCTGCAAAAACTAGTTTTGTTTTTTATAGATTCCTTACTATATTCTGACTATAGACTATATTCTGTCTATATCTGCCTCTTTAAAAATTTATTAACCATATGCCTAGAAGTAACTTATATTTTCAGATTTGAAGTAGAATATGATTGGTTAACTATGGGATTCTGTGCCTTTATTTTCCCACCCAATCATTTCTGTACATTGCTGCCTAAATTAGACTCTTCATTTTTTTAATAGATGATAGAAGTTATAAATCATAAGTGTGATCTTGTCAACTACAGCTATGGAGAAGCAACTCACTGGCCAAATTCTGGGTGAGTGTTCCTTGACATTTGTTAGCCATAGAAACTTAGCTAATGAAGCATATGTAATGCTTTTCATAACTGGATTGAAAATCATGATTGGAAAAAAGCAATTGCTGTGGTTAGATAACTGTATGTCTGCCAGATTTCTGGCTCTCATTCCAATGGCTCTTATTTCCTCTTACCCAGGAAGGCCCCACACCCCATTTATCACTAGAATTCCTCATCCACAAGCAGCCTAAACTCTTCCAGGTATAACTACCAGAAAAAACTCTATAGACTTGTGGAAACCTTGTCATTCCCTTCAAGGATCATGCACCTGATCTGCCAGACTTTGCTGGAGATACACACTGATCCGTTTTAAGTTGATGACCACAGATGTCAAATGTTTACACAGCATTATCTTTAATCACACTGCATTTACCCTTTGACTCCTATATGACCATTTTACACCTTTTCTTCTTGAAGACCTTCAGTGTCCTTCTCTTTCTTCCCTCACTAAAGCCCTCACCTCTTACTTTCTCAGAGAAAATAAAAGCACTCAGCAGGGGACCAATGCCCTTCCTATGAACTACTCAAATTCAGTCTTCTCTGCCTTCCCTATTGGATAATTAAAGAAGTGCCTGGGTCAGAAGTTGCTCAAGCACTTGCGATCTGATTCCGGTTTCCTCTCTCCCATCCTCGATTATCATCACTACACATACATTCTCTAGAGTCACCAGCTTTAAAACAGACACAAACCCTCTTCATTTTATACTGCTTTCACTCACTTTTCCAGCAGAACTTAGTTATGTATGAACACTTTCTGAGTCTCTTCCGACCCCTCCTCCCTGTGTCATCATCTTCCTGCTGCCACATCTAGTGGCTTAGTCTTGACCTCATGTTACTTTGCCTTGTTTTCTTTATAGTAATAACTTTGAAATTACCTTATTGATCACTTCCCCCAACTACCTGCTATCCAGTGTCTGAAATTCTTTAATAAACTCCTACCAAAACCCAATTTTACCAAGCCCAGACCCTTTAGTTTACTGTTATCAAATAATTTGATTTTTAAATTAAATTTACCAGTAGTACCAGATGACTAGTGCTACTAGGTTTCTTGCTATACATCCCTTTCCTGCCCTTCATTCAGGAATGAAGTCTTGCCCCTCCTTTGCTTTGGTATTTTACTTACATAAGTGTTTTGTTTTCTCATCCTGTTTTTAAATATTCATCCTTTTAAAGTCATCTTTGCCTAATTCTCTTCTTTTACACTGGGAGTGCCCTTAGCTCTATACCATTGTTACGTTGACTCTGTTTTCTTCATGGTCTAACTTCATCTCTTTTAATTCATGGCACTATGTTTTTCTTGTTTGCTATCAAGCTCTAACCAGATTGCTTATATTTTAAATTTTACTCTTAGGTTCTCCCTACTGGCTTATTTTCCCTTCACCTTTGTCACTAATCATAAATATATACATAGGAAACCCCCAAGGAGTTATTTCTGAATACGTTATTTCAAGTGGGGGATGAAAGTGAAACCAACCTATTTTCTCCCTACCCAATCACTGCTAATCATTCAGTATTTGCTTCCAGTCCTTTTGTAGTTTTCTCCGTATATCTAGCATTTCTCCACATTTAACCTGACCTCATAACTGTTTCCCAACACTAAAACCCAACTAGGGTGTATCTCCTGGAATGGCTATATCATGTCCCACCCGTGGTGGGTGGTACCAAAAGTTACTTAACCATGCATTTGAACAGTATTTTGGTATTATAAATACTTTGGTGATAGAGGCTAAGCATTTATAGTTTTAGAACGTCACCTGAGTGATTCTGTTGCACACTTTCTTATTTATTGCCACTGCTTTACTTCTGCTACTTGGAACCATATTTTAGTCTTTTTTTTATAAGCCATATTTGCAAATATTTTCACATGATAATAGTAACAATATAGTTCTTTAAAAGCAGGTCAGTTTTTTATGTTCAAAGAAATTCTATCTCTTTCAGGAGAATTTGTGAAATAATTAATGAAGCAGTGTGGAAGCATAATATAATTTATGTTTCAAGTGCTGGAAATAATGGCCCGTGCCTTTCTACAGTTGGTTGTCCAGGTGGAACTACATCAAGTGTAATAGGTTAGTTTCCTGTTTTAGAAGTGGACTTGTTTCAAAATAAGGAAACAAAAAACCCATTAGTTAATTCAATGTTAATTGCATCTCTAGGTATACAAGACACTGTAAACCTTAAATAAACCCCCAGGAAACTGAAATCTGGTAGGGGCCTACTGATCTTGAATTTACAGTAGACTGAAGTAAATAGTTTAATGAAAGTGTAGACACAGTGCTAAGGGATACAAGAATGCAGCCACTTCTGATCTGAGAATTTAGGTGAGGTTTTCTGAAAGAATAGATGGGTTTGAGGGTTTCAGTCAGTAGAAACGATTGAGGAAAGGGCTTTTCAGACTAAGTGAACAACATAAATACACTTGCCTTTCTTTTTATTTATAGTGTATGACTACTTTTTTATAATATAGTTTACTCCTTTAATTTCTCTTGGGACATGCAGAAAGAACGAGGTGTGGAGGAAGGGAGCTTTATTAATGAGAAAAGCAGTTGAAATACATTTGTTCCATGAGTGTGACTTTTCTGCAACTTTTTTGGTCTTTACATATAGTGTGGTTTTGTCTATTCCAGTGTACTCTAGTGGAAAGAAATGCCCATCACCAAGAGTTCATGGGAAATATAAATAAAGAATTGCAGTCATAGTATGAGAATAATAAAGTTAGCTTACAAAACATGCAGTAGCTGCCAATTTTTGCAGAAAAATATTCTGTAAAATATAACCACAAAATATAAATGCTACCTCCCTTTCTTTTTAAATATTTAGTATGAGGAAGATGAATTAAGAGAAATATGTATGTAGTAAATGATGCCTAAATTTTTTTTTGTTTATTTGAGATCATAATAAGGCTTCTTGACATGTGTCATTGGGTATATGACTATAAAAACTATTTGGTCCCAAATAATGTTTCTGATGTATGTATCAATAATTGCATAAATATATACATATTATAGATATTATTGGTATGTAGATAATATAGATGTATATATAATATTTGGGTATCAAATTTTTTAAAAATTTTGTTTTAAATGAACAGTGATCTTACATATAAAGATAAGTATAAATATGTCATGTTTGTATTCATAGCTTCTACATTTTAAGATATAACTTTATGTAATTTAAAATTTCTTAAATAATTTTGTTAAATCATGTGTTAAGACAACAGTGATATATATCACCTACCAGTGATATATTCATTGCGTATTTCAGTGTTCTAGATATTTTAAGTATACACGAAAATGAAACAAAGAATAGATCTGAAAGGTAAAGATCCAAGTTAGTACTCTGCTGTAATACTCAGTGTTTTTGTTGTATTTTTATCCCCATAGTCACTGAAAATTTTAAACAAAATTTTACAAAATAATTGCAGCGTTATGTGGCAGTATTGTCAATCTAAATCCTCTTAACTCGCATATGTTTTACCCAGTCTTCTATTCTGAGTATGTGTATGTTGTAAAAAGGAATTAGAAGCTGGTAGACCTGGATTCTAAATTTTTTCTCTGCCAGTCATACATGTGAATTTTGTACCTTTTTTCAATCTCTTTAGTCCTTGTTTCCAAATTTCTAAAATGAAAGAACCAAGTTTAATCTCTGTATTGTGTTTCAGAATCTTACTAGACCCTTTTTGCATGTATTTCTGAAGACTAACATGTTATGTCTTTGTTTTTTTGCTCTTTATTTAGCCATTTTTGACTAGAGGGATGCTGCCAACTTAACGGGTAGAATTATCGATAGAATGGTCATTTAAAAATGACCAGTCAACTAATTCCTTTATTTTTCTAGTGTTATATTTTAAAGTTTAAAACACTTTTTTTATACGTCTACACACTTTCAGGTATGTTATTATTTTTAATTCACATAATAATCCTGATATTTTTACATCCCCAAATAAGGCACGTGGTATGTAATGTCTGCAGGTACATATAGCAAACTTTTCTTGATAATGTTTTTTTTGGGGGGGGGGGTTGTCTTTTTATTTTATGACAGAGCTGTGGCATAGGGGAATCAAGCAATTTACCCAAGGTTACACAGCTGAGTGAATAGTGGATAAAAATTAAGATTCATATTTTGTGTCCTTTTGTTAATGATGACAATCTATCCCACAGGTGTTGGTGCTTATGTTTCACCTGATATGATGGTTGCTGAGTATTCTCTGAGAGAGAAATTACCTGCAAATCAATATACGTGGTCTTCTAGAGGCCCCAGGTAGGTTGAGAGTAGGACATGTGGACTATTAAAAATATTTGGTCAAACTTAACATAGTGGGGTAAGGCAGAGTTTTGGTACTTTTACCAATCTTTTCTGTTAGTTTTTACTTTTGTTGCATTTTAATTTTGATTAAGAATTTCATCTCAAGGAAACTGATCATTAAAGAAGTAAAATATTGTTATTTTATTATTATATGTATATAACTATTCTGAGTATAAATTCTTAGGCCTATACTCCATATCCTTCATTTATGAAGATCTATATACAAAGAACTAGATGATCTACAGAAGTGAAGGCCTGCTTTGTGATACTTTTCACATTTGAACTTAGGTAAAACAAGAGCCCTAACCTTTTGTAATGTGTCACAGTTTTAGGCCTGCATACCCTGTGTTTATGATTTTGAAGTTATAACCTATTAAAACAATTTTAGGTACAATCCATAGTAGGCAAGTTCTATTTAATAAATGAAGTTCATCTATTTTAGTTCCCTGAAGCCCCTGGATGAACTATACTTACCTGTTTCAAGAAACTGATTATCTTTCTCAAGAGTTAATACTAAGTCCTAATTTTTATCATCCCTCATTATGATATCATTGGGTACCTTCTGGAAAATACAGCCTATTGTAATTCATTTTTTTATCTCTTTAGAGTTATTTTTTAAGAAGAAAATTGACTTTGAATTTATTTCAGCAAATATCTTACTGCCTACACAAGTCAAGGCATACCTAAACAGGTTGTGATCTGAGTTCACAATTCCACTGTAGGACAACGAGATTACATAGGTGGAAGCAATCATTTTCCTTTGAGTGCAACCCCTCAAGGAGGGGTTGGTATTGGAGTTGGCCTCGAAGTATGGATAGGATTTTCAGAGAAGAAGGAGGTTTTATATGTCAAGAATAGCATAAACCCAAAGATGAGCAGGTTTTTGTGGTTAATTTACCACTAAATTTACCAGGGTTTGTTTAATTTACCATTACCACATTATATCAAATGTGGTAATGGTAAATTTAATTCTCTGAGATACAGATGTCTTCCTAGCCTTGTCTAAGTAAGTTAAAAAAAAAACACCAAACTTATTTCAGTAGTTTATAACTGTCAATAAATGTAATGGATCTCCATGTGGTCCATGTACTGCTCTCAGCAGCCCAACTAACTGGCCTAAAACTCCACATCACTGAATAAGAGTGGCTAGGAATAAGACTAAGTTAAAGTTGGCAATAGTTGGTGTCTTTTGTATTTAGTTAATAAATGTATTAATTATTAAACTTGTCCTTTTCTAAAATTGATTTTAAAATGTTATTTAATCTTACAGTCAGTGTAAAAACAAAGTAGTAGAGAATATTTAAACCGGCCTTTGTTAGTCTTATTTGCACATAGTAGCACAGTTAAATAATTACTTTAAGAAAACGAGTTCATGAATTTTGAGGGAAGCTTGGATTGAACAGATAATGTTTCACAAACTAGTTTTTCTAAAGATTGAGAGACTTAGTTTCATGTTCACTGTAGCAAATACATGGTTTTAATTATTACGTCCTGAAATATAAAACATTGATTAATGATGACTAAATGTGTGTATTATATAGTACTATTTTTAAAGTCCTCTTTATCAGGGAACACTGTCAAAATATTGACTTCATGTCATATTATTTGCAAGTATAGCATTTATCTTAAAGGCAGATTACCAAATATCTACATAAACATGTTTTGAATTTTTGTTACATATTGTATTTTTGAAGAAAAATATCAATTGCTTTTTTATTCAAAGGTAACTTTTACATAAAGTTTATATAAGGTTTTTTTAAATCCTCACCATCAATAAACATATCCTGTTTTTCTGAAACAGGATATGTTTATTGATTTTGGAGAGAGAAGAAGGGACAGAAGAAGCCAGGAGAGAGAGGGAGGGGGGAGGGGGAGGGAGAGATATTACTCTAAATCTCATTATCTGTAATAATACTTCAGTGATGTTTTGATGAATAGCCTTTTAGTCATTATGTGCATAAATGGGAGATCACACTATTCAGGCCCTTTTGTCATTTTATAATACTGTATGTAATGTATGACATTCTTTACAGGTCAACAGGTATTTACCTCATAATATTTGTTTTAAGGTATTCACTAAAAGGAATGCCACTAACCCAGTTCAGTAGGGAGATATAATTTGTACTGCTTTTAGCTCTCTGTGTCAAATTATGAAACCAAATTGTACTAGTATTCCTACCCAAGACTAAAAATAATTTAGTCAGAGGAAGAATGGTAGAAAGGAGAGGCCAAAATTCTCTGTGGGGAATTTATGGCCACTCTTGCAGGTGAGAGGAAGTATAGTGTCCCTTTATGTTATTCTTTACATAGAGCAGAAGACAGATCTTGTGTTTGGTGACAATGCAGTAATCAACTTTATAGACTTTAACTGATTAAATCTTGCTTAGCCAAAACCCTAAACAAGGCAGCCCTGTTGACTTAAGCTGTCCAGTATGGCAACCCCTAGTCCCATGAGGATAGTATGAATTAAATGCACTGTGAATGCAAACTAAACACCAGATTTTTAGGACTTAGTACAAAAAAGAATATATTAACTCCTATTTTTCTATCAATTACACATTGAAATTATGTTTTGGATATGGTGGGTTAAATCAAAGATGTTATTAAAATTAACTTCACCAAATTCTTGTTACCTTGTCTTTTAATGAGCTTTTTAGGAAATACAGAATGACGTGTCCCTCTATTTCTATTGGACAATGTTGTATTAAACTTCAGAGAAAGGCAAAGCTTATACATTGTGGACAAGAGAAAAGTACATTTCTTAAGGAGTTTGAGCAGTGACATTTATTTATTTTTCCTCTGTGAATATACCTGATAACCTTTTATACCTAAGCCCAATACACACAGATTTATTTCACTTACAAGGGAAAAAAGTGCTGTTTAATGGGGAAATAGTTGTGCTGGATATTTTCACCACTGATTCGAATGACTGCAAATAGTCCATGGTATTGTGTTTGACCAGTGGCCTTGTTGTGAATGCCCATGTTTATCCAGTTTTAACCAATGTGAGCAAACTAATGGCTTTTTGTTCAGTGCTGATGGGGCCCTTGGAGTGAGTATCAGTGCACCAGGAGGAGCCATTGCTTCTGTTCCTAATTGGACATTGAGAGGAACTCAGCTAATGAATGGGACCTCAATGTCTTCTCCCAATGCATGTGGAGGTATTGCCCTGATGCTTTCAGGTAAGAATGTTTCTTAGAGCTGTACATGGTACTCATTCTAAATTTCCAATAAAGTGATGGTGAATTGTTGGCTATTCCTCACATATTTCAATTAGAATTTTCATTACTTTTCGTAATTAGATAGAAGTAGCATTGTAAAATGGATTTTAAATGTTATCATTTTATAATTTACCTTAGTCCTGGTTCTGCAAATCTATAATTTATTTATAAGGTTAGGTAAGTAGGTATTAAGTATCTGAACAGGTTTTTGTTTATGGCATTAAAAAGTTATATAGTAACCATAAAAAATAATTGAATAAGTTTATCATAGCTTATTGCAGACAGATGTTTTCATTTTCTGAAGTTCTTGTGGTGAGAAAATGTGGTAAATTGTGAAGTTAAATTTAAGGTGGAGAATAATTTATGTGATAATAATGATTTGGTTGTGTATTCATTCATTCAACAGATATATTTATTTATTGGCTGTTATGTCAAGCATTATTTTAGCTCTGGGGCTAAATTAGTCAATAGAACATGAAAAATACCTCTCCATGTAGAGTTTATATTACAAAAGGAGAATCAAAAAAAAAACCTGGAGTTATCTCTTGGGGATGGGCCCATGTAGCATAAACTTCTTCACCATGTGAGTGTTCTGGGAACCCATCTTTATAAGTGTATCTGCTGGCATGTTGTGAGAAGCTATATTTGGCTTCAGTGATTTTTTTTTGGAGACTTTTTCAACGTGTTTGCCCATTTCATGGTGGGTGATTTACAAGTGCATATGCCCACACTGTACTGAGTATTCAGCAATTTTTTACCAAAATTGGCATGGCCCACATGTCCCGCCTTCCCTATTCACCCAATCTTACCCCAAGTGACTTTTTGTTTGTTTCCCCAAATGAAAAAAGTATTCAAAAGGAAACATTTTGCCATTGTTGAAGAGGTGAAACCAAAAAATGGCGGAAGCACTAAAAGGCATCAAAATCAATAAGTTTAAAAATTGTTTTGAGCAGTGGTAAAAACATCTCGATAGGTATATTGAATCAAATGGAGAGTACCATGAAGATGATCGATGTTTAAACATGTAAGAATAAATACACAATTTTTAAATGAGTAAATTCCAGGTTTTGGGGGGTTCCCCCTGCAATCGCTGGGGGAGACAGACCATAAACAAAATGAGAACTAACTTATATTATATGTAATAAGATAGTGAATGTTGATATGAAGCAAAATGAAGTGGAAAGGGAAGTATGAATTTCTACAGTGGTGTGCAGGGGGCTTATAGTATTGAATAGGGTGGCATTGACATTGATTAGGACTCAAAGTTAGGGTAGCCAGACTATGGCAACAGTTGACAGTTCCACCTTAGAAGTGTCCCTGAATCTAATCTAATTCCCCGAACTATCTACCCTTATTTCTACTCCTATTCAACCTCACTAAATATTTTTTTCCTTTTTCATCTTTTTCTTTATTTAAACAGAATATTTCACTGCTTGCATTTTTATATAAAATAAAAACAAAACTAAAAGGAGCAAAGCTGATGCTAAATTAACCTCTTTTTAGATGTGAGTAATAGCCACTGATAAATACACAAACTAATGAAAAAATCCTTTTGTCTAATTAGAGGTACATTTCAAATACTTTTTAATATATATTTATCAAAACTGCTGACATTACAGTTGTTAGTCAATTATGTGCAATTGTTCACTGAACTAAAAATTAAGAATTTTTAAATTTTAACATTTTATTTTTAAATCATTTGAAAAAATAATTACAAATAGTAATAGTAAATATAAATCCTATAAATGCTTGTTTCAGCATTCCCAAATGTTAATCTCATATATAATGGCAAATGTAATAGAAAAAAATAAGAAATTAACATTGATTCAATGCTAATCAATAGGCCATATTTAGGTAGCCTCCAGTGGTTTTACTTATGTCCTTTTCTTGGTCCAGGATCCAGTTCTTGATCACATATTGCATTCTGTTACTGTGTGTCCTTAGTCACTTTTCATATAAGAGCATTCCTCAGTCTTTTCTTATGTTTCATAATCTTGAAACTATTGAAACTTATTTTCTAAAGTGTCTCTCAATTTGGGTTTATATGATATTTCTTCATAATTAAATTTAGGTTATGTATTTTGGGTAAAAATACAACAGAATTTCCTATTGTGTCCTTCTCAGGGCATCATATGAAGGAGCACATAATGTCAACATGTCTAATTACTGATGATTTATTTTAAAATGTGAATGTGCAAATATTTTATTTTTTGAAAGTATGTATGCTTATAATGGAAAGAAATAATTGAAACATGTGGCAGGGGGTATGTAGTTTCTCAGAATTCTTTTAAAATGTTTTGAGAATATTTACGTAGACAAGTATACTGAGATATTGAATTATAAAGAGGTATAGAAATTGGGAGGAATATGTATGGTCAAGAGATTTATATTCTTAAATATTTACCAAATATTTTGAGGTTGCTCATGCTTTCTGTCTTTGGTCATACTGCTTTCTCTGCCTAGAATTCCTTCTGCCATTTTTTGGCCTTGTAAACTGTGCATTTTAAAGATCCACTCATGTGTTTGTTCATCTGCTAGAGCTTCACCTTATTTACTGTTATAGCAGCATGATATTTCTAGGTTTGTTTTGCTCGTTCTAAAATATCATAAATGTTTACATGTTTGTTGAGCTCTGGAAAGGCAGGATTACTATATTATTTGTCTTTGATCTTTAACATCAGGTATTAATGCAGGGTTCACAGATTGGAGGCCTCCATATCCTTCCCACAGAACTGTCCTTCTCAGCCTAGGTACTCCCTAGTATTACTGGGGAAGCTTTTAATCTGTATCAGTGCATGGGACTGATCTAGTGCACGATCAGTGCATCTAGACTCAAAGATGCTCAGTTAATTAGTCTGTGGTGATGCCTCATCATCCTTTGGCTTGTTTAAGCTCCCTTCATGTTTATATAACAAGCAAACAGGTTGAAAAAATAGTGGGTGGGCACAAGTAGGTTTACAGTTGTTCATATGGAAAATAATACAATAATTAATAAATAATGATAACAACAGTGAACTCTGTGTTTCATGTACTCACAACTGTAAATCTACTTTTGCCCAATCTTGTATTGTTTGACCAGCAGTATCTTAAAGCAAATATTATTCCAGTGCCTTTAGGTGTCTGTCTGCTTCCTACTTTACATTATTTCTGCATAGCTTGCATTAGTGCCATTTCATAATAATGGGCACACAGTAATTTTTCTTAAATACGTTTCTTTGTGTGATGCCAGTGGGTTTTCTCAGACTATTTAGTTCAGTTCTGTTTTGTTTTGATTATTATTTAAAAATGAGTGTTGAAGCACAGGACATTAAAACCTGGAAATATACATATTATCTATACTGGTGAAGGGGGAAAGGTTTCAAGTAGTGAGCTGCCTAACATTTTTTCTTGTTGCTATTTTTAAATTTTAGGTCTGAAGGCTAATAATGTTAACTACACAGTTCATTCTGTCAGAAGAGCTCTAGAGAACACTGCAGTGAAATCTGACAATATAGAAGTGTTTGCTCAAGGACATGGTATTATTCAGGTATTGTTTGTATGAAAAATGTGTTTAAAATCATTAAGATAATCTCAGCTATTTGGGATAATATTTCCTGTTATAATGATCATTGACTGTGTCTAATTCTAGATTATAGCATCACAGTGTTCTCTGAAGTGTAAGAAAAGAAGATGTGAAAACAAATTTATTAGTTAAGGAAAATTTGTTGTAGTAAATATATTATATTTCACTGCTTTACTACACAGCAGTGACACAGGATAGAAATTCAAAGCATGGTTAAAGGTCAAAAACTGTTAAATCATAATGGTGTATGGAAGACTTCCTAACTTTGGTTACTTGGGAATAATAGTGTGAATCAAGAGAATGGAGGGGAAGGTAAATTCAGTAGTTAGACTAGTAATTTGCAAAAAAACACCCCAAAACAAAAAATAAAATTACCTTCTGAATTTTAGAGGGAGAAATGCAGAAACTTTTTGCTTGTACTCTGCCACAAATGAAATCAAATTGGTAACTTGCAACAAAATATTTCCTTGACCTAACCATTTATATCTTACTCTTTGTGTTCTTTTAATTAGGTTGATAAAGCCTATGACTACCTCGTTCAGAATATATCATTTGCTAACAAATTAGGTTTCACTGTTACTGTTGGAAATAACCGTGGCATCTACCTCCGAGATCCTGTTCAGGTGGCTGCACCTTCAGATCATGGTGTTGGCATTGAACCTGTATTTCCAGAAAATACTGGTAAGTAATGAATGGATGGTAATTTGAAGTGCTCACATTTATGGTTTGAATGAATAGCATCATAATAGAAAAATGATGTTTGAGCTAATGTTCTAAATAGAAAACATGAATTGACAATTTTATTATTTAAAACCTTGTAGATTTGAGGGAAAAGATGATGGCACTTAGGGATTCTAATACTATGGCAATTCAGTTAGCATTCTAACTGCCAAGAAAAATAGAATGGGCCTTCAGTAACCTACATTTTTATGAAATTATGGATAATAAGATATCAGCTTCCTTTTCTTTCCCACTTTTACTACTGTAAGACAGAGTTTCCAGTTGGAGAGTGGGAAGTAGAAGCAGCCAAGAGAACCTCAGCTTAATGAGGTATAAACAAAAGAGTCATCATCACCATATATTTTCCAGTCATCATGTTGGTGAGATGCTGTTACCCACATGCACTAATGAAAAATAGCCACAAAAACAGTAGTGTTGGGTGCAAGTGGGAATGGATCACAAGTGTACTAAAGCATAAGGAAGATTCTGTGATTTTTATTTAAGCTGTGTTTTGGAAGCTCATGCCTAATGCCTTTTATAAATTTACTAAATATTCTTGAGAGAAGCTAGAATTTTTTTAAATGAAAGAAAGGGCTAATCTTTCATTTTTTTGTCTCTTTAATGCCAGAAAACTCTGAAAAAATATCCCTTCAGCTTCATTTAGCGTTAACTTCAAACTCATCTTGGGTTCAGTGTCCTAGCCATTTGGAACTCATGAATCAATGCAGACACATAAATATACGTGTGGATCCCAGGGGCTTAAGAGAAGGATTACATTATACAGAGGTATTCCTGTATCTTCACTTTTTACTTTCTTTGCCATTAAAAAGCTTAAAAGTACTTTGAAGGGCAGTCCTTCCCCCTTTAGTTTGAATTTGTCAAGGCTTGTCCTGCATGTATTTGTTTAGGCTATTTGCCATTAATTGTGTGACCTGGACATCAGGAAATTGATGTCAGCTTGTGCTTAGGACCTTTAAATTTTAATATCAGATTAATTTATTCTGTGAATCTATTACATTTTTTTATTTTTTCTCTGTTAAAAGTTCATTTATGGATAAACTTAACGCCATTCTCTTTTTAAGGTATGTGGCTATGATATAGCATCCCCTAATGCGGGTCCTCTTTTCAGAGTTCCAATAACCGCAATTATAACAGCAAAGTAAGTAACAAGTTACCAACAGCTCACTGTTACTTGTACAGTAACAGTTGACCCTTAAACAACACAGGTTTGAACTTCATGCATCCACTTATGGGTGGATTGTTTTAAGTAAATGCCTGGACCATTTCTAATCTGCAGTTGGGAGTCTGCAGATGCGGAGGGGCTGATGAGTCTGCACTGAACTATACCCTTTTTATACAGGGGGCTTAAGCATCTGCAGATTTTGGTATCCATGGGTTGTCCTGGAACCAATCTTCCATAGATACCAAGGGACAACTAAGTTTTGTGGGAGTCAAAAGTTACACATGGATTTTCAACTGCTTGTGAAGTTAGTGTCTCTAACACCCACATTGTTCAAGGGTCAACTTTAATTTTTAATAGCTATTTATGGAAATAATGTAAATTTCTAGAGGATTAACAGGCAAGATAACCAGGCTTTAGTTCTGCTTCTTGCTCAACATTCAAGGTGGCACAGTCAATCATGTTATTCCTCCTTTTTCACTATGAGAATAAGTGATGGCATCCGTTCTCTGCCCTAAACTAAAGGCAGGCCCTGCACTGAAACTGCTTTCCCCTAAGGTGCCAATGCCCTAATCACCCAATTCAGAGTCAGTTTAGCCTTCATTTTGCCCAGTCCTTCTGCAGTATTTGATATATGACTTCATCTTCTTCTGCTTCCACTCCATTTTAACCCCCTTGTCTCTGGGATCACTATTTTCTCCTGGTTCTTCCACTTTTCCAGTCACCTGCTGTTTCCAGACTCTTCACTTTTCATTTTTTTCTTTCACCTGGAACCAAGCAACTATGATCATACTGCTTCCTGCCTAAATTCATCAGTTGCACGTTCAAGGATTAAGTGTTGCTCCTTAAAATAGCAAACAATGATCCTTTACAAGCTAGTGTTTTCTGCCATTTGTACAGCAAATTACACATTTCCCTGAGGTTACAGATGCTGACTGGGTGCATTTGCACAGCTGATTTCTTTGCTTCAGTTTCCTGTCTCTTAACTTAATGATCACACATGTTCCTGGTCATACCCAGGTGAAGTGAGTCCCTTCTTGCTGCTTCCTAGTGCTTTTTACATGCCTATGGTACAGACTTCAGTGAGTATATTGTCATTTCTTTTTTTAATTTAACCACTGAAGACACAGACTGCATCTTACGTATTTCTATATGGAATCCATTATACAGTATTTACAAAACAAAACAAATTATTTTGTAGGTGTAGGAGAAGATTGAGATTACTCGAGCATTGGAAACAACAAAGTTCTAAGTTAACAATTTCTGTAGAGTTAGTTACACTGGTAAATATTAAATACCCAATAGGTTTTAACCCATACAAAACATACGATGAAACTGAGGAGATGAAAAGTGACATATGCATGAAAAATTGTAGGAATTAAATTAATTCTTAGCCTTAGTGTTTTCCTAGTTCAGTACAAGCTTAGAGATGGTAATATATATGATTCAGTAATCAGCTCAGACATTATCTCCTTCAGGAAGTTTTCCCTGGCCCCTTTGCATGAAGTAAATCTTTTTTCTACCTAAAGCATATTACATTAAATGTCTCAGGTGGTTTTTCTGTCCCCTTTAGATTGTCTATGACAAAGGAAAACATTTTATTCATTGTTGTGTTTGTAACTCCTAATAACAGTGCCTGCATATAACAGTAGGGTATCATATTTTTGTCACACTGACTAGAATCTGTCTTTAGCATGTACTTGAAGTTTTTATAGTGGGTAATTATACATTGACCTTCATGTTTCATTGACTTCTTACAAAAATGCTCTGAAAGTAGTTTCTTTACTGTGTCATTACGGTATATAAGTATTTTGAAACTACGAAAAAGGGATTTATTTTATACCAGTCTCAGAGCTATAATCAGTATCAATTACATGAAACATTTCCTTTGATTTTAATATTTAGAACTCACTAGAGCCCAGATTCTCTTTAATTGGAACATACTGAATGTTGCACAATTCCTTTAATTTAAAAAAAGTGAGCCTTCTTATTTTGTGTGTGCATACATGTGTGCCTGTGTGTATTTTACAGATTACAAAGTAGACGAGTTAAAAGTAGAAAAGTCATCTATACTGGCCTAGCTAGAGCTTATTTCTGCTAACATGTAGCAAAAATGAGATTGTATTAAGCATACTGTTTTGTAACCAGCTTAAAAATCTAGATTCTCAGTGGGTTTGTAATTAATATATAACCTTTTTATGAGAGTATCACATTTAATCATTAATTTGTATTTTCAGAGTAAATGAATCATCACATTATGATCTAGCCTTTACAGATGTACATTTTAAACCTGGTCAAATTCGAAGGCATTTTATTGAGGTTCCTGAGGGTGCAACATGGGCTGGTAAGTAAAATTAAAGTCTGTGTTGACCTCTTATTTTTATGTACATCCTATCTCTTTTATTGTTATGACTACGTAGAGTTCATATATTTTTAATGCACATCTTTCTCATAACAGCAACTATATCTGGCACTCTAGAATTGATATTAGGTTTAAAACTTTTAAAAAATATTTTGTTTATTTTCAGAGAGAGGGTAAGGGAAAAAGAAAGGGAGAGAAACAGCAATTCGTGATTGCCTCTCACCTGCCCCATACTGGGGCCTTGGCCTGCAGCAAAGGCCCTGCAGCAAAGGCATGCGCCCTGACTGGGAATTGAACAGGCGACACTTTGGGTTTGCAAGTTGACACTCAATTCACTGAGCCACACCAGCCAGGGCTAGGTTTAAAACGTTTTAAAGATCTAGTTCTATTTTGCATTGGCTTATACATCCAGTCATCTAGGCCGTCTTAAGATGTTTTAATATTTAAGATTTTAACTCAATTCAGAATAATGCTTTATCTGTTAATGATTAGTTGCATTGTTGAACAACTCTGGGCTGCCATGCATGCACATAGAGCCCCTTTCAGTTATCTAACATTAGACTGATAAAATGTACACTAATCCTTTTTTTTAAAGATTTTATTTATTTATCTTAGAGGGGAAGGGAAGGAGAGAGAGAGAGAGAGAGAGAGAAATATCAGTGTATGGTTGCCTCTCATTCTGCTGGGAACCGGGAACTGGCCTGCAACCCAGGCATGTGCCCTGACTGGGAATCGAACCGCGATCATGTGGTTTGAAGG
The DNA here is from genome assembly GCF_014824575.4 of Sturnira hondurensis. Lineage (NCBI taxonomy): Eukaryota > Metazoa > Chordata > Mammalia > Chiroptera > Phyllostomidae > Sturnira > Sturnira hondurensis. The sequence continues at coordinate 355,991 of NW_028088815.1, read as the reverse complement.
CCTGAGCTCGATCCACTGAGCTACACCAGCCAGGGCAAAATGTACACTAATCCTTTTAAAGAATAAAAATCTACAGTTAATATTGAATCTGAAATCTTTTTAATGTTAAATGCCAGTGATTATAATGCCCTAATTAACATTTGTTTAAGTTGGTATTGAAAATAGTTTTTTGTTTTTGTTTTTAATAAAAATTCATTATATGATCTAGAATGGAAGTGGATCAGAGCATTTAACAGTCTTTGATTAGAAATCTACTATGGGGGGGTTGAGGAGGATGGAGGAGATGTTGGTCAAAATGGTCAAACTTTGAGTTACAAGTAAGTTCGACGGATTTAATATCTAGCATGAAGACTATAGTTTACAGTACTGTATTGTATACTTGAAATTTACTAAGAGCGTAGATTGTAAATGTTTTAACTACCAGAACAATTGGTAATTGTGAGGCGATGTATGTGTTAACCAACCTGATTGTGATAAACATTTCACAGTATATGTATTTATCAAATCATCATGTTGTATACCTTAAAACTTACACAGTGTTATTGGTCAATTTTATCTCAGGCTGGGATGAGGGGATAAAAAAGGAAGAAAGAAAGGGAGGGAGGGATGGCGGAAAGTACTACAGTTGATTCCTATTTCAAATAATTAGAAATGCAACACCAAATTTTATATTCTCAGCAATTGATTAGATTCACAGAGCTCTGTGCCAACTTGACCTTGTTTGCTTAGTTCTCTGTATTAGAATGGATATTCAGTAGATAAGCTGCTGATCTTGTTTCACAGTGATTTGGGGCAGAAGTGATTACTTCTACTTCTGCCTCAGAATGAAGTTAAGCATATGTAGTCCTGACATACCTTCTAAAAGTAAACAGGACACAAATAAATCTAGAGGCAGAGACTAGGAAAAGTTATCAATGAAGTTGAAGAAATAGGTACTAATGGAATTTAAGCATGATGACAAATACAGATTTCTGAAATTAAAATTCTCTTTAACAGGAGTTGCTTGGCTTTTGACTAGAACATGAGGAAAGGTTGAGCTTAGCAGTGGAGGGAGGGATTTTTTTTTAAAGTCCCTGGTTAGGATAATTGTGTGTTTAACACAAAGCTTGGTGTTTCATGGTGTTTGCAGCATAGCTTATTTTTGTGTGTGTGTGTGTGTGTGGTAGTATCTTTTTTATTGCTGGTCAACTACAGTTGTCTCCATTTTCCCGCCACTACTTTCCCCCACCCCACTCACCCCCATCTCCCACCCTCAATCCTTACCCCTTGACTTTGTCCATGGGTCATTTATACATGTTCCTTGAAGAACCTTTCCCATCTTTACCGTGTTATTCCCCTCCCCTGCCCCTCCAGTTACTGTCAGTTCTTTATTTCAATGTATCTGGTTATATTTTGCTTACTTGGTTTGTTTTGTTGATTAGGTTGCACTTGTAGGTGAGATCATATGGTGTTTGTCTTTCACCACCTGGCTTATATCACTTTTAGCGTAATGCTCTTCAGATCCATCCAGCTTGCAAAGGGTAGAGCTCCTTCATTCTTTCTGCTGTGTAGTATCCCGTTGTGTAAATGTACCACAGCATTTTGATCCACTAATTTACTGATCGGCACCTAGGGCGCTTCCAACACTTGACTGTTGTAAATTGTGCTGCTATGAACATTGGGGTGCATTGGTTCTTTTGAATTGGAGTTTGAGGGTTCTTAGGATATAATCCCAGTATGGAATTGCCAGATCAAAAGTCAGTTCTTTTTTCAGTTTTCTGAGGAAATTCCATACTGTTTTCCACAGTGGCTTCACCAGTCTACATTCCCACCAACAGTGCACTAGGGCTCCTTTTTCTCCACAACCTCTCCAACATTTGTTGTTTGTTACTTTGTTTATGATGGCCATTCTGACCAGTGTGAAGTGGTGTCTCATTGTGGTTTTAATTTGCCATCTCTCTGATGGCTAATGATGCTGAGCATCTTTTTATATGTCTCTGAGCCCTCTGTATGTCCTCCTTGGAGTAGTGTCTATTTAGTTCCTTTTCCTGTTTTTTAATTGGGTTGTTTTTTTTTTCCTGGAGTGGAGTCATGTGAGTTCTTATATATTTTGGAGATCAAACCTTTGTCTGAGGTATCATTGGCAAACATATTTTCCCATACAGTTTGTTCCCTTTTCATTGTGCTGAAATTTTCTTTAGCCATGCAGAAGCTTTTTAATTTGATGTAGTCCCTTTTTCCTTTATGTCCCTTGTTCTAGGGGAAATATCAGTGAAAATATTGCCATATGGAATACCTGTGATTTTCCTGCCTATGTTCTGCTCCAGGACCTTTATGGTACCAGGGCTTATATTTCAGTCTTTTATCCATCTTGAATTTATTTCTGTGTGTGGTTTAAGTTGGTTATCAGATTTAATTTTTTTGCATGTAGCTGTCCAGATCTCCCAACACCATTTATTGAAGAGGCTGTTTTTATTCCATTTTATGCATGTACCCCTTTATCATATATTAATTGACCATAGAGACTTGGGTTTATTTCTGGGCTTTCTGTTCTGTTCCATTGATCTATATGTCTGTTCTTATGTCACTACCAGACTGTTTGGCCTTGTAATATTTTTTGATGTCAGGTATTGTGATCCCTCCTACTTTGTTCTTCTTTCTCAAAATTGCTGAGGCTATTCAGTGTCATTTATGGTTGCATATACATTTTTGAAATGTTTGTTCTGTATAAATATGTCATTGGTATTTTAATAGGGATTGTGTTGAATTTATAAATTGCTTCAGGTGGTATGAACATTTTGATGATGTTGATTCTTCCAGTCCATGAACACGGTGTATGCTTCCATTTGTTTGTGTCTTCCTTAATTTCTTTTCTCCGTATTGTTCAGTTCTAAGTACAGGTCTTTTACCTCCTTCGTTAGGTTTATTCCCAGGTACTATATTTAACTTGTTGCTATAGCAAATAGGGTTTTTTTCCTGGTATCTGTTTCTGATATTTCATTGGCATACAAAAATGCCTTCAATTTCTAAACCCTGACTTTGTATCCCTCTAGTTTGCCAGATTCACTTATTAGGTTGAGTAGTTTTTTAGTGGTAGCTATACGGTTTTCTATGTACACTATCATATCATCTGCAAACAGTGGCAGTTTTACTTACCCCTTTCCAATATGGATTCCTTTTATTTCTTCTTGCCTAATCGCTGTGGCTAGGACTTCCAGTAATTTGTTGAATAAAAATGGTGAAAGTAGACCATTGTCTACTTCTTGTCTTATTCGTGATCTTAGTGGGAAAGCCTTTAGTTTTTGCCCAATAAGTATGATGTTGGCTGTAGGTTTTTCATATATGGCCTTTATTTCATATATGGCCTAGAGCCATGCTGTCTTCCCTGCTTTGGTGGGGAGGGAGCTGCTGATCCAATTCTCCTCCAAAAATCCTGTGGCCACCACCAACCACAGCTCGGGCACCACAGCAGCCTTGGTCCCTGAACTGGTCCTAGGGCTCTTACTGTCCCAGCGCAATCTCCTTACTGTCTGTTTTTCAATGTCCTCTACAGTTTTGGCCTCAAAACTTCATATAAGCTGGGGTTCCATTGGCTGTTCATTCTGTTCCTCAGAAGATCAGCTAGGTTTGCCAGCTGGACAAACGGGGAAGTAGGCTCTGCTCCCACCTACCTCACTGCCATCTCTCATCCTCCTCAACTTTACTGATACTCTCCTGATGCTTTGTTTTTAAGGAAATATACAGATTTCATTTGAATATATCATTTTATTATTGATATATTATTTCCTGATAAATAAGCATTCTTAAAACTCTCTTATGTTCATTTTAAATCCTATCAATTTAAAATTTCGCTTCTTTTTTATTGTAGAAGTTACAGTGTGTTCATGTTCTTCAGAGGTGTCGGCCAAGTTTGTTCTTCATGCAGTACAGCTTGTAAAGCAAAGAGCATATCGAAGCCATGAATTTTATAAGTTTTGTTCCCTTCCTGAAAAAGGAACACTGACTGAAGCTTTTCCTGTCTTAGTAAGTTTTAATTAACAGCTCAAAATCCTAAAACAATTTTTTGGTTTTTGGTATGGGCTAAGGAATTTAATTTGGCTTTATAGTTTATATTCAGAGTTAATTGGGTCTGTATATTTTGTTAATGTCAAATAAATGAAGTAGAAAGATAGATAATCTAATTAGAGTACTTGAGACCAAGTCCAAGGTAAATATTAATCTTTTTTTAATTCTTAAATAATTTAGTCAAAATAAAGTTCTGGTCTGCTAGATACTAGCACCTTGCACCCTGATTGGTATTGGTTCCTAATCCCACAGTAGAATATTTTCTTATTTAAGACAGTTCCTCATGTCACTTAAGTTATTTTATCACTGCTCTGTTGTAAAGAATCCATGAGGATAATTTACTTTATAGGTGAAACTGCTACTACTTCCTATAGAAATCACTTTAAATATGGCAGATCTCCATTCTTACCTATAGGGTTAACAATAATGATTCACCTTCCTCCGTAGAAGGTGAATGTACTGATGTTCTTTCTTAAACTCACTATGCCATATTTTTAGTTGGTCATATGATCTTTCCTATATCTTACAATTCTGATTACTTTCACTTCTGTTCACGTATGTATCAGTGTTATGATTCACCTTTAAACTTTCTAAAGTACTGATTTCTAGAAAACAATATAAAACTGAGCACTAGGGACAGTTTTTGTTTTTTATTATTTTAATGGGGAGAAAGCTATAAGTGACCATAATATCATTTTGCTATGGTTGCCAGGCATCTCTGAGTCTGAAACTCAGCTGTGGCTATTGAATATGCCTTATAAAGCTGTCATACCTTTCCTCCTGTTACTGTTCTTAATTACTTTTCCTTTAGACCTAGGTTTTAGTACAATTTGTTCTCATCATTATTTTATTGTGTATGTTTCCAAAAGCTGCCTCAGATCTTTTATGACAAGCAGTGTAGGATTATGAGTAAATAACTGTATATTTAAATATTTATACTGTGTCCATGCAGCTGTAATTTTCATAACTCCACACATAGCTGATAAAAGTTATTTATTTGCATTTTCTTGCTGTACAAATAGGAAAAGTTTGAAAGCATAGAATTGCTTTGACACTCCTATTATTTTTATTCTGTAATTTGAAAGAAATTGAGAACAGATTATTTACACATGTATAATTTTCTTTGCAGAGTGGGAAAGCAATTGAATTTTGTATTGCTCGTTGGTGGGCGAGTCTTAGTGATGTCAATATTGATTACACCATTTCTTTTCATGGGATAGTGTGTACTGCTCCTCAGTTAAACATTGTGAGTACCACAGTTTCATTATTTTTAATATCAGTTACTCGTGTTATTGAAAATTAATCCCACTTGTTGGATTTAAACTTCGTTGGGGAAATTACCTCTGGTTCTAAAAATAACCACAGGTAATTTTAAAGTAGTCCTGTTCATGGGTGCTTATAAACTTTGCATTAGATGTTTATTTGTGGTCCAAATATTGTTTTAAAATAGTTCATTTTCAGTTTTTGAAAAACTAATTTGATGAATATCCTTCATAGCATGCATCAGAAGGAATCAACCGTTTTGATGTTCAGTCCTCCTTGAAATATGAAGATCTGGCTCCCTGCATAACTTTGAAGAGCTGGGTCCAAACACTACGGTATCATTAAATGTTTCAGGGCTATAAATGTCAGGTATTCATGTGGTGGGGGTGGGAGGATCTCTTACACTCTGAAGAGAAAGTCGTTTTCTTAAATCCATCTAAATGTTGAAAATGAAAAATCAGCATATGACAGTCAAGCCTAGGAATCCTGGCAGGTCTCTGAGAGGCAAGCCCCGCGGTGTTTTCTGACATTAAATAACATGGATGTAAAATTCTCAGTGCACCTGGCAGGACCCATCATATGAGAAGCGAGCACCATCTGCAGTCAACACCTGTCCTTCAGCACTGTTAGTGATTGTTGACCTGTTATTGGGACTTGCTTATATTAACAACTATTAGTTGACATTTGAAAATGTTTTTATCATAAAAAGATTACTTTTGTAATATTGCAAAATTTATATTTATTGCTGTGGTTAAATGAGTAAAGAATTAGGTAAGTTAATGATTAAAATATAAAATGCACTGAGTGTTTAGGAATGCTTGTTTGACATTTATAATAGGTTGCAGATTTTGTTGATTATAGTTGTATCTCATTAAATGAACTCTTGAATCAAATCATTTATGCAGTTGTCTAATTACAGCCCACTGAGTGCAAAAACAAAACCTTTAGGATCAAGAGATATTTTGCCAAATAATCGTCAACTTTATGAGATGATCCTTACCTATAACTTTCATCAAGTAAGTGTCTTTATAATAAAGTATACTTTTACACTGAACTTTTGTGTTTTTATGAATCATAAAATTTTAAATGGAAGGATGGTATACTCAGTGTGTGTGTGTGTGTGTGTGTGTGTGTATATATATATATATATATGATAGAATCAGTGTTGATTACTAATCAACAGTGGTTGATTTGAAACTATTCTTTGGGAAAATTATGATTTGCAGTGATCTAAGTACCATTCAAATCTGAAGTTACAAATTCTGATTGTGGTGAACTGGCCTTTGAGCCTTAGTTATTGTAATTACTGAATCTGTTCAGTGGTTCCTATCCAGTATTAGCTGTCCAGTGGTTAGGTGTTTCATGAGTGCCAGGTACCTCTGATTACTGGCACTAGTTGGCATAATTATTTTCTGAAAAGCAGGCATCAAAGCAGCGAGCTGTTAGAATAATTCCTAGGTTGAATGAACGGTAAATGTTGGAACAAAGAGTTTATGTAGGATCCAAAAGATTTCAGTAAAATTTTTATTAAAATATAATATTTGAGTATAATGTTTGGGAGATGATTGACTTCAGTGAATTATAAAATTTCAGTCTTTTAAAGAAAATATGTATTGCTGCCCTGGCCAGTGTGGCTCAGTTGGTTGATGCGTCCCATAACTGTGAAAGGTCACAAGTTTGATTCCTGGTCTGCACAGGCCTAGGTTACAGGTGTGATCCCCAGTCAGGGTGCCAACAGAGGCAACCTTTTTTCTTTCATCTCTCTCTGTCTCTCTCTCTCTCTCTCACCCCACTCCCCTTCCCCACTCTCTCAAATGAAAATAAAATAAACCTTAAAGAAAATATGTATTGGTTTATTAATGAATATAAATGGCTAGGTTTGTTTGTTTAAGATTTTACTTATTTATTTTTAGAGAGATGCAAAGAGAGGGAGAGAAACATTGATGCGTGAGTGATATATTGATCTGTTGCCTGTCACACATCCCCAACCTGGGACCTAGCCCAAAACCCAGGCATGTGCCCTGACTGGGAATTGAAATGGCAACCTGTTTTTTCCACAGGCCAGCACTGAATCCACTGAGCCACATCAGCCAGGATATGTATTTTTAAATTGTAAAAGAGAAGTACCTGTTACTAGTGCCCAAATACCGGGTGTTCTACATTTATATAATAGGCTACCACCAGAAAATATTTTAATACTTTTAATGTAAAAATCTTATTGATAACAATATTATAAATCTACATTAGAAATCATGTAAACCATGTCAAGTAATTATTCTTATTTTTTTATAGCCTAAGAGTGGAGAAGTAACTCCAAGCTGCCCACTACTTTGTGAATTATTATATGAATCAGAATTTGACAGCCAACTGTGGATCATATTTGACCAGAATAAAAGACAGATGGGTTCAGGCGATGCTTATCCACATCAGGTATGAAATTGGCAGTGATTTTTAGAATTAGCAGAACGTGTTTTTTGAACTAATGAATTACTGATTTCTTGTTACGGTGATATTTGGGTTTTTTTAATATCATAGTTTTGCATTTAGTACTTTGACACATCACTGGTAGCTCAGTTGTTTGTTGTAGAACAGACTGGAACAACTTTTCAGCAATGCTGTTTAGTTGAATTCAGTGTTGGAGTAGAGGAGGGCAAGGATGACATAAGCACTGCCCAGCATAGCTTTTTATTTTTAGTTATTTCTTGTTCCTACACACTGCTTTCTCACATCTGAAGGTTGAAAACAAATCATCTAATATATATGAGCACCTGGAAGTGATCCTAGGTCTTAACTGGATAAAGAGCACTACAGCAGTGCCCAGTGTCTTCAGTTTATTAGAATTTTCTAATTATTTTTTCATTGGACAACTGTGTATTGGGCTTTTCCTATATGCCAAGAAGTGTGCTTATTACTGTCGTATTGAAGAAAAAAACTTTTAATGATATTTTACAGAAATTTTATCCCTGATTGAATATTGTTACAATGAGGTAAATCCTATAACATTTATAATTTTATTTAAATAATGAAAATAATTTATGCAAGTTTTTTTTTGGTTAGTCTTTCAAGGAATGATTTCCTTTCATTCTCAGATCAAGCTCCAGTCACATGTCCCCAGTACAGACTGAATTATTGCAGAGCCATTACTTTGGTTGCTTTTAAAATCTCATCAGATGAAACTGTCAGTGCAGAAAGAGCGTCCTGTCCTCTCTAGCAGGTTTACTAGATGGAGCATAATAGACTTATATTCCTTGATCACTCTTGGCTTTCTGTTTTTCCTATCAGCAATAAAGAGATGTAGCATTTTGATTATAATAGAAAGATTTCCAGTCATGTCTAGACATACATTTGTGTATATCCTTTTTAGATATTATACAGCACCTCAGTTTTGCTATTTTGGATGTTTTATACATGTCTTAAGTAACCATAAGCTAGAAAATAATTTTTCTCAGTCTAGAACAGACTGATTTAGCTGAGAGTATGGAAGTAGCCGGTAGTTGTGGGAAGAATGAGGGCTTAGGAGTCAGGCCTGCCTTCAGCTCTCTTGTCCTTTACTTCTCTGTATGTGACCTTGGACAGCTCACTAATGTCTCTGGTCCTGCTTGCTCACCGGCAGTATTGGGATTTTGTGTGTATGTAAAGGTGTGTGTGGTAACTTGCACTGTACCTCATATATTGTAAGCCCTAAGTTGTAACTTTCTATTTATCTTCTTACTGTAATTTCTGTATACTTGGCTAAACTTTTTCTAAATGTTGTTTCTCTTTTTAGTATTCTTTGAAACTGGAGAAAGGAGATTATACAATTCGACTACAGATTCGTCATGAGCAAATCAGTGATTTGGAACGTCTTAAAGATCTTCCATTTATTGTTTCTCATAGGTTGTCTAATACCTTGAGCTTAGATATTCATGAAAATCATAACCTTGCACTTCTAGGAAAGAAGAAATGTAGTAATTTAACACTGCCACCCAAATACAACCAGCCATTCTTTGTTACTTCCTTACCTGATGACAAGTAAGTGATAACATTGCTTACACTTAATGCCCGTCTTGTACCCTATAGCATGTTAATGGTAGTTTGTGACATTAGGCTAAATTTGTAGTATGTTGTCATTTACCATTTTATGCAGAAATTATTTCTCCCTAAGATTTTTTAAATCTTAGCTATAGGAAGTATTTCAGAAGGCAGTTGTTTTGTTGTTTTCTCCACTAATTATCTCTGTGAAGCTTCCTATTCTGTTCTTTTTCTTTTTTGAATCTTCTTACTAGGATACCTAAAGGGGCAGGACCTGGATGCTACCTTGCAGGATCCTTAACGTTATCAAAGACTGAACTTGGGAAGAAAGCTGTAAGTACTAATTTTTTTGGTTTTTGGTTTTTTATTTTTACACTGAAATTACCTACTATAATATTTCCCTGTCTTTAAAGATGGGAATTAATTCTACATTTCAGGATGGGTAAAAGAGAAGATCTCACTAGCAAAAAAAATTTTTTTAATTATATATTTTTCCCACTTATACCGGAGGTCAGTTAATACTCAGTTGTATTTTAAAATATTGAGTATTATTTTCGTCCAAGTGTAAGTTACTATGGCCTTGAACCTGTCCTATTTTGCATGGCTAATATACTGGAATTTCCCGTGAAACATACATCTAAATTAAGGTTGGCTTAAATGAATGGGATGTTTAAAATTAGAACATTTTATAGAATTTTAACCAGCATAATAATAGATATTTTGGGGTTACCTACAAAAACTAGTCAGAACAATTACTAATGAATGAAAATTTTCACATTGTACAATTTCTTGTTGGCGTTTTATCTAACTGTGTTGATAATTATAAGGGATTCTGTAAAATTTCTTTTGGTAATGCCTTTTATTTTGAAGTTTCAAAATTATGGAGTTTTTTTTTGTTAAAATCATGTTTCTGGTTGTTATATTTTAGAGTTCAGTATTTACAAGTACCTGTTTTGGCTTTTCTATCTATTTTCATTACCAATTTATTATAAGAATAGTGTTTGTATAGCTCTGTCACCTTCTGTCATATCATTTTCACTCAATGCCAGTACAAATTGTCATTTTTACAATTTTGTATTTCTCTTTAATATTAATTCTTACAAACTAAGCTACCACCAATGCTGCAATTAATAAATGCTGTTATTAAATGAGTAGATCTCATACATCTTAACCAGTACACTTATTTCTTCTCACTATTGAACCAAAGATGATTAATTTGCTGTCACAGAAGCATAACTTAGGCATTTTGTGCTTAGAAAAAGTTGTTTGACCCTGACATTTCTTGAGTCTCATTTCAGTCTATACTGTTTATTTACATATTCTTTAATATGATTTCAAGTGAATGATTAGTTAATTGTATTGGATTAATGGATGCACTGGTTTAAGAAGTCTCAGTAGTCTTTTTTGTAGACTTCATTTCCTGGGTAGCATGGCTTCTTCCTCTGTGGGGCTTCAGCAATGAGGCTTCAGTGAAGAGTTTCACAACCATGTAGCCCTTCTGAAGTATCTACTTCCTTGTAATGCATGTGACAGAAAAAATTGTTATTGAAAGTATTATGCTTTTAGCAATTCAGAGATAGTTACTGTTTCCTGGCTGCATTCTTTTAAAGGTAGTTGTGAAATTACAAACATGTGGGATTAACTGTAGTTATTTCTTAATCAGGATAGATTTTGTTGAGGGCAAGCAAAAATCTTAAACTATAGAGTTAATTATAATTCCTGACATATTGTTTATTTAATCTTACCTCAGTAGTATTACATTTGTTATTATTTTGGTAGTTGGGAAGGTTAATTTTACTTCTGTTTGACTTGAATGCTGCCTTTTCTAAGAGAGTATGGGTATGTGTGATTGTTGTGGTGTCCTTAAAAATCGGACTCTGTAGACTGTCAGCTTAATTTAATGTTTCCAAAAGTGTTTTGATAAAAATTTTTCTCTACTGAATTTTTGAAATAAACAGTTGGAAAACATTCACCCTTAGGAATAACATTTCAGTGTGTTTTTATTTTTTTAAAAATGAAAGTGGCATTGTTGCTTTCTTAAGGCCTGCCAGTTGATCACAGACCTGACCCTTCTAAGTACTCTGACTCATACAGGTGGAATATAAACTGGGAGAAAATTAGACAGAGGTGGTGTCTCCATCCTGTGTAGATTATGCATGTTGTCTTACAGAATGTCATTCTAACTCCCAGGGGCAGTCTGCAGCAAAACGACAAGGAAAATTTAAAAAGGTACTGATTGTCAGTTATTTAAAAAGACGTCTTAAAGCCTTATTTGCATATTAAATTTTTTTCTGTCACTATTATAAATCTTTTTTTTAAAAAAACCTCTCCCTTAGTTTCTTTTCTTTAAGTTCTGCAGAATAGTACTCTTATCAATGTTGACATAAAGCTTCTTTTCTTACCATAAATTGCTGAAGCACCCGTTTTATGTGTGTATAAAAATTAACACTATTCATTTCTTACTACAGATAAGTAATAATATTTTAAATTTTGCATATGTAAAATCTTATAGAGAGAATGTGATTTATTTTCAGCTATATAGGCCAAAGAATTATTTTTAAGGTCTAAAAATATTCTTAAATTGGATGATTCATTAAAAAATATTTTTAAATTATTACAAGTGAAGTTTATTCCTAGCTCTTGCGTCTTCTTAGTTCTTAAAGGGCAGAGACAAACAGAGTAATGGACAAAGCAAGAACAAAAATAAGGACTGTTAAACCAAAATTAAAACTTACACTAAGAGCATAAACAAATTTTCAAAGAATAACTAAGTAATTACTTACTTACTAAGTAAGTAATTGATCTGCTTTCCTGCAACTTATTTGATAATCCCTGATTGACTACTAGAGCCAGGGTTAAAACTCAAAAAAGAAAAATTCTACTACAGATGTACTTTAGAGAAAGAGATACAAAATTGATGAGCACTGTAGTGAAAATCTCGCATCATTTAGCATTTAGTGATTTTTCATGTTCAAGCAGGAAGCATCGCAGTGAGAGAATTAGTAATTTAAGGTATAAATAAAAGATACCTTTTTGTTTCTTAATTCATAGTGATGTAAAACTGGGGCTCACCATTTTATAATAGGTTAAATTTCTTTATTAAAAAGTCCTCTGAAATGTCTATATTATTATGTAAAGATAAATAAATACTCTGTTCAAGCAGATCATACCACTGATAATCACCTTTCCAGATTTAGAAATACAAATATCTGCTTCTCTGTTGGCCAGTATTTTTCAGCGGAGCTTCTTGATCCATTTGTGGGCTATGCTGTGTACATTCATTTAATGAAACATAACCAGCATTAAAACAAAAACAGAAGTAGGAAATGTTCATTCACCATACTCATAAAACTGTGCTTTCATTTTTATCTATAGATTGTCCTTTGGGGTAGTGTAAACATAGCTTGCAAGGCACTGCTCTACAGAATGAGGGAAAGGTATTCTAGGAGCCCATTAAAAACAGAATTTGCAGCCTTGACTGGTGTGGCTCAGTGGATTGAGAGCTGGTCTGCAAACCAAGGGGACTTCAGTTCAATTCTTAATCAGGGCACATGCCTGGGTTGTGGGACAGGTCCCTAGTACCAGGCACATGAGAGGCAACTACACACTGATGTTTCTCTCCCTTTCATCTTCATTTTCCCTCTCTCTAAAAAAATAAATAGATAAAATCATTTTTAAAAATTGAAGATGCATATCACAAAGGCATAAGCTGGGTTTTTTTCTTTGTATTATAGATTTTGGTTGATCTTTTGGAAGTTTTGGTGGATTTTGTTTGCATATGGTTGTATGAGATAGAAAACTACCAAATGAATACGAAGATGATTATTATTTGATGGCTAGTGAAACTTTATTTTAAGAACTTACCATATGATTTCACTTATGTGGAATCCAGTGAACAAACTGAACTGACAAGCAGAAAATGGAGCAGGATGGCTGCTATGGTTCTAGGGTGGGAATGGAGAGATCAAGCAAAAGGAAAAAGGACTCACAGATGTGGACAAGAGTGTGGTGATTGTTGGATGGGAGGTGGTATAAGGGAGGTAAATGGTAATGGAAAAATACAATAAAAACAAAACCTAAAAAAAAATAACCTGTTCCCATTGCTCTCTTTCTCTTCAGTGCAGGTACACATGAAGCTCTTATTTTAAAAATAATAACTATTATAGTTTTATAGTCACATTACAAAATACATTAATAATTAATTGTCTGAATTAAATTACGAACTAGATTTTTCTGTGGATTTCTTCTTGGGCTTTCAGTGACTTTTATTTCACAATGTGTTATACTTTTTCATTTTATTTTTTCAATATATTTTATTGATAATGCCCACACACTCCCTCCTACACACATTCCTCTCCTTTAGTTCATGTCCATAGGTCATATATATAAGTTCTTTGGCTTCTACAGTTCCTATACTATTCTTAACCTACCTCTGTCTATTTTCTACCTACTCTCTATGCTACTTATTTTCTGTGCCTTTCCCCCCCCCTCTCTGTCCCTCTCATTCCCCTGCTCATAACCCTCCATTTTATCTCCATATCTGTGATTCTGTTCCTGTTCTAGTTGTTTGCTTAGTTTTTGTTTTTGTTTTAGGTGTGGTTAATAACTGTGAGTTTGTTGTCCTTTCACTGTTCATATGTTTTATTTTCTTTTTCTTACATAAATCCCTTTAACATTTCATATAATAAGGGCTTGGTGATGATAAACTCCTTTAACTTGACCTTATCTGAGAAGCACTTTATCTGCCCTTCCATTCTAAATGAAAGCTTTGCTGGATAGAGTACTCTTGGCCCATAGGTCCTTGCCTTTCATGACTTTGAACACTTCTTTCCAGCCCCTTCTTGCCTCTAAGTCTCTTTTGAGAAATCAGCTGACAGTCCGATGGGAACTCCTTTGTAGGTGACTGTCTCTTTATCTCTTGCTGCTTTTAAGATTCTCTCCTTATCTTTAATGTTGGGTGCTCATGTAATTATGATATGTGTGCCTTGATGTGTTCCTCCTTGGGTCCACCTTCTTTGGGACTTTCTGAGTTTCCTGGACTTCCTGGAAATCTATTTCCTTCTCCATTATTCATTCAAATAAGTTTTCAATTTGTTGCTCTTTCACTTCTCCTTCCAGTACCCCTGTGATTGAGATGTTGGAATGTTTAAAGTTGTCTTGGAGGTTCCTAAGCCTCTCCTCATTTTTTTGAATTCTTGTTTCTTCATTCTGTTCTGGTTGAATGTTTCTTTCTTCCTTCTGGTCCACACCGTCGATTTGAGTCCCAGTTTTCTTCCCCTCACTGTTGGTTCCCTATACATTTTCCTTTATTTCACTTAGGAAAATGATGGCATGGCCATCACACTTTTTCATTTAATTTGTGACCATATTCAACCAATTCTGTGAGCATCCTGATTACCAGTGCTTTGAACTGTGCATCTGATAGGTTGGCTGTCTCTTCATCACTTAAGTAGTATTTTTTCTGGAGCGTTGATCTATTCTTTCATTTGGGCCAATTTTTTGTCTCTGGTGCGCCTGTTATGTAGTAAGAGGTGGAGCCTTAGGTGTTAACCAGGGCGGGGCAACCCAGGTTGCTGTGTTGTGATGCTGTATGTGGGGGAGAAGTTGGAGGGGGAACAATGGTGATTGCTCTGCTCTCTGCTGGTTTTCAGTCACTTTTCCCGCTACCCACAAGCAAATTAGGCCCTTCTGGTGCTGATTCCTGGGTGGGTGGTTTTGTGTATGTTCTAGGTCTCTTTGGGTCTCTCCAGTGATCTCTCCTGTGAGGCTGGGACTTACTCCTCCTGCTGTATCAACCCCCACAGGTGCTTTTAGTCAGAGGCTTTAAGGCTTTATTTTCCTGTGCTGGAACCCTGGGTTTTGTGGTCTGGTTCGCTCCCCAGTTATTCCTCCTGGTTTATCTGCATGTGAATGGGGAACTGCCTGGTTTACCAGCCACTACCTCACAGTGAGTCCTCTCCACCCAGCTGCCAGACTCCGCCCCTCCTACCAGTCTGGATAAATGTTTCTTCTTTAACTTCTTAGTTGTCGAACTTCCATATAGTTCAATTTTCTGTCAGTTCTGGATGTTTTTTGTTTTTAAATTGTTGTTGTCCTTCTTTTGGTTGTGCAGAGAGGCACAATGTGTCTACTTTACACCTCCATCTTGGCTGTAAGTTGTCATGATCCTTGTTTTACTTTTTTTAACTCATTGTAGTATGAAAACATGTTACTTTTAACAGGTCATAAGTAGCATTCAAATATGATATTAATCAAGTAGCTATTTTAGTTTCTGTGAAGGTATTACAGTTTTAAATTTAGTTGTTAAAAATTTAAAAACTAAGGAAATTATTTTTTAAATTAAAATTTCAATGATGTTATTTTTATATCACCCAAAGAATAATTCATTACTGATTAGTTGGGTATATTTGACTTTCTAAATAATAGTGTTCAATGCATACACTGTTGAAATACTTTGTGAGTAGCAGGAATGGTGTGTTAAAAAAACTTAGTATTAAGTATAGAGAAATTTAGCATTTCTGCTGTGAAGATTATTCTTGACTATGTTTTAAAATCATAATCAAAATTTCTCAAGATTTACTGGTACAAAAGCATTTCAATTAAATTGACCCTATTCTGAGACCTTAGAAGTCAATTGTAAAAATACTTACTGTCAAAAAGAACAGATGACCATGATAAAGCAAATGAAAAATAACTTTAGTTTTCTCTGGGTTAGGAATTAAAACTACCATGCTTATAATTCTTAGTAATAAAAAGTTATTGTCCTGATATACATCTTAGGGTTATATTAACATTTACAATTTATTTTTAATATATTTTATTGGTTGTGCTATTACAGTTGTCCCAATTTTTCCCCTTTGCCTGCCTCCACTCAACATCCCCAATGCCCTCCAGCAATCCTCACCCCTTAGTTCATGTCCATAAGTCATTCATCTAGGTACTTTGGCTTCTCCATCTCCTACACTATGCTTAACACCCTACCTACGTATTCTGTAACTGCCAATTTGTACTTCTTGATTCCTGTACCTTTCCTCCCATGTCCCCCCTTCCCCTTCCCAACTGGTAACCATCCAAATGATCTCCATATCTATGATTCTGTTTCTGTTCTCCTTGTTTACTTAGTTTGTTTTTTAGATTCAGTTTTTGATAGTTGTGAATTTATTGCCATTTTAATGTTCATAATGTTGATCTTCTACTTTTCCTTAAATAAGTCCCTTTAATATTTCATGTAATAGGGGCTTGGTGGTGATGAACTCCTTTAGCTTTCCCTTGTCTGGGAACCGCTTTATCTGCCCTTCATTCTAGTGATAGGTCTGCCAGATGAAGTATATAAGTTATAGGTCCTGCTTTTCATCACTTTAAATACTTCTCGGTAGTCCCTTCTAGCCTGCAAAGTTTCTTTTGAGAAACCAGCGGACAGTTGTATGGGAACTTCCTCTGTAGGCAACTCCACTTTTCTCTTGCTGCTTTTAAGATTTTCTCTATATCTTTAACCTTTGGCATTTTTATTATAATGTGTCTTGGTGTGGTCTTTTTTGAGTACAATTTGTTTGGGACTCTCTGTGCTTCTTGGACTTGCCCCTGAGCTAGAGGAAGAATTGGCCCACAACAGAGGCTTACCATGTAGAAGTTTGTCTCTCTCTTTAATCAGTCAAGAAGGATGGAAAACTAATGGAGGCTCACATTAGGTTAGAATCAATGTAGACTGCCAGCTTTCCTTTTCCAGGCAAGTGTCATTCATATTTTAGCATATTGGGTAGTTCAGAATCATGATTCCAGAAAGAATGGGAAATAGTTGGAGACCATTTATACCTTCAGTTCTCAATGATATTATCTGTACTATACAAATACTGAGTAGTCTGTTCAGGTAAGAACTTGGTGGTAAATTATCAACTCATATTGTGAAAACACTTTAACTTGGTTTTGCCCAGGGCAGTGCCCACCTAGGAGAATGAACCTCAAGAAAGAGAAAAGGATGGGTAGTAGAGTCCAGAGGAGCTAGGAGCAAGCGAAATATCTGTTTTCCCAGTGTCACACTTCACATAAGATCAAGATCTTAGCTTGCAGGCTCTGGCTCCCTAACCTGAGAGAGAAAGAGAGAGCCACTTAAATGGCTAAAAATGGATTTGTGTGGTTATTTTGCATCAGTGGTTTTCTGTCCTTAAAACGAATCATTGAAATAGTAATTATTTTATGTTGAAATACTATTAGCACAACTATAACAGTAGTGCCTTATATTTACTATTGTAATTATATCCCAAAATAAAGCTTAATTGTGAACATTTTTAAATGGGCCTGTTATATGGTATTTATAGCTAAAAATTATATTTTGGAGAAGGTGAGGGCTTGTAATACTATTTTTAACTCAATCTGCATAAAGGTTTTTTTGCTGTAATTAGAGTATAAAAGTCTATTTAGTAACAAAATTTGTTCCCTTTTAGAAATTTTTAAAATTAAAACAGATATAAGAATTTAATTTAGCTGCATTTTTAGTGTGAACTTGAAGATAGAATTTGAGAAATTGACTTAATATATAATGATTTAATTAAGGGAACGTAGTTATTGTGTTAAAAACAGAACTAGTAAGTATAACATATGATTTTATTTCCTAGATAATGCATTACTTTTCATAAGTAAATGCTTCCATACATGCTTTAATAAAATTGATGAAAATAGATGTAATTAGATATAATTGCACATTTCTGTTCTCTCTACAAAGCAAAACTTTTCAGAAGCCCTGTCATGTTTGTTTACTTTATCTCTATCTCTTTCGTAGTCAGCCTTAACTGGTCCTGTCATAGTGATCAGCAGCCACCACTGCCAGGCTTTCCAGCTGTTTGATTCCCCTGTCTTATATTACCTCTCAGCTACAGTCCTCAATTGACCTCTCTNTTCCTAGATAATGCATTACTTTTCATAAGTAAATGCTTCCATACATGCTTTAATAAAATTGATGAAAATAGATGTAATTAGATATAATTGCACATTTCTGTTCTCTCTACAAAGCAAAACTTTTCAGAAGCCCTGTCATGTTTGTTTACTTTATCTCTATCTCTTTTGTAGTCAGCCTTAACTGGTCCTTTCATAGTGATCAGCAGCCACCACTGCCAGGCTTTCCAGCTGTTTGATTCCCCTGTCTTACATTACCTCTCAGCTACAGTCCTCAATTGACCTCTCTCTCTTTCTTCACACTGGCTTTTTCTCAGGGCTGCTGTGACCTCATATTTTCTCTAGATTCTGTCTCCTTCAGTCATAGAGCAATTAGAAAGTATTGGGTTGGTCAAAAAGTTTGTTTGGTTTTTTCCGTAAGATGGCTGTAGTAGGGCTTAGTTGTCTAACTTGATTTGAAACAATTTTGTTAGATTATATTGTGACAGTATTGTGATTGTATTGTTTTTTTAAATGCATATAAATGTGCATTTAAAAACACATCAAAATTGGTGATGTTTTTGTGTAGCCATTTTAATATTGAAGATGGAAGAAAATATGCAATATTTTCAGCATATTACGCTTTATTGTTTCAAGAAAGGTAAAAACACAACTGAAATGCAAAAAAGATTTGTGCAGTATATGGAGAAGGTATTGTGACTTGCCGAATATATCAAAAGTGGTTTGCTAAGTTTCGGGCTAGAGATTTCTTGCTGGATGATGCTCCATGGTCAGGTAGACCACTTCATGTTGATAGCAATCAAGTCAAGACATTAATTGACAACAATCAACATTATAATGTATAAAACAGAAGATAGCCAACATACTCAGAATATCCAAACCAATACAGTTATTGGTGAAAATGAAAAATGTGTTTTTTATTTTACCAAAAAAACTAAATGGACTTTTTGGCCAACACGATGGAATGCTTTGGACCAAGTCCCAGGCTTACTCTTCACCATCCCCCATCCCTACCAAGTCTTACTTATCCCCTAGTTTTAAACATCATCATCAAGCACTATTGGTTCTACTGTCACCAGATATCTGAAGTCCAATAATTTTTTATATAGCCTATTAGTTCAAGGCAGTGTTGGGATGCCTAGGTTTGTTGCCTAACTTGTTTTTCTTTTTTTTTTTCCTTCTACTTTTGCCCTCTAAAAACAAACCAAAACTTTTAATTCATACAGGGTTCATTAAACTAAAAGCAAAATCATGTCACTGCCTTGCATAAAACTCTTCTGGTAGACTTCCTATTGCACTTAGAATAAAATCTATATATTATTTACCATATTTTATCAACTCAACCTAATACGGTTGCTCTCCATTTGCTCAGTATTCTCCATGCTGAGCTCTCCGTACACGAAACTCAGGTTTTTGTACAAGCTCAGCTTCTACCTTCAAACACTTCTTCCTCTCATTTATTTGTGGTTTGTATTTTTAGGTCATTTAGGTTCATTTAGATTGATTGATACCTCTTCAGAGTGGCTTTCTATAACAACTTTGTCTACAGTTATTCCCCCCCCTTACCTAGCAGTCTTATTTTCTTTGTCATGTGTCAATATATGACTTTATTTATGTGTTTGTTTTCTATCTTCCCCCACTAGAATATATGCTCCCTGAGTGCAAGAAAGGGCCTTGTTTGCTTTGTTCTTCAACCTTCAGAGCATTACCTGGCATATCTAGGAGGTCAAAGAGTCCTGTTGACTAAGTGAAGAAATAAATTTCTCATTAAATATACTTAGAAGAGAGGATTTTTTTGTTGTTCCAACTTATTTTCTCCCTTTGTAAGATATAAAATGTGGAACACTCAGTATACTTTTGTAGTTAGTCTATCAAGTAAAAAAAAAAATAAGACCACCAAACACACTCAAAGTGTATTCTTTTCTCCCTTATTTTAAAGGAGATAGTAGAAACAATGGTGCTTTAAAGTTGAGAAGAAAATTACTTTGATTGCAGATTGGAATTTTTTAATGTATTGTGATGCCTTATTCAGTTGTTAGAGATGACTTTAAAATACGTAAAATTAAGCATGCTAATCTAAGACCGTCTGTCCACATTCATAGGATGTAATCCCTGTTCATTACTACCTAATACCTCCACCAACAAAGACTAAGAATGGCAGCAAAGATAAAGAAAAAGATTTAGAAAAAGAGAAAGATTTCAAAGAAGAATTTACTGAAGCATTACGAGATCTTAAAATTCAATGGATGACAAAGTAAGTTTTTAATGGATTTGTAATCCTCTAAGAGTTTACTTCCATTTTCCCATTTACAATAATATTGTATGTATAATCACTGGCTATATTCAAAAACCTTATCTGTAGGTGGTAAGATTACAGGTGCTTTTAAATTTTCTTGTAACTATATTTTTTAATTTCCTTTTGTGATAAGAATTTTACAAGTTTTATGTTAATAACTTATTCCGATTTACTGTTAGAAGATGATTTGGGGGGGAGGTATAAAGAAAAAATAAAAATCACTTTGTCTACTCTCCAAAGATAATCATTGTGCTATTATTATTTATCTCCGTAGTTATAAATGTAGCAGTGTAAATGATACTGATATTGTCTCCTAGTTTTCCAATTACTGTTTGATTATGAGTATTTTCTATGTCATCTAAACAGTCCTTTAAAATACCATTTTTAATAACTATATAGTAAATAGTCCTGCGGATGAAATATAACCTATTTAAGTACTCCATTTCATACATACACTTACAGTTTTTCTTTGTAATACTGTGATGGGTATTTTTGTACATGAGGTTTAGTTTTAAATTTCCATCAGATAGCATCATTAAAGTATCATTATTGAATCAAATTAATTTTAAAAAATCATCTTATGTTTTGCCAAATTGCTTTCTAGAATGGATATAACAATAAATACTCCTTTGAGCAGTGTACAGTGAGGCCTGTGTTATTCCTTGTACCTTTGCTAACCATTTGCTAACCATGAGCCATTTAATTAAAAATAAAGCCTTGCTTGCCCTGGCTAGTGTGGCTAGGTGGATTGAGTGCAGGCCTACAAACGAGAGCATCACCTGTCCGATTCTCAGTTAGGGCACATGCTTGGGTTGCAGTCCATGTCCTCAGTGGAGGGTGCACAAGAGCCAGCCACACACTGATATTTCACTTCCCCTCTTTTAAACAAACTGAAAAAAATAAATAAATAAAGCCTTCCTACTATAGGGTGCAAAAAGTAAAAAGGCCATTATTGCATTTCTTTAGTTGTTAAATTCAAGATTTTTGTTTTTATTTTATCATGTTTTGTTGTTTATGCTATTACAGTTATCGCAGCTTTTCTCCCTTCACCACCCTCCACCCAGCTGGCCCACAACCCCACTTCTGTAGTCAGTTCCCACACCAGTGTCCATTTCCATGAGTTCTTCATACATGCTCTTTTAGAATTCTTTCACCTTCTTTTAAGCAGTCCCCAGTTCCCTTCTCCCTTCTTACCACTGTCGGTCTGTTTCACGAATTTGTGCCTCTGGTTCCCTTCCTCTTTAGTTTATTTTGTTCATTAGATTTCTCTAATAAGTGAGAGCATATGGTGTTTGTCTTTCACTGACTGACTTATTTCACTTAGCATAATTATCTCTAGTTCCATCCATGCTGTCACAAAAGGTAGGAATTCCTCTCTCTCTCTCTCTCTCTCTCTCTCTCTCTCTCTCTCTCTTCCTCTTTGCAGTGTAGTATTCCATTGTGTAAATGTACCAGTTTT
This sequence comes from Sturnira hondurensis, assembly GCF_014824575.4. NCBI lineage: Eukaryota > Metazoa > Chordata > Mammalia > Chiroptera > Phyllostomidae > Sturnira > Sturnira hondurensis. Next base: position 334,029 of record NW_028088815.1, on the reverse strand, counting down.
TTAATCCACTCATCTATTGATGGTCACTTAGGCTGTTTCCAGCTCTTGGCTATTGTAATAGTGCTGCTATGAAGACAGAGGTGCATAAATTTTTTTTAATTGATCTTTTGGGATTCTTAGGGTATATTCCCAGCAGTAGAATTGCTGGGTCAAAAGGTAGTTCCATTTTTAGTTTTTTTGGTTTTTTTTTTTGAGAAAATTCCATACTGTTTTCCACAGTGGCTATACCAGTCTGCATTCCCACCAACAGTGCACCAGGGTTACCTTTTCTGTACATCCTCACCAGCACTTGTTGTTTATTGATTTATTAATGATAGTCATTTTGTTGGATATGAAGTGATATATCATCAGGGTTTTATTTTGCATTTCTCTGATGGCTAGGGATGTTGAACATTTTTTCAACATTGTCTGTTGTCTGTGGTCCTCCTCGGAAAGGTGTCTATTAAGTCCTTTACCCATTTTTTAAAAATATATTTTATTGATTATACCATTACAGTTGTTCTATTCCCCCCCTTCATTCCCCTCCACCCGAACCCTCCCTCCCCCACCATTCTCCCCCCTTAGTTTATAACCACGTGTCTCAAGTTCTTTAGATTCTATATTTCCCCCACTATTCTCGCCCTCCCCCCTATCTATTTTCTACCTACCATCTATGCTATTTTCTGTGCCTTCTCCCCCCTTCTCCTCCTCCCACCCCCCTGTTTCTAACCCTCCATGTGTTCTTCATTTCTATGGTTCCACTCCTGATCTAGCTGTCCTCTTGGTTTGCTTTTGTTTTAGGTGTGGTTGTTAATAACTGTGTGTTTGCTGTCCTTTCACTGTTCATATTTTTCATCTTCTTTTTCTTATATAAGTCCCTTTAGCATTTCATATAATAAGGGCTTGGTGATGATGAACTCCTTGAACTTGACCTTATCTGAGAAGCACTTTATCTGTCCTTCCATTCTAAATGAAAGTTTTGCTGGATAAAGCAATCTTGGCTGTAGGTCTTTGGATTTCATGACTTGGAATACTTCTTTCCAGCCCCTTCTTGCCTGTAAGGTCTCTTTTGAGAAATCCGCTGACAGTCTGATGGGTACTCCTTTGTAGGTGACTGTCCCCTTATCCATTGATGCTTCTAGGATTCTCTCCTTCATTTTGGTCTTGGCTAATGTAATTATGATGTGCCTTGGTGTGTTCCTTCTTGGGTCCAACTTCTTTGGCACTCTCTGAGCTTCCTGGAAGTCTATTTCCTTTGCCAGACTGGGGAAGTTCTCCTTTATTATTTGTTCAAATAAGTGTCCCACTCATGGCTGTTTCTTTCCCCCTTCTGGTACCCCTATAATTCGGATGTTGGAACGTTTAAAGATGTCCTGGAGGTTCCTAAGCCTCTCCTCATTTTTTTGAATTCTCATTTCTTCATTCCTTTCTGGTCGGAATGTTTTGTTCTTCTTTGTTCTTCCTTCTGGTCCATTCCATTGATTTGAGTTTTGTTCTTCCTTCTGGTCCATTCCATTGATTTGAGTCCCAGTTACCTTTCCATCACTATTGGTTTCCTGTGCATCTCCCTTCATTTCAGTTAGTTTAGCCTTCATATATTCCTCTAATTTGTGACTTTGTTCCTCTAATTTGTGACTATAATCTACCAGTTCTGTGAGCATCCTGATAAATAGTGTCCTGAATTGTGCTTCTGAGAGGCTGGCAATTTCTTGGTCACTTAGTTATTGGCTCTGGGACTTTGAGTTCTTCTCACGCCATCTTTCAGGTTGTTCGTGCCTGTTCCATAGCAGGATCAGAGCCCTAAAGTGTTCACTAGAACAGGGCAACTAAGTCGCTGGGTTGTGATGCTGTGTGTGGGGGCGGGGTCAAAGAGGGACTATGGCGTCCTGTCCGCCGCCTGCTGCCATGGCCCTCACCAGTGCCTCAGTTGCTGCCCTCACCAGGCCCACACGTTTCGTCCCACTGCACGCGAGTGTGCCACCGCCATCCGCCCTCACCCCCTATGGCCTGCGTGGTCTGTCTCACTGCGCGAATGTGCGCCCGCGGTCTGCCCCGCACCCCAACTGGTTCCCGTCTGCCTGCGCACCTGGGTCGGGGGCCCTGTCCTGCCCGACCCTGCTCGCTGCTGGCTCCGCCCCTCTTACCGTCCCCGTTGAACGGTTAGATGTAGTTGGACTTCTGTATAATTCAATTTTCTGTCCTTTGGTTGTGTCTTTGTTTCTCCAAACCTTTGTTATATTCAAACTTGGTTGTGGGAGAAGGCACAGTGTTTCCACCTATGCCTCCATCTTGGCGGAAGTCCTTTACCCATTTTTTAACTTAATTTTTTTGTCTTCCTGGTGTTGAGCTCTTTATATATTTTGGGGATTAAACTGTTGTCCAACGTATCATTGGCAAATGTTCTCCCATACAGTTGGTTCTCTTCATTTTGATGATGTTTTCTTTAGCTGTGCAGTGTTTTTTAACTTAATGTAAATGCTTTTATTTTTCCTTTATTTCCCTTACCCTAGGAAATATATAGGCAAAAAATATTACCTGAAATTTTACTGCCTGTACTTTCTGCTAGGACTTTAACGGTGTTATGACTTATATTTTAAGTCTTTTATCCATTTTAGTATAAGCTGATTGTCTAGTCTCTTTTTTTGGCATGTACCAGTCTAATTTCCCAACAGCATATATGAAGAGACTATTTTTACTCCATCGTATGCTCATGCCACCTTTCTAAAATTTTAAATGACCATAGAGACATGGGTTTATTTTCAGGTTCTATTCTGTTGATATGTGTGTCTACTTATGCCGTACCAGACTGTTTTGATTATAATGGCCTTGTAGTGTACTTCCAGCATTGTGATCCTTCCAACTTTGTTCTTCTTTCTCAGGATTGCTGAGACTATACAGGGTCTTTTTTGGTCCATATAACTTTTTGGAGTATTTGTTCTAGATCTGTGAAATATGCCATTCATATTTTAATAGGAATTGCATTTAATCAATAGATTGCTTTGGGAAGTATGGGCCTTTTAACAGTGTTAATTCTTATACATGAACATGATGTATACTTCCATTTATTTGTATCTTTCTGAATTTCTTTCTTTGACGTCCTGTAGTTTTCTGAGTATAGGTCTTTTATAATCCCTTGGTTAAATTTGTTCCTAGGTACTTCATTTTTCTTGTTGCATTAGTAAATGGGATTTTTTCTTGATTTCTCTAATAGTTCATTGCTAGTGTACAAAAATTCCATTGATTTCTGAATATTGACTTTGTATCCTGCTACTTTGCAAAGTTCACTTATTAAGTCAAGTAGTTTTTTGGTGGAGCCTCTAGGGCTTCTAATACACTATCATGTTGTCTGTGAACAATGACAATTTTACTTTTTCCTTTCTAATATGGATGCCTTTTATTTCTTTTTCTTGTCTGATTGCTGTGGGTAGAACTTTCAGTACTACGTTGAATAAGAGTGGTTAAAGCAGACACCCTTGTCTTATTCCTGATCTTATGGGGGAAAATTCTAGTTTTTCTCATTGAGTATGATGTTGGCAGTGGGTTTGTCATATACTGCCTTTGTTATATTGAGGTATGCTCCCTCTGTTCCCACTTTGCTGAGAGTTTTTATCATAAACAGGTGCTGGATTTCTATCAAAGGCTTTTTCTGCATCTGTTGTTATGATCATGTGATTTTTGTCTTACATTTTCAGTATTGTACTGTCCTTGCATCCCTGGAATAAATTGCACTTGATCATGATATAAGATCTTTTTAATGTATTGCTGGTTCGGTTTGCTAATATTTTTTGAGGATTTTTGCATCTATGTTCATCTGTGATATTGACCTGTAATTTTCTTTCTTCCTTTTGTCTTTACTTGAGTTTGGAATTAGGAGAGTACTGGCCTCATAAAAAGAATTGGGGAGTCTTCACTCTTCTGAATTTCACCGAATAGTTTGAGAAGTATAGGAGTTACCTCTTCTTTGAATGTTTGGTAAAATTCCACTGTGAAGCTATCTGATCCAGAGTTTTTATGCATCAGGAGTTTTTTGATTACTACTTCAATTTCAGTAGGTGTTACTGGTCTAGTCAGGTTTTCTGCTTCTTTCTGATTCAGTTTTGGAAGATTGTATGTTTCCAGAAATTTGTCCATTTCACCCAAGTTGTCCAATTTCTTGGCATATAGTTGTTAATAGTAATTTCTTACAATCCTCTGTATTTCTGTGGTCTCAGTTGTTACTTCTCATCTTTCATTTCTCATTTATTTGGATTCTGTCTTTTTTCCTGATGAGTTTGTTAATGGTTTATCAATTTTTTTGTCATTTCAAAGAACCAGCTTGTGGATTCATTGATCATTTGAATTGTTTTTTTAATCTATATGTCAATTAATTCTGCTCTGATCTTGATTATTTCTTTCCTTCTTCTCACTATGGGTTTTGTTTATTGTTGTTTCTCTAGTTCTTTCAGGTACAGGATGAGGTTATTTATTTGGGATTTTTCTGTCTTCTTTATTTAGTCCTGTAATGTTATGAACTTCCCTTTCAGGACTATTTTTGCTGTGTCCCATGGGTTTGGGGTTGTTGTGTGTTCATTTTTCATTTGTTTCCCTATACATTTTGATTTCTTCCTTGATCTCATTGCTAACCCATTCATTATTTAATAACATGTTGTTCAGCTTCCATGTATTTAAATGTTTTTGAGGTTTTTTCCTTGGCATTTGTTTCTAGTTTCAAGACGTTGTGATCTGAGCACATGCATGATATGATTTCATTTTTCTTGGATTTGCTAAGGCATATTTTATGTCCTGTCATGTGGTCTGTCATTGAAAGTGACCCATATGCATTCGAGAAGTATGTGTATTTGCTTCCTTGGGGTAATATGTTCTATAAATATCAATTAAGTCCATTGGATGTAGAGTGTCATTTAATGCCACAATATCCTTTTTGATTTTTTTATGTTTGGAAGATCTATCCATTGTTGACACTGGGGAGTTAAAATGCCCTGCAAGATTTTGTTGCTGTCAGTCTCTTAAAATCCTCAAATATTTTCTTTATATATTTACATGTTCCTATATTGGGTACATATATATTTATAAGGGTTATAGCCTTTTGTTGGAATACTTCCTTAAGTATTGTATAGTAACCTTCTTTGTCTCTGGTTATGGCTTTTGCTTTGAAATTTGTTGTGTCTGACACAAGTATTGCTACCCTAGCTTTTCTTTTTTAATGTCCACTTGCATGGAATATTTTTTCTATACTTCACTTTAGCCTATGTAAGTCTTTTGTTCGGAGGTGGGTCTGTTGTAGGCAGCATATATGCAGTTTTATTATCATTCAGCTATTCTGTGTCTTTTGATGGGAGGATTTACATCATTTACATTTAAGGTTATTAATCATAGGTACTTATTCATTGACATTTTTTTCTCCTGTACATTTGTACCTGTCTCTCTCTATTTCTTTTTCTTCTCTAAGCCATCCCTTTAGTATCTCTTACCATGCTGATTTGGTGGAGGTGTACTCTTTTAACCCTTTTTTTCTCCCTAGCAGCTCTTTATTTCGCCTTCCATTTTAAAAGATAACCTTGCTAGATAGAGTAATCTTGGTTGCAGGTAGATGCTTTACATTACTTGGTCTATTTCATGCCTTTCCCTTCTGGCTTATAGTGTTTTTGTTAAGAAATTGGCTGATAGCTTTATCAGTGCTCCCCTTGTATGTTACTTCTTTTTTCTCCCTTGCTACCTTTAATATTCCCTCTTTGTCTTTAAATTTTGCCATTTTAATTGTGATGCATCTTGGAGTAGGCCTCTTTGGGTTCATCTTGATTGGCCTCCCTGCTTCCTGAACTTGGAACAACCTTTTTTCCAACAAGTCATGGAAGTTTTCTGTCATTATGATTTCAGACAGATTTTCTCTCCCTTTCTTCTCCTTCTGGTATCTCTATGATATGAATATTGTTACATTTCATGTTGTCCTGCAGCTCCATTAAACTATCCTCATTTTTTTTCTTTTTTCATTTTGTTGCTCTGACTAGGTGTTCTTTTCTAGTGATTCAATCGTCTGTTTCACCTCACTGGTTCAATCATCTGCTTCATCTAGCTTGCTTTTAATTCCTTCTAGTGTACTGTATTCTTTATTTCCACCTGGTTCTTAGTTTCTATGTCCTTTTTCATGTATTGTGCCCACTAAGTTCCTTGTAGCTCCCACGAAGTTCCTTGTGGTTCTAAGTTCCTTGAGCATCCATACAACCATTACTTTGAACTCTATTATGTGGTAATAGAAATTGCCTCAATTTCATTTAGCTCTTTTTCTCAGGTTTCCTCCTTTCCTTTTGATTTGGGGTTGTTTTTTGTCTCCCCATTTTAGATGACTCTGTTTCTACATATTAGATTGATCTGCTTTGACTCCCTGTCTTCATGGGTGGCCTTCCATGGTAGGAGTACTGTGGGACTCGGTGGTGAAGTCTCCTTGATCTTCTGAGCTGGGTGCTTTAGGGATGCCCTTTATTCAGTTTATGTGCTGTCCTGTTGTATTTGGGTTTTTACTGTTGACTCATTTGTTGGTGTGTTCTCCCCTCCAGCTGGCTAACTGAGAGTCTCCGCCCCCACCATGTCCTGTATGATGTTGTACAGGTACTAACAGAACAAAACTACATGGAAAGCAAAATGCACACCAGCAAAAATATTCCCTAATCACTATAGCAATATCAATGACAATGACAAATGACCAAAGATTAATAAAGGTAGAAAGAGAAGAAGAAATTTATTTACAAGAAAGGAAAAAAGAGCATGAAATGACTATAGGAAAGAAACACGATTTTGAGAGGATAGAGTGAGGAAAAATAAGAGTAAGGAATAGAAACAAGGCAAAGAAAAGGAAAAAATAAAATTTAAAATGCAAATAAGAGAGAAGGAAGAAGGCAAAATGGAATAAGAAAAGGAAGAGTAAAATATGGGACTTGAATTTTAAAAGCGGAAAATAAGAACAAAATTGAAGAAAGAGGAAAAATGTTTCAAAAGCAACGCAAAAGAAAAAATAACACAAATAATGAAAAAGATCAAGGTGGAATCCATCTCAGCAAAGTTTAGTGCTTCCCTGCTGGCTTTTCCTTTTGGATATGCCTCTGGTGTTCTGGAGCTTGTATAAGCCAATGTTGGGTGTTTGTCCCATCTAGCTCTAGGCAGCCTGTTTGAAGCTATTAGCAATCCACAGTCTGTAGGTTTCTCCTTCAGGTTTGGCTGCATCTGAGGCAGTCCTTGCTGTTCTGCACTGCTGGCTTTTTATCAGCACAAGGCCCATTGGTATATCAACTAATGCTAAAAGCACCACAGATAACTACCTCCACCTGCCTCTTGCTATTAGTGTAACTGCTGATCCTTCTGGTTCTGAGAGGGCTTCTGATAGAATTGAGAGGATGGGACTCCTGGAATCTCTTTTTGGAAGTACAGACTTCAGGGAAGATAGTGGGTGAATTCACACATATGAGTGGGTCCCGGATTACTTTCCTGAACTCAACAGGGCAACGCCTCTGGTAGGATAGTAGGTGGGGCCTCCAGAGACCAGCATTTGGGTGTGATGGGGTTCCCAAGTTTTCTTGTGAAGGCTAAGTAAGCATCAGTCTCATTCCCAGGAAAGTGTATGGAATGGCTGTGCCCTAAAGCCAGTCTCGAACACCTCTGAATATGCCTGTGCTGCTGTCTACTGGAGATAAGATGCAGATTGGGAGAAGGTCAGAAAGATGCTGTGTGGGGCAAGCAGGATTTCAGTGGGTTGGCAGGTGGGATTCTAGAGTTTGGGGCTAGGAGGCTTTCAGAGGCTGGAGAGGGGGGGTGGTTTTCCCACAGGGTAGGGTCATTGTTTTTCCCCTGGGAGGGGCTTGCTCTGGTATGGTATTATATCCCAGCCTCAGGAGCTTAGCAGCCATTCCCTCATGCCTCTGCCCCAACACACCCACTCCTCTCTTTCCTCCCACAACTGCAGATCATGCTGTCCCCTCCTTCACCTGAGCCAAAGGTCAGTGGCCAGGAACACAAAACCTTTGTGTTAGCCCCTTATAACAAAAGAAAAGGGGGGAAAGGTGGCTTTGTCTTCAGCGGGCTTCATCCTTCTCTGGTGGACAAAATTAAAAATCCTTTCTGTGTGGGCAGATGATCCCAACACTGGCACTCTGTGCTTACGAGCCCAGTCTGATGTTTGAGCCTCACTCCTTTCTGGGGGAAGATCCCTCACCCATGCAGCCTCCTGGACCACCACCCAGGAAATTGGTACCTGTAAAAGCAGTGCCAGCCCTTTTCGAGTCCCTGCCCTTTCTGCTGGCCATAAGGTGGTTTCCACCCATCCTTTGGTTAAGTATCTGCTCCTCAGATAGTCCTCAGTTATTCATTTCAGGTGAATATTCCCTTCTTTATTTTTATTCTAAGTGTGGTTCTGGTAGGCTGTGCAAGATAAACTCTTCTACTCTGCCACCATCTTGCCGCTCTCTCTCATTTTGAGCTTTCGAATGTTGTTATTTCATTCTTTGTATAGCTTCTGGCAGTTGAACTGTGTTCTTTGCCCATTTTACTATTGGTACATCAGATTTTTCTCTTAATATAAAAGATGTTAATGTTCTGTGGTACTTGTCACAGAATTTTCTCCCAGTTTATTCTTGACTTCAGCTTACTTATTACATAGAAACTTATTTTATGTAGTCAAATTGATTGCTTTTTCCATTTGTGTTAATATGATACTTACTTTACCACTGATTTTCTGTTGGAATTCTCATAGTTTAATATGTGTGCACTCCTGCAGTCAGGAGGTCTTACAGAGAGAGCAGACATCATATTTTGAAAATAATTTCCATTATAGTGTCAGTTTGTATTCAGACTGACTTTGCCACTTAAAATTACTAGGTTGTTTCTCCACCAGGAGTTAAAGTCTTTAGGTCAGTATCTGGCTGATCATAGCATGTTATAAACAGTTGAAAATAGAGTGTAAATCATTCAAAAGTGAGATTACAGAGATTGACTTCTGTCATGACAGTGATGCAGAAACTGTATTCCAGGCTGGTTCCCCTCAGCTCCTAGTCAGAGGTCTTTCTTCCTAGGAGGAGTGGGATTTCACTTTTTCTCATCTAGCCCAGCTGCTGTTGGTGAAACTAAATTCCAGGCAAATGTGATCAAGGAGTGGGGGCTCTTTTCCTGTGCTCAGCTCCTACTTGTCTGCCTTAGTTATGCCACTGCTGAAGCCCCCCTGTTCACCCCTGCCCCAGCTCAGGAGGCAGTGGTTTCATGTCAGGCAAGGCAAGCCAAGAAGACTACAGGTTACTGCTTCCCATTTCACACAATCAGGAAGAACTTACCTAGGTTTATTCAGTTTTCCCATCTGAGAACATGGAATGTCTCATTTGTGGGGGTGCTCCACCCATAGAGCTCTCCTGGCCACTGTGGATGAAAATAAGTCTATGAAGGCATGATCTGCTTGGGGAAGAAAGGCTATCCAGTCTTTCAAAGGAGAAAGGCATTTAGCCTTTCTGTCAATGGGCTTTTATTGAGTTTAGCTTGCATAGGGATGCAAATTCTCCTTATCAAAGAAAGGAGGTATGGTTTACAGGTAACATTCTGGGATCACGAGGGTCCTTTTGAGTCAGGGTATGGTAAACAGGGTGACACCAATCAGCTGTAAAACCTTGGGAAACAAACTTATTTTGTGCTTGGACCCTTAACATTTAAATTGAGGACATTTGTAGCAAAGCAGGTTTTACAGGACTTTAGGCCTCCTTTCTTAGGCCTTATCGACCCCTGTTGGGATCTGCCCGTTTGGGCGTAGGGCTGCACCCGTCTTCGGTATTATTTCAGATGTGAATCAGGTAGGGAAAGCAAAGCAGCCAAGAGATTAGGAGACTTTTTACAGATAGAATAAGGACTTAGGCTATGAAAAAGCTGAGGGATGAGGGTTTTTTATCCCTTCTCCACAATCCCCTAAGTCCTTCCTTGATGGCCCCTTCATGATTGTGTCTGTCTTAGGTTGTTCCTTCCTTGAGGAATCTTACTCATCATTAACTGTCCAGCCATCCTCCAGGGACCAAGCAGGGTGAAGTAAAGAAGGCAGAGGCTGTGCCCCTGCTGGAAGGATAAGTTTTGTCTCCTTGGCTTATGGTCCCAAGGTCCCCTAGCCATGGGGCCTTTTTGCTTGTCGACAGGGTTACAGCTCCTGAAACCAGGCAGGACAGTTCCCAACATTAATTTATTCAAGACTAGATTTTTTTCACAAAAATTTAAATTTTTCTTCTGTATCTTGGACATTTCTAGGTCTTTATTTTTTCTTGCCATTTATGATTGTTTTTCCTCTATGGGAAAGCTATCGATGCTTATTTTATCTTTCATCCTATTGAACTCTTACTTGATACAATTTTCATTTTTTATTTTATTAGTTTTCTATGTAAGCATATTTATGCTACCTGCAAATAATGATAATTCTTGTCATTAGGTATACTTATATTTCAAATTGAAGCCTTACATTATTGACTGGAACTTTAAATAATGTTAAATACTAGGAAAGATGGAAATTTTCTTTCTAAAAGAAATAATTGTTTTCTCTTTCTTATATACATAGGCTGGATTCTAGTGACATTTATAATGAATTGAAAGAAACTTATCCTAATTATCTTCCCTTATACGTTGCACGACTTCATCAGTTGGATGCTGAAAAGGTTGGTTGTGATCATTTTCAATATGAATATCTTACTTTGTAATATTAGATAAAGTTATATTTTGAATTAAAAGACAAAGTTATATTTGTTCCATTGAGCTATTTTTATTTATGCTAATTAAGGAACCTGGTCATTACTATAAGTTTAATATTCTTGCCCTTTGTTCACTGGGAGAAGTAGTAAAGATGACCTAAGGATTGTTTTGCTGATGTTGAGCTACAGAGAGCAAGGAGCAGAGAAGGTAGAGGTCATGGACTGCTGCAAATCTAAACGCCTTTGGGAAAAGAAGAACCCCTACTTCGCATTAACTTTGTTAAAGATTATTACTTTTGAGAATTAGCTATAGTTCTAGACTTTAGTAGCATGAACCAGCTCTCATTAGTAATCATGGTAGTAGGAAGGTGCTATCCATAATCAATTAAAAATTATCAAGGGTTTAGAGCAAACTAGAAAATGTTGAAAGGAAACCTACCGCTAAAAGATTTGAACAAGTCAGAAGCAAATTGCTAAGAATACCACAAATATCATGAAAATCACAGACTTTGTTATTTATATTTTTGTTTACTCTCATCCTTGTATTTTTAATAATAACTAGAATTTGTTTCATCAGCTCATGCTTATCTTATGTTTTCATGTGGCTTGTGGCATGGTACTGAAGTAACATAGCCAATCTCTAAAATCTTTTTTAAAGATACCTGGAACAGGAGTTGCCTTTGTAGAAAACACTTCACATTTTCATGAAATCTATCTTTTGCTTACTCTCACCATTTATTTAACAGTGGGGAATATAAATTAGCTATTTTCCTGTCTAAGCTCAGCTTTTGTAGAAATGCTGACAGTGATTAAGGTCATGGAAGGAGATAGCGCAGGGCCACCTGAGCTAGTATCCCTCACAGTGAGACAGTGTGACAGTAGAAATGAAAATGCTTCATTGTACTCATTGATACACCCATTTTCTTTATTTCCTTCTTTCCTCTCCAGGAACGAATGAAAAGACTCAATGAAATTGTTGAAGCTGCAAATGCTGTTATTTCTCACATAGATCAAACGGCCCTAGCAGTTTATATTGCAATGAAGACTGACCCCAGACCCGATGCAGCTACGATAAAAAAGTACCTGACCAGTAAATAATCTTTCTTGCATCTCATTTCTTAGTTACTTTTTTAAAAGTAGGGATTGATATTATTGAGAATATTTTTCCTGGTATTTGTTATATCCTCATAATTAGAGTTATCAATATTTAGATGCTCCTTCCTTAGATACTTTGTAATAATTTTCTTGAATCATGTTAAGATGGTAGAGAAAGAAAACCATCTTAACATGATTTCTTTACCATCAGATGCTATCCTGGTGGAAAGATTAGAGTAGCTGTGGTCAACCAATCCAGCTACTTGGGGATTTATATGAACTGGCTTTGTGGAGAGGGCAAACACATAACACCCTATAAAATTAATTTTCAAATGTTTATTGGGCAGTAGCATGAAAAAAACCATATTTATTTTGTAATGCCTAGTAAATGATGAAAATTAAAATTAGAGTAAATCCATTATCTAGCAACTTCTGTTTTTATGGAACAGTACTACTTGGGGAGAAGGGGAGGAGAGAGTTTATAGTTTTGCCTTTATGCACCCTAACGTGATAGATGAAACAGAGAAGCTGAGCTGGGTGTATTAGTGAGGGGTATGATTCCCTCCATATGAGAGTGGGTTTCCAAATGTTGGTCCAATAGTCCAACAACTCTTTCACTTTTACCCTTCCATGAACTCTTATGATCACTTCATAGTGATTCTCCCAATATCAGTTTTTTCTCTCTCACTTTGGTTTATTTTCAGGTTAGGGGATCATTGACTTATAAGGGTAGATAACTTTAATCTCTCATAGTAATCATGGTAGTAGGATTGTGCCTACTAGTAGGAATGTGCATGGTAGTAGGAATCAGTTTATTATAACTAATAAACTGAAACTGTTCAGGCTTCCTTAATAGTACCATAATTTCCCTTAAAGATTCCATCAGCTTCCATCAGAAATTTCTTTTCTGCCCTGGCTGGTGTAGCTCAGTGGATTGAGCGCCGGCCTGAGAACCAGTGGATCGCAGTTCGATTCCCAGTCAGGGCACATGCCTGGGTTGCAGGCCAGTTCCTGGCAGGGAACACACAATACATTGTGTGTCCCCAGCGGAGGCAACCATACACTCATATTTCTCTCCCTCTCTCCTTCCCTTCCTCTCTAAAGATAAATAAATAAGTAAATAAACAAATAAATAAATAAACAAACATAAATAAAAACAAAAAAAATAGAAAACCTTTAAAAAAATAAATATTGTATTAAAAAAAGAAATTTCTTTTCTTTATCAAATACATTCTAAACCACTAGAACTCTTAGCATTACATTGTTTATACTGATATTATGGGATCTTATGAATCTCACAAGTAGTATTTTTCAAGTGGAATAAAATTTATGCAAAGTTGGTTGTTGGCCATCATCTGTACCCTTTCACACTTTCCAAAAGAACAGTCTCAAAATACTGCCATTTTTGTCAGTGTTATTGTCAATAACAATAGTAGGGAAGAGTATAGCCACTATTTATGAAGTGCCAGTAAGGTATAAGGGATTACTGGGACATATGAAATATAATGTCTTAAATTTAATCCTCTAAACAACATGCAAAGTAGGGACATATTTATCCCATTTTTATAGAAGAAACTGATGCTCTGAGAGATTAAATGCCTTGCTTATAGGGACAGTACTAGGTAGTGGCAAAGCCAGTATTCATCTGAAGATCTGTCTCCCCAGCCTGTGCCCTTTCATTTCTTGATAAGCAAATCCTTATATTCCTGTGCTAATCTTGAAACAATTATAGTGTCTCATTCTTTTCTCATATTCATAATCTTCACAAGCATCTGACATGAGTTGAATAAAATGGCTCAAACAAGCAAGCATTCTAGAGATAAACAGTGCCCCCTAGATTATAGGTTATTATATTTCATTCAACAGTGACTTGTCTATTTCGTGCCAGGCATTATTCTGGCATTTGGAATACATTAGAAGAAAACAGACATACCTGCCCTGAAGCAAGGCAGTTTACAGTAGTGATTAAGAGCACAGCTTCCAGAAACAGACTAAGTAGCTTAGAATCCTGAATCTGCCACTTTCTGACTGTAGGATCTTGAACAAATTGCTTAATCACTTTGTGCCTCAGTTTCCTCCTTTGCAAAATGTGGATAATTAATAGTATCTTACTCATAGAATTGTTTTGAGTACAAGTGAGTTAATATTTTAAAATGGTAAAACAGTTACTCCTGGTATGTTCACAGTGAGCATTATATTTGTTTGCCCTATACTCATGACTAGAAGAACCTCTGTACATCTGTACAGACACAAACAGGTAATAAATTCTTTTTATCAAAAATCCAAATACTTATAAAATACTGTTCTGATTAAGAGTTATATAGTTGACAGAAACTAGAACCCAGTAATTTTCAGCTCTATTGCTTATGGCATTCTGTTTCAACAGTGTCCAGCTGTCCTAACTCAGTTAATCTGTGTAAAAATAGTGTCTTGTTTGATGTTTATTAGAAATAAGGAATTTTATTTGATGTACAATATATATATATATATATATATATATATATATATATATATATAGTTGCGTAAGATCTCTGCAATTGTAAATATTAAGCAAAAGAATGCATGGATTTAATTTCAGATAAGGCTGTACTTTTAAAAAAATGTCACTGATCTGTGAAATTTCTTTTGACTTGGTGTACAGTGATATGGACAAACAAAAATCCACCCTGGTAGATGCTCTTTGTAGAAAAGGATGTGCCCTGGCTGACCATCTTCTTCAAGCACAGGATCAAGATGGGGCTGTTTCAAGTGATGCAGAAGGAAGAGAGGAGGAAGGAGAAAGTGCTTTGGATTCTCTAGCAGAAACTTTTTGGGAAACTACAAAATGGACTGATCTTTTTGACACTAAGGTAACCTTTTTGTTTCTTGGTTTTTAGACAGTTTTTTTAATGGTTACTTTACAGATTTCTCTTGTGCCCTGTTGCCTACTGTTTACTGTTTCCTAGTTTCTGGCCAGAAGAAGAAGAGAATAAATGTTATGAGGCTAAGTTTGGTCCTGAAGACATGTTAGTGATACCTTATATTTGTCATACCTGTTTTAAAACTATTTTTTACTGTTATTTTAATCTGTCTGTAAAGTGGCTATTTAGCCACACTAATTTAGAAAACAGTTTGAGGATGTATAGAGTAGACTTTTGGTTGTTAAGCCAGCTGGTTATGTATGAAGCTAAAATTAAGAACATCTTCTAGAAATTGTCTTCATACCTTCCCACATATATTTATGTGTCAATTTCTCAGGGGTGGAGAGAGGGGATATCCTGATTAGTTTAGATACTATTTTTCACAAAACTCTTTGACTTCTAAATAATTATAATCTTGATTTACAACTGGTCAGTTTTAAAACTCAGTTTGGAAAAAGTAACATTGATAAATGTTTGGATTCTGGTTTAAAAAAAAATTTTTTTAATCTTCACCTGAGGATATTTCCATTGATTTTAGAGAAAGAGAGAGGGGGAACCATCGATGTGAAAGAGAAACATCGATTGGTTGCTTCTCATCCTCACCCCAACCAGGGACTGAACTTGCAACCTTCTGGTACACATGACGACACTCCAACTAATTGAGCCACCTGGTCAGGGCTAAAAACATTTTTAAATCCTTTTAGCTCTCTACCATAACTCTTAAAGTAGAGATTATATAACTACAAGTTTTTGTCCATCTTTTTTGCTTCTAGAAATTAAAAAAAAAGTAAGTGAAATCACTGGAATTCTCCTCACCCAGCATAAACAATTGTTTTAATTGAGAGATGCTTGGTTTTAGGATGAACTGTGGTAATTTCTAGGAAAGAACTCTGGAAGTAAGGGGAAAATTCTTCCTGTGTGCTTCCCATTTTTCTACCACAATACAGTAGCATATATGTAGGGGAAACTCGGTTATATTCAGGAAGCTGCACCAGAGATGAAGAATTTGATATGAAATCAGACCACTGGAGTTTGAATCCTGCTTCTGCTACTTTTACCTATGTGATTTCATTCTGATGCCTCAGTTTTTCCTCTATTGAGTGAGGATAGTCAGTGACACTTCTTTTCATAACTTTTTATGAATGAATATTAACTATATGGACGAACCTCAACAATGTTTGCTGTTCTTACAAATAATTATTGCCTATTGAGTTTATAACAAACACTAGAAAAAGATTGCTGCTGAAAAAAGACCAATAAGATCCTGGTCCAATAGAAAGTTGATGAACATCATAATAAAATTGTTATAAACAATTCTGTTTTTCCATAATATTACTGTTAGTGACCTGTTTATATTTATAGCAACAATTGTTGAACACTATGCGTGGCTCTAGAACACCAATAAATGTGATGAGATTTCTTTCTTTGAGAATATTCTTTCTCCACATTCTAAAAGTGGAGGCCAAAAATATAAATAAATGGTTACAAGTATATTTGATAGACACAATAGTTAAAGGTACAGAACTTGTATAAAATGAAGTAGTGGAAGGTTTATGTAATTTGATATATATATATTTTTTTTTTTACTTCTATCCTCTTTTGTAATTTTGGTAATTTATAATGACTATAGTTTGTAATTCTACCATAATTTGCATTTTTGCTATCATTTAGGTTAGCCCTACTTTCTTTTTCATGAAGAGGTATTTTGGCATGGACTTCAACAGCTACTGATTTATTATAATAATTTTCTTCCCCAAGATAAATTATCATACATTATCTGTTCTGTGGAATAGCCACCTCTTTTGAAGACATAAATTGTTCTTTTAAATTTTTTTTTGAAATTTACTTAACATAAAATTTACTTTTAAAAATTATACTTGTGTAAAAGCTTTACCCCTTTCATTATTAAAGCTATATATGCCTTACAATGTAAATATTTTATAGATAAGCTTTATCTTATTCTACATTATAGGTTTTGACATTTGCTTACAAGCATGCATTAGTAAATAAAATGTATGGGAGAGGCCTTAAATTTGCAACTAAACTTGTGGAAGAAAAACCAACAAAAGAAAACTGGAAAAATTGCATTCAAGTAAGTGATGTTTAAATTGTCACCATTAAGGGTCAGTGCAATACTGTATAGTAACAAGATAGTTAAAAAGCCTCATGGTAGTGATATAATAGTACCGACTTTATTGTGACTTATTATTACACTGATTAATGTAATTTGAACTGTAAAATAAAATCATGAAGAAACACTCAGTAGCTATTTATATTTTGCACTCCTGTCAAGAAAACCTGTATGTTGTTTTCAACATAGGCACAATGCATTATGAATTTTGTACAGAAAGATTAAATTTTCCTTTATGAAGGAAACAAGTAATTCCTTTAAATGCATATTGGCCTAATTCTAAAATGGTTGAACTTTTAGAGTTTTCTATTTGATTTTATTCTTCATTTGAGATAATAGGCCATTATGTTATTTTTCCATATGTTGTATTATATGCAGAGAAATTCTGTGGTTATCCTTTTTGCAGAAGCTAATTGTCGAGTATAAAAACTAACTGAATTGCACAGAAATTATTTTAGCTTCACCTTGTCTTTGTACATGCATAGTTTATTTATGTTTAAAGGATACTAGGTGGTTGGGAAATGTTTGGCTCTGTCAAATGCAGCGAAGGGTCTGCTCTTTATATTTAAGGTATTTGGTTGTAAAACTGTCCATTAGGTTCCTGTGAAAATTTTTTATTAAACTATAGGTTATCTTTACTTTAGACCCTTTTTTGTACCTTCACCAGTCACTTTAAGTTATATGACATTTTAAATTAGTTCCTTCAGATCTTTGAATAGGTTAGGAAAACTCTAGAATTGTTAATAAGTCCAGTTTCATTGTGTAGGCTCTAGTCTGCAAACTCTTCTATTTGTAAAGCCAGTGAACCACCCAGGCATTCACCTCAGGGTTGTTTTGTAACTTGCCTTTCCACCACTCTTCCTCCCCTATTTTCCCACCAGCAATCAGAAATGATGGCTTTAGATACTTACTAGTGAATCTCCATCACATTTAAAATAAAATTCAGCCCTGGCTGAAGTGACCCAGTGGACTGAGTACCGGCCTGTGAATATAAGGGTCACTGGTTTAATTCCCAATCAGGGTACATGCCTGGATTGCAGGCCAGGTCCCCACTTGCGGGCATGCGAGAGGCAACTGATCCATGTTTCTCTCCCACTCTTTCTCACTCTCTTCCCCTCTCTCTAAAAGTAAATAAATAAAGACTTTAAAATTCAAATCATATCTAAACTCCTTAATGTGACCTATAAGGCCTATGTGATCTGGCTCCTACCTTTCTTTCAAGTCATATCTCAGAATATACTTCCTCCGTTCACTCTGCTTCTGCCACACTCACTAGCCTCCTTTCAGTTAGGCTTCACACAGCCATACCTTTGCCCACAGGAGGACCTAACTAAAGGTATTCCAGCTATGTGGAAAGCTCTTCCGTAGATTTACACAGAGTACATTTCTTTTTATTGTTCAGGTTTCAACTTAAATGTTACCTCCTGAGCAATCCCTTTCTTGACCGAATAATTTCCCAGTCACACTGTATTATATATTTATTTTTACTGTATACCTGATATATAACTTAATTATTTACTTATTTATTCATATATTAATTTGCTGCTTTATTGTTGGTTTTCCTGGATAGAACACAAATTTTCTAAAATGAGAAGTGAGTTCATTCAGTACTGTTTTCCCAGGGCCTAGAATACTGTTTGAATTAGAGTAGGCAAACAGAAACAAATGAATGAAGGGAAACTAGACTGGTCTGAAGGAAGGGAGCAAGTAAGTTAATTGGTAAGGAAAACAGAAAGGCTAGTAGGAAGAAGGGAAAGAAGGAAGGTTGGCAGGGATGCTAATATCACCAGGATAAACTGGCTGGTAGGAAAGGGCAGGTGGGCAGATTAATGGTAGGTTGGATGGAAGAAGAGTTGTACATGCTGCCTCGAAATATTTAATGCAGAATTTACCTTAAATGCTGAACTTGAAAATCTATTGTTTAATAATATATTACTCTGTTTTGTTACAGCTGATGAAGTTACTTGGATGGACCCATTGTGCATCTTTTACTGAAAACTGGCTCCCCATCATGTATCCTCCTGATTATTGTGTATTCTAAAGTGGGAACCAAGTCTTTACATTTTTAAAAAGAAAATTTTATAGTGAATGGATATAAAAACAAATTTGTGGCATTTTTAGTCTAATGCATGTTTTCATCCACTATCAAATACAGATTAAAATGATGTGTATTTATCAGAGACTTTGCTGGCTTGTGGCTTCATACATGTAAATCTATACTTCTGACATCATGGTGTTTTTCTAATGCCTCATACTGCTGGCAGTGGGCTGTGCCCTGACTGCTAGTACCAAGGACTTTCATTTGGGTTGCAGCTATTACATGCATGATAGGTTTTGAACAGTAACTTTTAACTGCAAACCTGTAAAATTCTATTTTTTATTTTATAAATTAACAGTTTTAACATGCTTGACTTTATTTTTTTTTTAGTTGAATAAACGCCTTAAAAAAGCTACAGGAAATGTAGCTAAATTATTTATTGGACAAAAAGTAATAGAACTTCACTTCCAGATTTTTTTTTGGCAAACATTTACATTCAATTAAGGGGTAAAATGAAAGGGGCACAAATAAATACATGGCAATTGCTGGAGCGTAACTGCTTCAATAAATCTTTGAAAATAATTTCAAGTGAATCATTTTTAACATTGTCTTGATGCACAGAGCATCACAATGAACTAATAATACATGTATAAGTGCCAGACTGATAAATCTTTATCAAGTATTGTAAAGATACACATGTTTATTAAAGTTGAAATAATGTAAACACGTGAATAAATGTGCAAAACCAAGATCACAGTTAATCATATACACTCTGATACCTTAAATTTTTATAAATAATAAAAATGAATATTGAAGCTTCTTAAAGTTGGTCTTAATTTTTCATAAGTAAAATATGGAATTACAACAAGAGTAATATTAAACCCATAGACAAAAAAATTCAACATGAGATAATTTATTTTATAGTGTTTCTTATAGGCTTACAATCATTTGAATGTTTCCAATTCTTATTGTGATGAACTTTTGTGTATGTTTAACTTATTTTTATCTTTCTGGCTATAATCCTTGCCTCTCTCATCCTTCATAAAATAAACAGACACACGTAGACAATATTAAAAGCCTCTACTGACTTATACCAAGTGTGTGTGTGGTGAAAGTGAGAGATAGTTTTAATGTTATTCCCTTAGAATTTACTACTATAGAAGACCTACCAGTAATCTGGTCTAGCTGTCATAACTACTTTTTGGTAATTGATTCCTTTATATGACTAAAACAATAGGGCCTTTATGAAAAAATATAAATGTGCATGCAAACATTTTGCATATAATTTTTAAACCATCTAGAGTCTGAAGTCCATCAGTGAATAGCTCCATAACTGTTTCCTCACAAGCATAGGTACTTTCACTGACATACATACAGATCTCCATGTACACAGGTTCAGTCTGATAAAGAAATCAAGAAGCTCAGGAAGGAGATTTTCCAAGGTCATACTGCTGAGTGACTGGTTGATAATTACAGTACAGGTTTTACAATACAAGTTTTGCCCTTTCTGGTAAGTACTACCTGCCTGCACGGAGCCTGTGGTTCAGCCAAAGAGCTCAGGTCCTTCTCGTGTCTTTTCTGAGGATATGTACAGCTCTACCATGTGCATGGCCTTCTAGATGCTCAGGAATATGTCAGATTTTAAAGCTCCTACATATTTCTCAGCCTTTCCTTCATGCTTCTTGGTGAACTCCAACTATTATCCACCATCTCAGATAGCCAAAAAGTTACACAATTTCCTGTAATTATCTGGACGACCACCGCTAGGGAAAAGGCTTCTGGTCCTAAGAGATCTGAGACCAGTCTAATAAAGATGGCCTTGGACTTGGGTGTGTCTTCTAGGGAACAACCATGTAAGTCAAATAATGACAGTTCTCTGGAAATAGAGGTTTGGAGAAGCTCCCAACCCTTTTTGACTCTCTCCATTGACTGCCAGGCTGCTGCTTTTCAAGAATACCATGGAAGGGGTACGGGGCAGTTTTAAAACATCACAAAATACACTCACTGCTCTTACTGAGATTCAGTCATTTTACTAGGTAGAAACTACCTCATATTGCTACATATCTTTGGTTAATTTCCTGAATTCTGAAAAAGTTGCTTCAGATAATTTTTGCCAGCTTCCCCATAGCTTTAATGGAGAGAATTTTATTTTCTGAGGTGATTCTGCACCGACAAAATGGTCCACCATTTCAGTGACATTACACTTTCCTTTGTAGCATAAGAATTTAATATCCAATTTTAAGATTAGAAACTTTATGATAATACATTTATGTTGAAATACTACCTTCTGAGTTATGTCAAAATATAATAAATTCTAGGATACTTCAAATATGAGTTATTTTTACACAAAACCACCATTGGTCCACAGCCCCCATATTTTGCACTTTATTCCTCAAGGGGTTTTGTTTGTTTGTTTTGCTATATTTTTTTTAATGTGGAAGTAAGAGTTTAAAACTATGGCGACTTTTGGATATGCTCTCCCAGAAAGGTATGGTCTTCCAGGTGCAATAAGTGAATGGGCCTTGCTGACAGGTTGGATCATTGGCAGCCTGACTATAGTGCAAAACAGTCTGACCACTGCATGGCAGTGAGCTGGCTGCACCCCATTCTGCCAAGGTATTGTTTTAGTGTCACATTGCCCCTGCTTGTATGAGAGGATTTCAAAGAATTAAGCACATGTATAATTAAACCATATCTTCTCAAGCATCAAAAATCAATAACCACAGTTCCAATATCAAAGCCAGATGTCACTGTTTTCACTATGCAGATAGGACTGTCTGCATTTGCATTCATATAAACCAAATGCTAGAATCAGAGTATGCCAGGTCATATCCAAAATAAATATTAAACAAATCAACTGGAAATATCTTCTATAACTTTCATTTTATGTATGAATTTAAAAGTTATTAACATGCCTCAATGATCCTCTGTACCAAGCTCAAAACTCATTGGATGTTTTATTTTAAATTCCCTAGTTTTCACTCACGATTATAACTTGGCTAGAGTTTGATTTAAGCTAGGCTTCACTTGTATGGTTCCACACCCAAGTGATGAAAATGTATAATTTATAGGAAGAACAGAAGATAGAGGGACATATTAAAGGGTACCCTGGTGATGGAGTCAGTATAATGCAACAGACAGAAATGCTACTGGACAGACAACTCAGCTTCATGCTGTTCAATCAATTAAACATGTACCTTACTTAGATCTTTAGTCAAACAAACTCTAAAAATAAATATAAATGTGCCATAACATGTATGACAATTGGATGTTGGAACACATCAATTTTTAATAATAGTATTAACAAAAATGTTATAAACATTTTTAGATGTGATAATATGGTTATGTGTCACATAGATATGAAAGAATATACAGAAGGAGAGATACATATTACTTCTAATTAATACAGGAACAGAAATGGGTGGAGATTTAGGTGAAATAAGACTAGCCATGGGTAGAAAATTTTTATACGAGTAGGGTTCCCAGTGCCTTTGTCTGTTTACTTGAACAGCATTATTGAGCTACAGCTGCCATACAATAAACTTCACATGCGTAGTGTATAACTCACCTGTTTTTATATATTTAGTTTTTCTGTATAAAAGTTTAAAGACAAAGATTTGTTGTAGTTTGCAGTCAGTCTGGTTTTTCTAAGAGTATCCATTTAGAAAATAAGAAAATAAACATAGGATCATCATACCCCTTTATTTTGGAAATACAAAAGATAACCACTTGTAAGTCTAAGATTAAGAGCAGGTCCTAATGCTGTAATTTTCTTAACAAATTACATAATGGGCTTGAGAGGAGATTTGAAAGCAAATTTACATGAGATTTAATTGAGTTTATTTGCGTGACATTGGTGAATATACAGGTTTCAGGTATCAAATTCCTAATACATTCACTGTATATTTTATTGTGTGTTCACTGCCCCAAGTCAAGTCTCTCTCTAGCATCATTTATGTCTCCCTTACCCTCTTCTACCTCCCTCCACCCCACTTTCCCTCTGATAATCACCATGCTGTTGTCTGAGTTTTTTTGTTTGTTTGTTGGTTTGGGGTTTGTTTGTTGTTGTTGTTTTTCCTTAATCCCTTTACTTTTTTCATCCAGCCTCCCACCCCTCCTCCCCTCTGACAGCTTTTACTCTGTTCTTTGTATCTATGAGCTGTAGCTATGTGGGGCCTCTTGTGGTTTGATACAAATTTATGAAATATTCTTTCTAGTTCTGTGGAATACATGATTGAAATCTTGATAGGAGTTACATTGAAGTTATAGATTGCTTTGGATAGTATGGACATTTTAATAATGTTCTTTCTATCCAAGAACACAGTATGTGCTTCCACTTATTTGTAGCTTCTTCAGTTTCCCTAGTGTCTCATAATTTTCTGAGTACAGGTCACTTACATTCTTGGTTAAATTTACTCCTAAGTATTTTATTCTTTTTGAAGCAGTTGTAAATGCAATTGTTTTCTTAGTGTTTGTTTCTGATAATTCACTATTGACACACAAAATGCAGCTGATTTCTAGATATTTATCTTGTATCCCATTATTTTGCTGAATTCACTTATAAGTTCTAGTTTTTTCATGGATTCTTTAGGATTTTCTGTATACACTGTGACCAGTTAAAGGGACCTTGAGAACCCTCCCTGTTGATGCCTGAGCTGTGACTTTCATTGGAAGAGTGAAATATAGTGCTGTCTCCCATGGAGAACTGGCCCTTCTCCCCAGGAGATTCATACCTTTGATCTTTAACTGTTCCTTCAGGGAGAATTGGCCCTTCTCCCAGAGGGACTGGTTGGTTAGTCAAGTCATACAAGGCCCCTGGTGAGTAACCACTTTTGTCTAAAACACATTTAACCATAGCCCCCAAAGTGAGACTTCGGAATCTCACCTGAGGGAAGGACACTTCACTCAGAAGTTTTCTCATTTGGACCTCGAATGCAGTCCCTGGGATTCCCCAGTGTCTATATTTGGGTGTTGATGATTTCCCATCTGGTGGTGTATGTGCTTAATTCTTGCTTTTCTCTTTGCTCTCACTTAATAAAGTACTTAACTATTCACCTTTGACTTGGGGTTTTTATTGTCTGCGAATCCAAACCTCCAAATTAAGTAAGTGGCCATGATCTGATACATGCCCCTAACTTCACACAGTGTCATGTTATCTGCAAATAATGACAGTTTTACTTCTTCCTTTCCAATTTGGATGCCTTTTATTTCTTCTTCTTGCCTGATTGCTATGGTTAGGACTTCCAATAATATCTTGAATAAGAGTGGTGAAAGCAGACATCTCTGTCTTGTTTCCAATCTTAAGGGAAATACTTGTAGTTTTTGCCTGTTAAGTATGATGTTGGCTGTGGGTTTATCATATGTGGACTTTATTATGTTTAGGTATGTTTCTTTTATATCCACTTTGTGGGAATTTTTAATCTAAATGAGTGCTGGATTTTTTCAAATGTTTTTCTGCATCTATTGATAAGATCATGTAGCTTTTATCCTCCATTTAGTTTATTTGAGGTATCATGTTTATTGATTTGCAAATGTTGTACCAACCTTGCATCTCTGCAATAAATCCTCCTTGATCATGGTGTATAATATTTTGAATGTATTGCTGGATCTAGTTTGCTAATATTATGTTGAAAATTTTAGCATCTATGTTCATCAGGGATATTGGCCTATAATTTACCTTCTTTGATGTGTCTTTATCTGGTTTTGGAATTAGGATAATTGTGGCCTTATAAAATAAGCTTGGAGTGCTTTCCTCTGCTGTATTTTTTGTAATAGTTTGAAAAGGATAGGTGTTAGTTCCTCTGAATGTTTGGTAAAATTCACCTGTGAAGCTATCTGGTCCAAGACACCTGTTTTGGGGGAGTTTTTTTTAATTTTTTAATTTATTTTTTAAATTACATTAGTGTTCAATTACAGTTGTCTGTATTTTCCCCCTCCCCCTAGGAGAATTTTTTTATTAGTGCTTCAACTTCATTAGTTTGTAATCTGTCTTTTCAGATTTTCTGCTTCCTGATTCAGTTTTGAAAGAGTATATGTTTCTATGAATTTATGCATTTCATCCAGATTGTCAAATTTGTTTTCATATAGCTTGTAATATTTTCTTACAATCCTTTGTATTTCTTTCATATCAGTTGTTACTTTTCCTTTTTTCATTTATAATCTTATTTGTGTCCTCTTTTTTTCTTGATGTGTCTGATTAAATGGTATGTCATCTTGTTTATGTTTTCAAAGAACCAGCTCTTGGTTTTATCAATCTTTTGTACTGATATTTTAGACTCTTATTTTGTTAATTTCTACTCTGATTTTTATTGTTGTTTTCTTTTACTCACTTTGAACTTTGTTGTTTTTTTTTCAAGTTCCTTTAACTGTGGAGCTAGATTGTTCATTTGACATGTTTCCTGTTTCTTGATGTAGGCCTGGAATGCTATTAATTTCCCTGTTAGGACTGCTTTTCCCATGGCCCTCAGATACTGGATTGTTCTGTCCTCATTTTCATTTGTTTCAAGTTATCTTTTGATTTCTCCCTTGATCTCTTTGTTGACCCATTCATTGTTTAACTTCATATTATTTAGCTTGAATATCTTTGCATGTTTTCCAGTGTTCTTGTGATTGATTTCTAGTTTCATAATATTGTGGTCAAAGGAGATGCTTGATATGTTTTCAATCATCTTACATTTATTGGGAATTTTCTTATGTCCTAACATCTGTCTATCCTAGAACAAATTCCATGTACACTTGAAAAGTATGTATATTCTGCTTTGAGGTGAAATTCTCCTCAAATATCAATTAAATTAATTTGATATAGTGTGTTATTTAAGGCCGCTGTCTTCTTGTTGATGGTCTGCCTGGAAGATCTGTCCATTGAAGTCAATGGTGTGTTAAGATCCCTGACTATGACTGTATTTCTGTCAACCTCTCCCTTTATGTCCACCAAGATTTGCTTCACATCCCTTTATCATTTTGTAGTGTTCTTCTTTGTCTCTTACTGCGGCCTTGATTTTAAAATCTATATTGTCAGATATAAATACTGCTATCCAAGATTTTTTCTTTTCTATTTGCATGAAATAAATAGCTTTTCCATGCAAAGCTATTAGTCTATAGCTTTTAGTCTCTTCTAGTATACGTGTATCTTTTGATTTGAGATGAGATGGGTCTCTTGGAAGCAGAGTATATATGGGTCTTGTTTTCCTATCCATTCAGCTACGCTGTCTTTTGGTTGGAGCATTTAAGCCATTTATATTTAAGGTGATTATTGATAGATACAGATGTAGTGCCATTTTATTGTTGGATTGTTTTCCTCCATTTTTTTTCCTGTCTCTTTCCCTTCTTCTTAAATCAAGCTCTTTAACATTTTTTGCAGCACTTATTTGGTGTTAACAAACTCTAGCTTTTTGTTGTCTCTGAGGGTCTTTATTTCTTATTCAATTTTATATCACAGCCTTTCTGGTAAAGTAGTCTTGGTTGTATGTCTTTGCTTTTCATCACTCTGAATATTTCATGTCAGTCCCTTCTGGCCTGAAATATTTTTGTTGTGACTATCTTGTTTGGGACATCTGCACTTTCTGGACTTGTGTGTCTTTTTCTTTCACCAGGTTAATGAATTTTTTGGTCTTTCTTCAAATGGGATCTCAAGCCCTTGTTTTCTCTCTTTTTTCTGGTACCCCTGTGATATGGATGTTGCATTTCATGTTGTCCCTAAAGTCCCTTAAACCATCTTCATTTTTTTCTTTTTATTTTTGCTGCTCTGATTGTGTGTTTTCTACCTTGTCTTCCAAATCACTGATTCAGTCCTCTGTTTCAGCCAACCTACTCTTTATTCCTTCCAATGCATTCTTCATCTCAGATATGACATTCTTCATTTATGACTAGTTCCTTTTTATGTTTTCTATGTCCCTTTTCATGCTGTTGTAGTTTTACATTACTTGAGCATCCTTATAACCATAGTTTTGAACTCTATATCTGGTAAATTGCTTGCCTCCATTTCACTTGTCTTTCTGGAGACTTCTGTTTTTTTCATTTGGGGCATGTTTTTGTCTCCTTATTTTGGGTGCTGCCCTGTGTTTGTTTCTATGTATTAGGTTGATCTGCTATGACTCCCATTCTTAGAACAGTAACCTTATGTAGTAGATGTCCTGTGAGACCCTGTGGCACAGTTTCCTTGATTATCTGTCCTGGGTGTTCTAGGAATGTCCCTTGTGTAGGTCATGTGGGCCCTCCTGGTATAATTGAGTCTTGATTCCTAGTGGTCTGTTTATGCATAGGGTCAACCTTGCAGTGGGATTATAAGGGTCAACCTCAACCACTGTGTACAACCTGCTGTACAGGTCCTGACCATGTGAGGTATCTTCTGAGATCTCCCTTTGGATGTGCCAACTGTGAAGTAATGGGATCTTTCTTTGATGTTGTCTGAAGCTAGTCTTGGGTATATTGGTTCTGGGGCCTCTTGGGAGGGACTCTGGTGCTGACCAATGTCAGACACTGACTATGACTGACTGGTCCTGAGCAACCTGTTTGTGGCTAACTCTGCTGGGCCTGGGTTTATGCCAAAAGCTGTGCACCAAGTCTGGCTTTTATCAGTATCAGGCCCAAGGTACTGTCAACCAAAGTCCCAATGCACCTTGAGATCTACATCCACTTGCCTCCATCTGCCAGCTGCCTGTTGGGCTCAGTCACTAAAAGAGCCTCTGGTGCTTGAGTTGCATGAGGTAGTTTCTCAGTGAGTCACTGGGTAGGGACTAATGGTATTCACAAGATTAATACAGGTTCAATCTCAGTGCCTGTGCTAGGTCAGAGTCTATCTAGCAAATGTCCCTGGATATACCAAGTCTATCTGCCATCCTCCTGGGTGCTGCACACCTTAGTGTGGGGCACAGTCTTGGGGAGTTGTCAGGGTGAAGCCAGCAGGATTTATCAAGCCCAAAGAGACCAAAATTTGGCTGTTTAAAGGGAGGGCTCTGCACCAGTTAGGTGTGCAGTGGGAAAATGTCCCCCATTGTGGAGCCTCACAACTCAGTCTGTACCAGACTCTGCCCAGAGCCCAGTTTCAGTAGGGTGGGTCCACTACGAATTGGGAAGATGGGGCTAGTGGATCTCTCTTCAGTCAGGTTTGGGAGAAGTGGTGGGGAGCAGCCATTGTCCCAGAGCCACACAACTTAGTCTGTCCTACATTCTGTCCAGTGTTTAGCGGGGTGGAGGCACAAATAATTGGGAGGCTGAACACACAGGAGCCCAGAAAGTGGGACTAGTGGATCTCCCATGAAGGAAAGTGACTAGTCAGGTTCATGGAAAAGTGGGGGGAATGGTCCCCATCCAAAAGCCACACATCTCAGACTCTGGCACCCCCCTATGTCTCCCCAGACTTCTACTCTCCAACCCAGGCAGCAGGAAGTCCACAGAGAGGAGCTACTGCTTTTCCCCTATTAATGCTGTATGGAGAATAGTGCTCTACTCTAGAAAGATGGCATCTACTGTGTGAGAGAACTCAGCTCAGGGATCATGGAGGCTGTCCCTTCAGCTCTCCTCCCAGAGCCACAAACCAGTCTTTCCACATAGGACTCTGTTCCAACCTCCCTCTGCCAGAGCCCAGGATGTGTGACTGCAAATCAGATTTTGTGTGTTGGCTCTTTAAGAAGGAGCCTGCGTCTATAGCAGACTCCTGCCTCTTCCTGGCAGACAGAATCCCTGCTAATTTTAACAGCCACATATTATATGGGTACCTCTTCCTGCCTCTGGTTCTCCAGCCTGGGGATCCCACCTTGGGGTTGGGGCCCCAGCTTCTCAGGGGAGATCCCTGCAGCTGACGTACTGTCTGGAATCTCAGCCACTGCCCATGGGAGTAGGGCCAGCCCCTTTTGTGTCTCCACCCTTCTTACCAATCGTGATGTGGCTTTTTCTATGAATCCTGGGTTATGTCTTCTCTTCAGTTAGTCTTCAGTTGATTATTCAGGTGGATTGTTTTATAATTTAGTTGTAATCCAGTTTGGTTCTTGGAGGACGTGAGTGTAACTTCCACCTACTCTGTCACCACCTTAGGTCTCCCATGAGATTTTTAAAAAAGAGCTTTTATTTTATTTTACTGATGACATACAGTTGATTGTATGTAGCGCAACAATCAACCATTGAATTTCAGAACATTTTGATCACCTGGAAAAGTTCCCTCATCCTCATTTGTAGTCAACAGCCACTTCCATATTTAGCCCCAGACAGCCAAAAAGCTGCTTTCTATCTCTACAAGTTTGAATTTTCTAGAAATTTTATATAAATGGAAGCATATAATATGTAATCTTTTGTCTTTTGTGTTCTTTCACTTGGTGTAATGTCCTTGAATTTCACCTATGTTTTGTGTATCAGATATTTATTCCTTTTTATTTCGAAGTAACATTCCATTGTGTAGTGTTTCACATTGTATTTATCCATTCAGCTGGATATTTGGATTGTTCATATTTGAGGTTATTATGAGTAATGCTGCTATGAACATTTATTTGCAAGTTGTTTTTGTGTTTGGGCATATGTTTTAATAGATCTTGGGTAGCTACCTAGGAATAAAATTGCTGATTATCTTTTTAACATTAAAAAAAAACTACTAAACTGGTTTCCAAAATGCCAGCACTATTTTAAATTCCCACTAGCAATGTGTAAGAGTTGCAGGTTTTGCATCTCCTCATCAACACCTGTTATTTTCACCTTTGGTTATTCTGGTTGGTAATGGTTTCTCATGGTATTACTTGGCATTTCCCTAATAAATAAGTTTATTAGATATTTATCTATTATCTTTGGTAAAGTTCTGTTCAGTTTTTTTACCAATTTTTCACTTGTGTTGTCTGCCTTCTTATTGAGTTGAAAAAGGCCTTTCCATATTTTGAATAAAAAACATTTTATCAAGCTATATGCTTTGCAAATTTTTCATCTGTGTGTTTCTTAATATTGTCTTTTGTAGAGCTAAAATTTAATTTCAATAAGGTCCAATCCAACATTTTTTTCATTTACCGGTTGTGTTTTTTAAGACTTATCTAAGATGTCTTCATCTAACCCAAAGCAACAAAGTTTTACCCTATGTTTTTCTATAAGTTTTATAGTTTTATAAGTTTAATTCTTTTATTTAGGTCTAGCAATTATTTCCATTTAATTTTTGCATATGATAGGAGGGACGATGCAAGGCTACTTGTTTTCTATATGGTAATCAGTTTATTTTTCACCAATGGTTTAAAAGACCATACTTGGCCCCATTGACTTACCTTGGCACTTTTGTCAAAAATTATTGACCACAGGCCCTGGCTGGTGTAGCTCAGTGGATTGAGTGTGGGCCTGTGAACCACACAATCGCGGTTCGATTCCCAGTCAGGGCACATGCCTGGGTTGCAGGCCAGTTCCCCGCAGGGGATGCAGTTCCTGGCAGGGGACCCATGAGAGGCAACCATACATTGATAAAAAAAAAAAAAATTATTGACCACAGACTTCCAGCCAAGATGGAGGCATAGGTGGAAAAACTGTACCTCCTCGCACAACCAAATTTAAGGACATCAAAGATTTAGAAACAAAAACACAACCAAAACAGACAGAAAATTGAACTGTACAGAAGTCCCACCATGAACCATTCATCCAGATTGGTAAGAGGGGCGGAGTCAGTGGCTGGTATAGAGGGGTCTTGGCAGGAAGAAGCGGACCAACCCAGGTGCACAGGTGGCAGTTGGCAGATCCCAGGCATGGGGTGTCAACAGGCAGACCCAGTGAGAGTGCAAGGTGGCGGGCTGACTGTGGTCACACATTCACGCACAGAGAAACCAGGTGAAAAAACCAGGTCTGTCAGTGAGACAGACCGCACAATGCAGGGCCCCAGTGCTGGGAAATAAAGCCTAAAAACACCAACTGAAACAACTTTTGGGGACTGAGGTGCTGGACTAGGCCCCCAGCTTCACAGGAGAGTTCACTGGAGAGACCCGCAGGGTCCTAGAACATACACAAGCCCACCCACCCGGGAACCAGCGCCAGAAGGGCCCAGTTTGCTTGTGGGAAGGGGCAGAGGGGACTGAAATCTTAGAGAAAGCAGAACAAACACCATAGCTCCCTCTCTGACCCTGTCCCCAGTCACAACCAGTGACTGGGTGGACTCGCCCCAGTGAACACCTAAGCTTTTGCCCTCATACATAACAGGCTCAAACAGACCAAAACATTATGGCTCAAGTACAAGAACAACTCAAAGCCCCAGAGCCAATATGTCTAAGTGACAAAGAGATAGGCAATCTATCAGATGCACAGTTCAAAACACTGGTCATCAGGATGCTCACAGAACTGGTTGATTTTATCACAAATCAAATGAAAAAATGAAGGCTATACTAAGTGGAATAAAGGAAAATGCGCAGGGAATCAATAGTGATGGAAAGAAAACTGGGACTCAAATCAATGAAGTGGACCAGAAGGAAGACAGAAACATCCAACCAGAAAAGAATGAAGAAATAAGAATTCAAAAAAATGAGGAGAAGGCTTAGAAACTTCCAGGACATCTTTAAATGTTCCAACATCCAAATTATAGGGGTACCGGAAGGGGAAGAGGAAGAGTGACAAGTGGAAAACTTACTTGAACAAATAATAAAGTAGAACTTCCCCAGTCTGGCAAAGAAAATAGACTTCCAGGAAGTCCAGGAAGCTCAGAGAGTCCCAAAGAAGTTGGACCCAAGGAGGGACACACCAAGGCACATCATAATTACATTACCCAAGATTAAAATGAAGGAGGGAATCCTAGAGGCAGCAAGAGATAAGGGAACAGTCACCTACAGAGGAGTTTCCATCAGACTGTCAGCTGATTTCTCAAAAGAGACCTTACAGGCAAGAAGGGGCTGGAAAGTATTCCAAGTCATGAAAGGCAAGGACCTACATGCAAGATTGCTCTATCCAGCAAAGCTTTCATTTAGAATGGAAGGGCAGATAGAGTGCTTCTCAGATAAGGTCAAGTTCAAGGAGTTCATCATCACCAAGCCCTTATTATATGAAATGCTAAAAGGACTTATATATGAAAAAGAAGATGAAAAATATTAACAGTGAAAGGACAGCAAACACACAGTTATTAACAACCACACCTAAAACAAAAGCAAACTAAGAGGACAGCTAGATCAGGAGTGGAACCATAGAAATGGAGATCACATGGAGGGTTAGCAACAGGGGAGTGGGAGGAGAAGAAGGGGGAGAAGGTACAGAGAATGAGTAGCATAGACGGTAGGTAGAAAATAGACAGGGGGGAGGGCAAGAACAGTATGGGAAATGTAGAAGCTAAAGAACTTGTGACACATGGACATAACAAAAGGTGGGGGAGAATGGTGGGGGAGCGGTGTGCAGGATGGAGGGGAATGAAGGGGGAGAAATAGGACAACTGTAATGGCATAATCAATAAAATATATTAAAAAAATAAATCTCCCCTTCAGGGAAGATATCTGGGAATATAAAAAAAGAAATTGTAAAAGACAGTCATCATTACAACTTTTTAAATAATTTTTTAAACAGATTGCAATGTATATTAATATATCTGTTCATATTTACACACATACACACATATTCATCCTACAAGCTTTAAAAATGAAGAAAAGAACAAAGAAGATATATTTTTAAATCTTTAATCTCATTATCTGTAGAAGTAAGCCTGACTAACATTTTCTAATATCAATTTTTAGGCCTTTTTAATTTTCTTTTGCTTCTTTAAAAGCTTATATTATTCTATTGAGAAGGAAGAAAGGAAGGGGAAGTAGGGAGGGAGGGAAAAGGATGAAAGGAGGAGGAGGGAGGAGGGAGGGAAGGGGAGAAAGAGACAGAGGAACAGAGAGAAACATCAATATGAGAGAGAAACATTGATCAGTTACCTCCCACATTCCCATTGACTAAGGATCAAACCCACAGCCTAGGCATGTGCCATGACTGGAATCAAACCAGCCACGTTTAAGTTACAGGACGATGTTCCAACCAACTGAGCCACACTGGCCAGGGTAGGCCTTTTTTGAATAAACTTAATAAAAAGCTATTTTACTGAAAATTAAATTGGATAAAATATGTACCTCTCTAACCTAGAGTGGAATACCCTATTAGTAGAGTTTGTTTGTAATACTTCATTTTTAAAAAGCATCTTTCAGGTATCTGCTTTAACAAACAAATCAGAACTCCAGTGCCTAGAACTGGTATAAGTTAGGTCCAAAGTTCTTTTATTTTGGACTACATTGGGCCACATCAGAATTATCTGGAAACTTTAAAATGCATACACTCCTAGAAATTCCTGTGCAAAAGTTGGAGAAAGAGCTTAGAAATCTGAACTTGCAGTCTAATGACTGTTCCCTGTGTGTCTGCAGCATTTGGTATGTAGTTGATATCAATCTATAGGGTAGGGAGTTGTGTTCAAATAGTTGAAGTGTGACCCATGAAGAGGAATTAGGCCTTCTGCATGGCCTTGGATGGCGTGCTGATGACGTTAAGTTACCAGGAAGCAGAATCGGGCTCAATAGGAAAGAACTTTCTAACAAGCAGAGCAATGGAACAGTTATCTCAGAGCGTAGCGTAATGGAAAGTGGGCCAGATTTGAAGTCAGAAGATAAAAGATAGGATCTAAGCTTTATGCAAGGTTAACAAATAAACTATGTGTGTGTCACTTTCTCTGCCTTTTTGCATCAGTGCTGGCTTAGTTATTTTCTAAATGTCCTCATAATATTGTTTTCACCGTGTTACCATACCGCAGGACAATCACCCTTTATGTAAAGCCTCCTCCACAGGAATATAAACTCCTTGAGAGCAGAGACTATCTTATTGTTGGTATTCTAGTACCAAACACAAGGTTCATTGTATATCTAATGATTGTTCATGTATTTTAATGAAATCAATTAAATCACTGATTGCAACAAGAGTAGTGCTCAGTACTTAATCCCTAGCACGGACATCTTGACGAGGCTGATGAATTACGATTGTATAAACTCCTTAAATGCCACTTCTGCATCACCTAGCTAAGGGTGTGGTTGGTTCACAATAATGCTTAATAAATATTTTTTCAAGTAAATTACAAAAACTGGTTGCTACTCCTTTTTTTGTGCATATTGGAGAGGTTGTTATAGGGAAGCAAGTCACTTAACCTCTCTAAGCATTTTTTTCCTCATTTGTAAAAACAGAAATAACACTACCTATCTGGAAGGGTAATGTCAATAATATACTAAAAGCAATTAACACACCTTAGAACAAAGCAATTGTTTAAAATCAGTATTAGATTGTATAGTATCAGTATTAGATTAATTATCTTAAGCATTATATTTTATGAAGATGAATTGACCAATAACGTAGTAATAAAAGGAAAGTTTTAAAAAGAGCACCCATGGGAGAAGTTCAGGCTGAACAAGTTTTATATATGCTACAATATAAAATTATATAATATTTACCAAATTTCATGTTTTCAGACAACTGTCTTCATTGTATTTCAAAGGAGACAACAAAATGTTAGAGTAGTAATCCCAATATTATTTTCACAATTTTATGTTATTCTTATATGTGACTTTGAAAAATAGCAAAGAAGGAAATCAACCATTATTCTTACCTCTTGGATATATGAAATACCCTTTTCTGGAATTGCAAGCTTTTTGTGAAGTCATGTATAAATCTTTATGAGCACAATCTCAAAAATAACTCCTAGGAAAATTAAAATAAAGAAGATTGGCATCCAATCATTTTGCAAACTGCAGGACTCTAGAGTGTCCTATAAATTAAAAAATGCATTATCTTGTAATTCACTCTTTACAGCTTTTTACAATAAATAAAATAGCTTTATTTTTATATTTGAAATAGATTGATGTGAGAACTCAGAAGTCGTCCTCATTTCAAAATCACATGAAATGCTCGCTGGAAAAAAATTTCCAGTGCTGCTCAGTGTCTTATCTGGGGCAGCAGTAATTAAATAAAATGAGGTACGGCCCTGGCTGGTGTGGCTCAGGGGATTGAGCACAGGCTTGCGAACCAAGCAAGCCTGTCCTTTGCACTAGAAACCTCTTGTACTAGAACCAGAATCTCGCCAGTTCTATTCCTAGCCAGGACATATGCCTGGGTTGCAGACCAGGTCCCCAGCTAGGGGTGCATGAGAGGCAACCACACATTGGTATTCTTCTCCCTCTCTTTCTCTCTCCCTTCCACATTCTCTCAAATTAAAGAAACAATCTTTTAAAAAAAGTGAGGTATATGTCATAATGGGTATTTAACTGAGCACATAGTAACTTTAGCAATAATAAAAGTTCATTTGTGAGATGTGTGATACTGCATGATAGCTTTTTTACTTAAAAAGTTTTAAATAATCTTCTATTCATTTCACAAAAAGAAACACAATTCTATAAAGAATCCCTTAGCATAGTTGGGATTCAGATTTAGAATACATTTGTAACTGCCCTGTAATTCAAATTTAGAATAAATTTTGAAACTACCATTTTCTATTACCTGAAGGAATAGTTTGGTATATTTTATGACTCTGCCATCCAAGTACTAACCAGGCCCGACCCTGCTTAGTTTCCGAGATCAGACGAGATCGGGCGCGTTCAGGGTGGTATGGCCGTAGACTATTTTATGACTCTTTATGATGAGGAAAACATAAATGTAGGGTTGCCATATTTAGAAACAAAAGATAAAACAAAACTAGATGTCTGAGTTTAATTTAAATCTCAGATAATTACATAATTATTTGGCATTTAAGCATGTCCCATTATTACTATATAGGACATGACAGCTTGTCTCCTATAAGCCTGTGGATTTTTTTTTTCCTTAACCTTAAAATATCTAACTTTATATTTCTTTTTGCTGGATAGGTCTGTTGGAATGTCCTGCAACAATCTTTTGTTGCACTGAACACCAAAGTTAGATTTTACATTGGTCTAATGGCAAATTCCCTTTTTACTGTGTCTGGTGAGTCCAAGGAGTAGCTACTTGTAATGCTTCCTGATGTCAGAAAAAGGGTGAAGCAGAGTCAGATTTAATTCCTGCTCACTTCCCTCAGTTTAGTCACAAATAAAGTAGATAAAGTCTAGACTATTAATGAAAATGTTAAAATTACCTTGGATTTAAGAGTACTTTCCCTTTGAAGATGTAATTAATACTTCAACTTCACTTAACTCAAGATGGGTGGAGAAAAGAAATATTACTCTTTAAACAAGAGTTAACCTCAGGCCTCTTTGGTCACGTAGTTTAATTGAGAACAAGGAAGATTTATGGGGCTCTTATTTTTCCTTAGTATTTCAGACAATAAAATCAAAGGCACATTCTAAGTGTAAGAGTTTACAGTCTTCCAGTGTACAGGACTAGGTAATTATAATCTTTATTTTGATTAACTGTGATCTTGGAGTTTGTCTTTGCAAAGAATGCCTTTTGGAATTCATGGTAGGCATCATTACTTCTAGAAAAAATTTCAACAATTCATCTAGATTTTCCCATGATAAAGTACACCCTCCTCTGACTCCCCACCTACATACATACACAGGGTAATTTTATTCTTCTGAGTTTTCTTTCCCTATAAAATATAATGTACCTGGCAAAACATTCAATTTCTCTTGCCTTATGGCAGGCATTCCCTAATTCACTTAAGTAAAACCTTAAAGGGGATTCAATGTTTTACTTGAGGTGCTTAGATTTTTCAGAGCTTTATGGTACTTAATCTCTAGTATACCACTGAATAGCTCTTACTAGAACTAAAAAGGAACTTCTGTGTAACACTCATACTGATAGTTAAGTTTGCAGAGGTAAAGAGTATCCCTCTTCAGGGCTTTGTAATTTACATTGTTACAGTGATCCCTCACCTATCTCGGGAGTTACATTCGAGAGACCCCTGCAATAGGTAAAAATCCACAAAGTAGTGACATTATTTATTTTATTATTTATATATATTTTAAGGCTTTATAAACCCCACACTCCTATAAACCTTTCCCACACTCTTATAAACACTTCATATGCTCTTAAACACTTTCTACCCTCTTAAACCTACATAATTTTAAAAACATATAAAATTCTATATGGGTACTCACCAGTGAAGTGTATGTATTTATGTACTTGCCTACTAATAAAAGTACAATTATCTAGTTTTCAGCACAAATGAAACACTTGTTGTCCTTTGCGCTAGGAACCACTTATTTCAAGTGAGCAGTATTACCTAATCTAAATTTATTTTTAAAAGTCATAGACAATAAAAAATAATGAACACCAGAGAAATTCTATCATTAACAGTAATAGACCCTATAGGAAAACTCAGAAAAAAAATTAAAGTTTTAAAAAATCTGTATCTAACAGTGTCACATTCTTTGAATTATCTGGACATTGTGAACTAAGTTTTTATTCTTTATTTACCAAGAAAAAAGTCCCAATGAAAGGTATGTAAATAGCAATATAAAACCAGGATTACTCGTAATGGTTAAAAATTATTCTGTATTCTTAGTTCAATACAATGAATATTTATTGAATAATGAAAGCATAAGGTACTTAATAACTAAAAAGTGCTTTATGGATACAAATATGAATAATTTAAGTGGCATGAATCAAATGTCAATAACTTACTGAGAAGGCAAAGTATGATTAACTACAAAAAGCAAGATATTAATGTGGGTTCCTAGGAAAGATACTTGGTTGGGGTAATTAATTCAAAGTTATGAAGAGAGAAAGAGAATGAGTAGATTTTGGTAACAGGCAAACACTAATGAAGAAAGTTTGAGGAAGAGGAGACTAAAATAGACTCTGGATAGTTCTAAAACTTTGTGTAGTCCATGTTACCTGAGTACTCTGTAACGTTCAGAGTATGGGGGAAATAAGGCTAAAATGACAGGGCCTATTGTAGGCAGCCTTGAACTAAGGATTGTAACCTTACTAGTTACTCTTAGAGATCTCCTAAGTTTTGGAGATGGAGGTGTCAATTGGTTTACTTAGACAAGGAGACAATAAAATAGAAAAATCATTTAGGCTTCTGCAATTATACAGATGAGAATCACTGAGGGTCTGAATTAGTGACTAAATTTACTATAGTAAAATAAGTGTTGTTTTCCCTTTTTAAAGATGACACTCTTCTGCAAAATTACTTTCTCAACTGCACACAAATAAGACAAAAGTTCCACTGTAACAAAATTCAAATGTTTAATTTTTTTCACACTTCAAAATTTGTGCATCATCTTTACAGAATCATGCTTTCAAAATACATTTTGTAAAAGACATTAATTTCACAATTAAAACATGTTTTAAAAATGGGGTAACATTAAAGGACATTAAATTAGTTGAAAATATACCTCAAAATGCTGAGTTATGCCGTTCTCTATCAAATTAAGTGTATTTATACTCAAAGTAATATGGCTTTGAACTAAAGACAATTATTTCTTATCCATTTCAGTGATTTCCTGGATCCAAAACAAAATTTGTGTATTTATTTCTTTGAAAATGTCATTTGTTGACCGTCCTTTCACTGCCATAGAATGATTTGCCTTCTCAATCCAGTAGATTTTATTAGGAGCTTGCATTTTCTGTGCAACTTTCTCCAGCAAGTT
Source organism: Sturnira hondurensis (assembly GCF_014824575.4). NCBI lineage: Eukaryota > Metazoa > Chordata > Mammalia > Chiroptera > Phyllostomidae > Sturnira > Sturnira hondurensis. The sequence goes on along the minus strand of NW_028088815.1, from coordinate 295,675 downwards.
CTAAAGGAAAAAAGAAAAGGATATAGACTAATGCTCTATTTGTGTCTAATAAATACTCACTCTCTCCTGCCCTACCTTTAATAGTATCCATTCACTAAATATTCACTAAATACCCAGTGCATAAACAATTTTTGAGGCAATGGAATGTGCAAGGAAATGTCTACTAAAGTGGCAGGCAGTCCCCATCTCTCAGAAACTGCAATACTACAGAACTGATCTAGAATTTATTATTGATAAAAAATCAGTAAATTGGACAAAATAATTCTAAAAATATTTTCCAAGGAAATTTTGTGCTCTAAGAAACACTCATCTTTACTAATATATACAAGTTACTAATTTTTCTTGAGTCAATTTTATTAAAAAATTAAAGAATCTGCTAGAATGTTGAAATGATAAATCAAATATATAGTCTAGTAATCCCCAAATCACAAGATGCAGATTAATCCTTCATTTCCCAAGTAAAAGTTAATCTATTTACCAACTCTCTTTCCAGGGAGATGAATTTTGTCATTATGCTTTTTCCAGGTTTTCCAAAGCAACAAAGCAACTAAGGCACAAAACTAGCCTTAATTAGTCAAATCAGTATCTCTTTAAAGAGACTGAATGCCATAGGTAATATATTGTTCCCAAGGTATTTCTGTCTTTCTTTCTCTCTCATTCACACAAATATCAAGTTGTAATTTACCTTTTCACACATTTCATCTGCTGAGCCTGACACAAATAATACAGGTTCTTTTATACGAAACAGATTTTCATCTCTAAGTTTATGCTGCTGCTTTGGATGATGCAGTGGATAAGAAATACAAATGAGACCACGGACAAAATCATCAGTGTCATCTGGTTCAATATGACACATTACAGAAGCAGCTGCTCTTGAGCCCATTGAACGACCTAAAATCAATTAAAATTAAGTTAAGTTTAACATATTAATACTCACACATAAAATAGAGGAGATATGTGGCAAATGAGATTTGATTTACTGTTTATCTATCATATTTCTATATCAACATCTTAACTCCAAAAGGTGGCGATTAAGAACTCACAATACCCAAAATGGACACCTATAGCCTGTGAAGAGCTAAAAACTAATCCTAAGTCAATTTTTTTTTAGAAAAAGAAATTATTTTTCTGAATGATTGTAAGGACAATTGTCATGAAGGAATCATTTGAGACAAGGTGAACCAGATATATAAGTAAAAGGAGAAATCTTTGAATTACAAAATATATCTATGAGGTTTAAATTTGCTTTAAATATCTAAAGTACTTTGATGTTATACAAAGAAGTGATTTATCAAAACCAAACAAAAAATCCTTATCTTAAATTAGCTTCCCATCATCTACTTTAATTCTTTATTATCTATTCCTATATTATTATTAGTAGTGCATTTAAAAACAAGTATTCACAACTATTGCAACCTACCTCCAAGGAAAACACCTGCAAGTTTGTATTCTCCTGAGGTCTTGAGGTAACTCTAAAAAAGAAAAATCAACAAAAAATTATTAATTCTTCTCCTATAAAATATTCCACTAGAAAATCAACAAATATTTCTCATCATTACTGAACTGTAAGAAAATCTTTACAAAGACAACCACAAAATCTTAAGAGATTCTCTCTTGAAAGAATTAACCAGTTCTTTGCTTTTCTGGTGATGCCTTCATTGTCAAATTGTATATTGGGCAATACAGACAAATATATAAGCAAAAAACCCCCACATCACCAGTCTAAAAAGAAATCAAGTATTGAAATATCTTTGAAGACTAAATTATGTTTTTTTAAAAGGCCAGTAAAAGCTTCCAACTAATAAAAATATTATAATACTAATATCTAATATAAAGCTCTGAAAAACTTAGAAAGCTAAAAGTAATTTGGATTGAAAGAAATTTCAGTTTACTTTATCCAGGAACTTTATAGTTTCTAAATCATACATACAGAAAACCATGCTATAGCTATACATTCATAGTATAGTAGGCAAAATATCCAGAACTATATTCTAAAGTTATATAATTCTAGTAAGAAAACTGCATCATAAATAGCTTCCTTGGCAGTATCATGTAGGACCATTTATGATGTGAGTACTCACCTCCATAGAAACTTCATGTATGCCAATCTTAATGAGATTCTAAGAATAGTCATTAAAAGATATTTAGCCCTGGCTGGTGTAGCTCAGTGGATTGAGCACGGGCCTGCGAACCACACGATCACGGTTCAATTCCCAGTCAGGGCACATGCCTGGGTTGCAGGCCAGTTCCCAGCAGGGGACTCACGAGAGGCAACCACACATTGATATTTCTCTCCTTCTCTCTCCTTCCCTTCCCCTCTAAAGATAAATAAATAAAATCTTTTAAAAAAAGATATTTAAATTAAATCAAATGACTGCTAACAAAATTTATTAAGAATTTTAAAACAGAATTCTGTTACAAGTAAATATAAAGAAATTTTCTTACCAAGACTGATTTATATGCTTTAACTCTATGTACAATATTAAGGCCTTTACAGGTAAACCTCAGGCAAAAAAAACCATGAGATGCAAGATGGGATGACAGTGACATCAAATGAGGAAGATTCATATCTCCTGATGCTCCATGTGTAAGAATCACTCCATATGTTAAGCTCTTGCTAGGTACCAAACAAACAGCATCTAATAATTTATTTCCAAAAGGTATTTTTAATTTAACCTAGAATTCAAAAAAATAAAGGAATTAAAAATTACTCCCTTGCCTATTCAGACAACTGAATATGTTTGTTCTGCAAAACCTGTGACTCAAGAAATAGCCTCCAAATAAAAAGCAATAGTAATAATAGCTAATAGTTAAGAAGTACTTATTGTGTGTCGAGTACTATTATGAGTTTTCATATGTATTAACTAATAATACTTCCTGCCCTGGCAGGTGTAGCTCAGTGGATTGAGCACAGGCCTGCGAACCACACAATCGCGGTTAGATTCCCAGTCAGGGTATATGCCTGGGTTGCAGGCCAGTTCCCAGCAGGGGACTCATGCGAGGCAACCACACATTGATACTTCTCTCCTTCCCTTTCTCTTTAAAGATAAATAAATAAAATATTTAATAATAATAATAATGATACTTCCTAATTATACTATGAGGCAAATACTACTATTGTTTCCATTTTACAGATGAGAAAACTGAGACACAGTAGACTAAGTAACAAGCCCAAGATTACACAGTCACTAAGTGAATTCAAACTTAGGCAGTCTGCTCTGAAGTCCTTACTGTTAACCACTAATGCTATTGTGTCTCTTGTAGTACAAGCTGAAAATAAGAAAATCACTCTGGAGCAGTATAAATAAAAAAACAAAAAAACAAAGCCCTGAAGGTGTAGAACATATGAAAATACGTATTACCTCTGTATGACTCATTTTCACTGTTGAATAACAAACTTAAAGTGCATTACATCTGAGAAGCAAAGGACATCTCCCTGAAAAGAAGATTCTATTGTGAAAGCTGGATTGGCAGACATGGATATGATATAAGAACTATGAATGAACACATTCAATAAGCACATTTAGAAGTCCTTCTATAAGAACTGATATCTTTACATATGCATTATTTAGTTATTTTCAAGGTTCTGGGGCCCAGTGTGGGGCCAGCAGATGTCATATAATAAAAATCAATGTGATACCTTAATAAGGAAGCCTTATCAAAGGAAATTTGTATCAAAATAGGATGCTGTATGTTGACATTTACATATTCTAAGCATCTTTATTCTCAACTACCTTTAACTGAATTTCACAGCATCCATTAACCTATTTCCTTCCTAATAATCCTTCTCAATTCTTTTCATTATGCAATAACACCTTGAATAACTAGATAGTGCTGCCAGGTTCTGCGCATTTTGAAGAATCTGTGGTTTATATAGAATTGTTCCACAGTATTCCCTGCTGCTGGTTTAGAATTACGCTAAAATTTGCTAAAACATTTACTTTCTAGTGTCTAATATTTTATTGTTTTTGCTTCCTTTCCCATTTTCTCCATCCTTGTGGGTTTGTCTTTTAATCTCCCTTTACTGTAACTCTAGGGAGATTTCAGGAGGGAGTAAAATTAGACACATGTATTCAACCCCCTATCTTAACCCAGAATGCTCTACGACTCCTCAACCACTTGGGCTTTTGTTTGTTTTCAGGAAAACTACTCCCTTCCAGTAGACAGTCTGTTCCTCACAACTGGTGTGCCGTTCTGTACTACTTAGGAAACAATGGAATTGTTCCAGGATATCATCTCACCGCAACCTTGTCTAGCCAATCTCGGTTATAATCTCTCATTTTGGATTCCCATAGGGGAGGGCTTGAAACCTCAGCTGCAAGTGGAGAAAACACTATCAACCTCATAGAGCTGCTGCGTTGATTACTTGACAATCTGTACTGTATTTAGTAGTTTTCCCACAATACAACCAAGTGCATCTTACGTTGAAGGATCAAAAATGCCACAACCATTGTAACTTCTAATTGGAAAAACATGCATCATCTATTAAATCGACAGCAATACAGTGTAAATCATGGAGGAAAAAAAGTCAGAGGTTCAAGTCTTGGGGGAGGCGGGCGGGGGCGTCCATAATCAGGCCAGGTCTGCAACTAACACCAAGCCATACAAGAGTAGATACTCGAAGAAGGTCTTTGGGATTCAGAGGCATATGAAAAACGGCTTATCACTCAACTAACGCGCGTGTATCAGGGCTGTGTGGTACCTTCCGAGGACCCGGGGCAACTCCTTAAAGCTCGGAGGCTTGCCTCAAGCTAGCTGCCACTGATCAGCTCCTGTGACCCTTGCTGAACCTTTCGGCTATGCCCACCCGCACGTTCACCATACTCCGGCCTCCTAATCCTCCAGGCAAATGGAGCCCCAGAGACCGGTGCCCGCGGCAATGAACTTAAACTGAATACCTTGCGGACAGACAACAGCTCCTGGTGAGGGGACAGCTGGAGTCGAAAACCCTTAGGACTCCGCCACCAGGCGCTCTAGCAGTCTCTTGAAAGTCTGTCCCCCGCGTACTAAGGCCGCCGCAGCACTCACCGGGGAAGGGGAAGTGGCGGGTGGCACCTACCCGCCCTTCAATCGGTTCAGGGAGCAAACTTCTCTCAAAAAAACCCTCTCGCCGCCACCGCCGGAGTATTCGGTTATTGCGCATGCGCGGGTGGCGCGCGCGGCACGCTGGGGCGGGAGTCGTAGTCCTGTGCTCCCCCACCCCCACCCCCACCCCACCCCGCCGCCTGCAGGGACTGGGCCAACTCTTCCTGTGGACACGCCTTTGTCTGGGCCGCTCAGTTGACCATCGCGCGATTGTCAGGAGTTTGACACCCGGACCTATGATGACTGTATTGCTGTCAGTCTCCTTCTTAAAGTCCTCCAAGGTTTCCCTTATATACTTGTGTGCTCCTGTGTTAGGCACATATATGTTATAAGGGTTATATCCTCTTTTTGGACAACTTTCTAAGTACTGTGTAGTAACTTTCTTTTTCTGTTTTTATGGCTTTTGTTTTGAAGTTTTTTGTCTAAATCTTGCTACCCTAGCTCTGTTTCATGACCACTTGCTTGGAATATTTTTTTCCATCCCTTTACTTTCAGTCTGTGTAGATCTTTTATTTGAGGTGGCTCTCTTGGAGATAGCATGTATGCAGGTCATGCTTTCTTATCTATTCAGCTAGCCTATGTCTTTTTTAAAGTTTAATCTTTACTACATTTTTCAATTACCATTTAGTTTCCTTATACCCCTTCCCCCAGCAGTGACCATGCTGTTGTCCGTTTCCATGAGTCCTTTTTCCTTTTTGCTCAATCCTTCCACCCCTAACCAACCCCCAAACTGTCGTCCTGCTCTCCATCTAAGAGTGTTTTCATTTGCCCTGTTGATACAGGGTGCAGCCAAGGGGGGGGGGGGCAGAAAAGATTTGGAATGGTGTCCAGAACTCAAAGTGTACAGGAATATTGGAGGAAATATTAAGATATCCTCACCCCCCCCCTCCAGGTGTCAGTTGGGGGAAGGGACGAATGGAGCAGGGCCATTGAGAGCTGTTTTGCATAGCAACAGTTTTGCAGCTAACCTCTGGAATGGTCATTTAACATATCTATAACCTTTAACTGGTTTCATAGATATGTTAAATAGCTGTGGCCAAGTTTTGGGCCAGGGAGAAGTGAGTGGCTGCTACCCAGGCTGGAATTGGGGGCTGCTTCTCTGAGAGAGTGCCTGCGAGAGAGGCATGTGGCTTTAGCAGAGTGAGGACCCCCTCTTGGCCAGGTGAGGGGGAGAGCCACGCTGTTTTGGAAAGATGTAGACCCCTGTAGCCATTAGGAGGGAGAGCCATGCAGTTTCAGCAGAGTGCAGACCCCCTCTTGGCCAGGTGAAAGGGAAAACCACGCAGCTTTGCCAGAATGGAGATCCCTGCGGCCAGGTGAAGAAGAAAGACGCGGCTTTGGTAGAAGAGGCCCACACGGCTTTGGCGTGCTCCCTTTGGCTGAGTAGCCTGGAAAGCAGGAGAGACTTTGACTAGAACTTGGTACAAAGAACTCTTGCCAGTGGAAGGTGCCGCATGACTTTGGATTAATTGGAGATCCTGCCTGGACAGGCAGGCGACACAGCTCACGTGCCAGCGGCCTGAAAACGGACGTGTGCTCTTTTCCTGATTTACGGTACCCGGAGTTGGGACAGTGGGAGAAGGGAGCGCTGTGTGTGTGTGTGTAGGTGTATACCCTTAAAGACTTTAATATTTTAAGGAAGGCATTAGGCCTGAATAGCATTAAATAAACATTTTGTTTCCTTTTCACAAATCTCTGGCATTGAGAGATGTCTTTCCAATTGGCGGTGGACAGAAGAGCCCTATAGATATTAGTGTATCGTCCTTGGGAGGGGCCCCTGTTTTCTGTAGCAGTTTTTGGCATCCCTGGGTGGGCCAAGTATTGCCCCCCACCTCAGACCCTTGTTTGGTAACACTGTTAGTTCAGTTTGTTCATTGTATTTCATACATGTGTGAAATCATATGGTATTTGTCTTTCACTAGTTATTTCACTTAGCATAATATTCTCCATGTCCATCCATACTGTCAGAGAGGGTAAAATTTTCTTCTTTTTTTGTGGCCAGGTAATATTCCATTGTGTAAATGTGTCATAGTTTTATCCATTCATCTACTGATGGACCCTTCCATGGTGCCCATATCTTGATGACTGTAAATAATGCTGCAATGAATGTAGGGGTGTTTATGTTATTTCAAAATAGTTTTTTGGCATCAGCAGGAAAATCTCAGACATTCCACACAGCAACATCTTCACTGATATGTCCCCTAAAGCAAGGGACATAAAGGAAAGAATAAACAAATGGGACCTCATCAAATTAAAAAGCTTCTGCATGCCTAAAAATATTAAAATGAAAAGAGAACCAACTATATGGGAAAACATGTTTGTCAATGATACCTCAGAAAAGGTTTAATCTCCAAAGTGTATAAATAACTCACATAATTCCACTTCAGGAAGACAAGCAACACAATTAAAAAATGGGCATAGCACTTGAGCAGACAAAGCACTTGTCCTCCAAGGAGGACATACAGAGGGCCCATAAACATGTGAAAAGATGCTCAGCATCTCTAGCCATCAGAAAGATGCAAATTAAAACCACAATGAGATACCTCCTCCCACTGGTCAGAATGGCCATTGTAAACAAAACAACAAACAAGTGTTGGAGAAGATGCAGAGATAAGGGAACCCTAGTGCACTGTTGGTGGGAACGCAGACTTATGCAGCCACTGTGGAAAACAGTATGAAATTTCCTCAGAAAGCTAAAAATGGAACTGCCTTTTGATCCAACAATTCTATTGCTGAGATTATAACCTAAGCGCTCTGAAAAACTAATCCAAAAGAACCTATTCACCCCAATGTTCATAGCAGCACAATTTATAGCAGCCAAGTGCTGGAAGCAACCTAAGTGCTCATCAGTAAATGAATGGATCAAAAAACTATGGTACATTTACACAGCAGAGAGAAAGAAGGAGCGCTCCTACCCTTTGTGACAGCATGGATGGAACTGGAGGACATTATGCTAAGTGAAATAAGCCAGGCTGTGAGGGACAAATACCATATGATCTCACCTTTAACTGGAACCTAATCAACAAAACAAACAAGCAAACAAAATACAACCAGAGACATTGAAATTAAAAACAACCTAACAATAGCCAGAGGGGAAGGGGGAGGGGACAGTAGGGAGAAGGGTTTTCAGGAACAAGTATAAAGGACACATGGACAAAATCAAGGTGGAGGGTGGAAGTAAGGGAGGGAGGTGGGTTTGGCTGGGATGTGGGTGACTGGTGGGGAGAAAATGCAAACAACCATAACTGAACAACAATAAAGTAATTTTAAAAAATAGTGTTTTGGGTTCTTTGGGATGAATTCCAGAATTCATATAGCTGAGTTGAAAAGCAGGTCCATTTTTCAAATTACTTATTTATTTGTTTGTTTGTTTGTTTGTTTGTTTATTTTTAGAGAGAGGGGGAGGGAGGGAGAAAGAGAGGGAGAGAAACATCAATGTGTGGTTGCCTCTCACGTGGCCCCCACTAGGGGACCTAGCCCACACCCCAGGCATGTGCCCTGACCGGTAATTGAACTAGTGACCCTTTGATTCACAGCCTGCGCTCAATCCATTGAGCTAAACCAGCCAGGGCCAAATCCACTTTTTAATTTTTTGATGTATCTTCATATGGCTTTCCACAGAGGCTGCACCAAACTGCATTCCCACCAACATTGTACTAGGGTTTTCTTTAATTTCACAACCTTGCCAGTATTTGTTGTTTGTTGATTTATTGATGATAGTCATTCTGACAGGTGTAAAATATCTTATTGTAGTTTTAATTTGCATTTCTCTAATTATTAGTGATGTTGGGCATCTTTTCGTATGTTTATTGACCATCTGTAATATGTTACCCTCCTCTTTGGAGAAGTGCCTCTTCAAGTCCTTTGCACATTTTTTAATTGGGTAATTTGTTTATTTGGTGTTGAGTTTTGTAAGTACTTTATAAATTTTAGATATTAACCCTTTGTCAGATGTGTTGGTGAATATGTTCTTTCATTCTGTTAGTTGTATTTTTGTTGATGATTTCCTTTGCTATGCAAAAAAATTTAGTTGATGTAGTCTCTTTTATTTATTTTTATTTTTCCTTTTCTCTGTTGTCTGAAGAGATACTTCTGATAAAATATTGCTTTTAGCACTGTCCAAGATTTTCCTGCCTGTGTTTTCTAGGATTTTTATGGCTTTAGATAGAACATCTAAGTTTTTACCGATTTTGATTTTATTTTTGTGTGTGTTGTAAGACGATGATCTAATTTCATTTTCATATACATATCTGTCCAGTTTTCCCAAGTCATTTATTGAACAAACTATGTTTAGCCTATTGAATGTGCTTGCTGAGGGAGCAAGCACATTTGGATTTATTTCTGGGGTCTCTCTTTTGTTCCATTGATTTATATGTCTGTTATGTCAGTACCATATGAGTTTGATTATTATAGCCTTATAATATAGTTTGATATTAGGAAGCATGATTCCTTCAACTTTGTTTATCTTTCTCAGGATTGCTGTTGCCATGCATGGCCTTTTGTGGTTCCTATAAATTTTTAAAATATTTTTTGTTGTTCTATGAAGTACTTTATTGGAAACTTGATATGAGTTGCATTGAATCTGTAGATTGCTTTGGATAGAATGGATATTTTAATGATGTTAATTCTTCCTATCCATGACTAAGGCCTTGCTTCTACTTATTTGTATGTTCTTCAGTTTCTTTCTTTGGTGTCTTACAATTTTCCAAGTACAGGTCTTTTACATCCTTGGTAAGGTTTATTCCTAGGTATTTTGTTCCTTTTATTCCTTTTGTGAAGCAATTGTGAATGGGATTTTTTTATTTATTTCCCTTTCTATTCGTTCTGTATTGGCATATAAAAATTCAACTATACTCTGGCTGGTGTGGCTTAGTGGATTGAGTGTCAGACTGCAAACCAATGGACTGCTGGTTTGATTCCCAGTCAGGGAACATGCCTGGATTGTGGGCCAGGTCCCGATTGCGGGGAATAGGAGAGGCAACCATACACTGGTGTTTCTCTTCCTCTCTTTCTCTCATCCTTCCTCTCTCTAAAAATAAATAAATAAAATATTTAAAAAATAAAAATGCAACTATGTCTGGCTGTTTTTTTATCCTGCTACTTTACTGAATTGATTTTTCAGTCCTAGTAGTCTCTTAGTGGAATCTTCAGGGTTCTCTATGTTCAGTATCATGTCATCTGCAAATAATGACAGTTTTTACTACTTCCTTTCTAATTAGATGCCTTTTTTTCTTCATCTTGCCTGATGGCTATGGCTAGGACTTCTAGTACTATGTTGAATAAGAGAGATGAAAGCAGACATCCCTGTATGGTTCCTGATCTTAGGGGGAATACTTGTAGTTTTTGCCCACTGAGTATGATGCTGGCAGTGCATTTGTCATATATGGGCTTTATTATGTTTAGGTATGTTCCCTCTTTTCACACTTTGCTGAGAATTTAAAACATAAATTGGTGCTAAATTTTATCAAACGCTTTTTCTGAATCTACTAGTATGATCATGTGGTTTTTGTCCTTCATTTTGTTTATGTGGTGAATCACATTTATTGATTTGTAAATGTTGTTCCAAACTTGCTTTCCCAGAATAAATCTTACTTGATATTGGTATATGGTCTTGCTGTATTCAGTTTGCTAATACTATGTTGAAGATTTTAACATCTATGTTCACCAGGGATATTGATCTATAATCTTTCTCCTTTGTAGTGTGTCTTTACCTAGTTTTGGAATTAGGATAATGCTGGCTTCATAAAATGAGTTTGGGAGCCTTCACTCCTCTGGGATGTTATGAAATAGTTTGAGAAGGAGAGGTATTAGTTCTCAGAATGTTTGGTAAAATTCTCCTGTGAAGCCATCTGGTCCAGGGCTTCTGTTTGTTGGTAGTGTTTTGATTATTGCTTCAGTTTCAATACATGTAATCTGTGTATTTAGATTCTCTGCTTCTTCCTGATTTAGTTTTGGAATATTGCATGTTTCTAGAAATTTATCCATTTCATCTAGGTTGTCTAGTTTGTTGGCATATAGTTTTCATACTCTTGTCTTACAATGCTTTGTATTTCTTTTCTGTCAGTTGTTGTTTTTCCTTTTTTACTTCTGATTTTATTCATTTGGGCCCTCTCTCTTTGTTTTTTCTTGGTGAGTGTGGTTAAATGTTTTAAGTCTTGTTTACCTTTTCAAAGATCCAGCTCCTGGATCCATTGATTTTTTGGTTTTTTAGTCTCTATTTCATTTATTTTTGCTCTGATCTTTAGTATTCCCTTTCTTGTACTCCCTCTGGTTTTGTTGTTGTTGTTTGTGCTTTTCAAGTTCCTTTGCCTGTAAATTTAGACTGTTTATTTGAGCTTTTTCTTGTTGTTGTTTGAGGTTTGCCTGGGATGCTATGCATTTCCCTCTTAGGACTGCTTTCCCCATGACCCTCAGATTTTGGATGGTTGTGTCCTCATTTTCATTTTCAAGTTATCTTTTGATTTCTTCCTTGATCTCTTTGCTGACCTATTCATTGTTTAATAACATGTTATTTAGCTTCTACATCTTTTCATGTTTTTCTTGTGATTGATTTATAGTTTGATAGCATTATAGCCAGAAAAGGTGCTTGATATGATTTCAATCTTCTTTAATTTAATTAGATGCTTTGTGTCTTAATATCAGTCTATCTTAGAAAACATTCCATGTGCATTTGAAAAGTAAGTAAATTCTGCTGCTTTGGGGTGGAATTTTCTCAAGCTATCAATTGAATTTATTTGATGTAGCATTTTTTAAGGCCACTGTCTCCTTGTTGATTTTCTGGGGAGAAGCTCTATCTATTGAATTCAGTGGTATGTTAAAATTCCTGACTATGACAATATTTCTTTCAATATCTCTCTTTATGTCCATCAAAATTACCTCACATATTTATGTGCTCCTATTTTGGGCATGTCAGTATTTACTAGAATTATATATTCTTCTAGGATTGTACCCTTTATCATTATGTAGTGCCTTTCTTTGTCTTTTGCTATAGTATTAGTTTTAAAGCATATTTTATTTTATATAAGTACTGCTACCCTAGACTTTTTTCATTTCCATTGGCATAAAAATTTTTTTGTTATCCCTTTACTTTTAAAAGGCAAAAGATTTACACAATCTGAAGAGAAACCAGAGTATCATCCCTTTATTTTTAGTCCATGTATATCTTTTATCTGAGCTGTGTCTCTTGGAGGCAGCATATATATATATATATATATGTGTGTGTGTGTGTGTGTGTGTGTGTGTATCCATTTATTTATATTCATTCAGCTACCCTATTACTTTTCATTTGAGCATTTAAGCCATTTGCATTTGAGGTGATTATTGACGGATATATATTTAGTGCCATTTTATTGTTAGACTACTTTCCTCTGTTTTTTTCAGGTACCATAAAAATATTATTGTAAAGAGTTCATTTTGAGGACTTCTGTCCAAGATGGAGGTATAGGTAGATATACTGTGCCTCCTTGCACAGCCATAATAAGGACAACAAAAATTTAGAAACAAAATAACAACCAGTACTGACAGAAACCAGTACTGTATGGGAGTCCGACAAACAAGGAGTTGAAGAAGACACAGTCATCCAGACCATTAGGAGGGGTGGAATCCTGCATTAGGGGAGAGAGAGGCCCCAACCAAAAAAAAAAAGTGGTGGCTGGCAATCTGGGCGCGCGAGGCATCGGGGGCAGGGGGGACACAGGGAGACAGCAGATTGTGGAGAGGCTTGGCACCCAAGGTGGCTTGTGGAACCAGGTGGTCCCACATTTGCTAGCAGATAAACCAGGTGAAACTGGGAAAGCAAGACAGACCTTTCAACCCAGGGTCCAAATCCAGGAAAATAAAGCCTCAAAACACCAATTGAAAACACCTGCGGGGGTTGAGGCGGCGGGAGAAACTCCCAGCCTCACAGGAGAGTTTGTTGGAGAGACCCACAGGGTCCTAGAACATACACAAGCCCACTCACATGGGACTCAGTGCCAGAAGGGCCCAGTTTGCTTGTGGGTAGCAGAGGAAGTAACTGAAAAACAGTAGAGAGCAGAGCAAGCACCATTGTTCCCTTTCAGACCCCTGGCCCACATACAGCATCACAACCCAGAGACTGGATTGCCCCACCTTGGTGACCACCTAAGGCTCTGCCCCTCACTATGTAACAGGCGCATCAAAAAAAAAATGGCCCAAGTGGGAGAACAGATCAATACTCCAGAAAAAATACAACTAAGCGTCGGACGAGATAGCCAACCTATCAGGTGCATAGTTCAAAGCACTGGTGATCAGGATGCTCACAGAATTGGTTGAATATGGTCGCAAATTAGATGAAAAAATGAAGGCTATACAAAGTGAAATAAAGGAAAATGTACATGGAACCAACAGTAATGGGAAGGAAACTGGGAGTCAAATCAATGGTGTGGACCAAAAGGAAGAAACATTCAACCAGAACAAAATGAAGAAACAAGAATTCAAAAAAATGAGGAGAGGCTTAGGAACCTCCAGGACATCTTTCAACATTCCAACATTTGAATCATAGGGGTACTGGAAGGAGAAGTGAAAGAGCAACAAATTGAAAATTTATTTGCACAAATAATGGAGAACTTTCCCAATCTGGTGAAGGAAATAGACTTCTAAGGAAGTCCAAAAAGCTCAGAAAGTCCGAAAGAAGGTGGGCCCAAGGAAGAACACACAAAGGCACAAACATCATAATTACATTACCCAACATTAAAGATAAGGAGAGAATCTTAAAAGCAGCAAGCGATAAAGAGACAGTTACCTACAGAGGAGTTTCCATAAGACTGTCAGCTGATTTCTCAAAAGAGACTTACAGGCAAGAAGGGGCTGGAAAGAAGTATTCCAAGCCATGAAAGTCAAGGACCTACATCCAAGATTGCTCTATCCAGCAAAGTTTTCATTTAGAATGGAAGGGCAGATAGAGTGCTTCTCAGATAAGGTCAAGTTAAAGGAGTTTATCATCACCAAGCCCTTATTATAAGAAATGTTAAAGGGACTTATTGAAGAAAAAGAAGATAAAACCCATGTATAGTAAAATGACAGAAAACTCACAATTATTAACAACCACATTTAAAATAAGAACAAAAACAAACTAAACAAACAACTAGAACAGGAACAGAATCACAGAAATGGAGATCATATGGAGAGTTAGCAAGAGGGGAGTGGGAGGAGGAGAGAGGGAGGAAAGGTACAGAAAATAAGTAGCATAGATGGTAGGTAGAAAATAGATAGTGGGAGGGTAAGAATAGTATGGGAAATATAGAAGCTAAAGAACTTATATAAGTATTGTGGGGGCAACTTTGCTCTCAAGTCCTCCCATCCACAATGGATGAAAGTAAACACTACCAAGACATAATCTTTTTGGAGAGGAAAGGTGGCCAGTTTCTCAGAGGAAAAAAGGCCTGGAGCTGTGGCCAGTTTCTCAGTGGAAAAACGCCAGGAGCCCCTTCCTCCAGGTTGTAATACACAGGAATACAGGGCGGCAAGGATCAAACAGTAGATAACATTTCAAAGAAATCTGAGGGCTTAGTCTGAGTCAGAGTCTGTCAGGAAGAAAGTTTGAAGAAACTTTAGGGTTTCCTGCTCAGACCCTTAACATATGAATGAAAGCGCTCTTAGCAAAGCAGATTTCACAGGATTTTTAGGGAATTATTTCTCATGCCAAATTTCCCCAGGAGCTGCACCCGTCCCCATCAGGTATTCAGGCTTAAGTGGATTAGAGCCAGGAAGCGCTTCTCCCAGAGGACATGGGGACTCGAGCTATGTCACATAGCTGGGGGGCAAGGGTCTATTGCTCGCTCTTTGTTGTAGCCCCCTGAGTCCTTCCATGATGGCCTCCCAATTGATTGTGTCTGGCTTAGGTTGCCCCTTGTTGTGAGGAGTCTTACTCGTCTCTGACTTCCAACCATGCTTTGGGGGCAGGGAGAGGCAGCATTTGCTACCAGAGACAAGCCTTTGTCTCCTGTGGCTTGAATTCTGGGGGTCACTCGCTCATCCTTCGCCATGGGTGATAGTTACAATTCCTGAAAGTAGGCAGAGCAGTCCCCAACAAAGTATGACATGTGGTCATGAACTAAAGGGGGGTGGGAAATGTGGGTGGGAGAGAGTGTGCAGGGTGCAGGGGAGTGAGGGGGGGAAATGAGACAACTGTAATAGCATAATCAATAAAATATATCAAAAAAACAAAAATAAACAAAAAAGTTCATTTCTTAAGTACATTTTATTGATTATACTAATACAGTTGTCCTAATTTTTCCTCCTTTGCCCTCCTCCACCCAGTACCCTCCTGACCCCAAGCACCCTCCTTACCCCCAGCAATCTGCCCTCTTAGTTCACACCCATGGGTCATATATATGAGTTCTTTGGCTTCTCCATTTTCTATACTATTCTTAACATCCTCCTTTCTATTTTGCACTTACCAATTACGCCTCTTAATATCTGCACCTTTTTCCCCACTCTCCCTTTTCACCCTCCCAACTGATAACCCTCCAAGTGATCTCCATACCTATGATTTTCTTCCTGTCCTGGTTGTTTGCTTAGTTTGTTTTTTAGATTCAGTTGCTATTGGCTGTGAATTTGTTTCCATTTTAATGTTCATAATGTTGATCTTATTCTTTTTCTTAAATAAGTCCTTTGGTGATGATGAACTCCTTTAACTTTACCTTATCAGGGAAGCACTCTTTGTGTCTTTCTATTCTAATTATAACTTTTTGTATAGAGTATTACAGGTTATTAGTCCTTGTTTTTCATCACTTTGAATACTTCTTGCCAGACCCTTCTAGCCTGCAAAGTTCTCAAAGAAATCAGCTCATAGTCTTATGAGGGCTCCTCTGTAGGTAACTCTCTGCTTTTCACTTGTTACTTTTAAGATTCTCTGTTTATCTTTAACTTTCGGTATTTTAGTAATGATGTGTCCTGATATGCTCCTCTTTAGTCCAACTTGTTTGGCTCTCTCTGTGCTTCATGGACTTGTATGTCTACCTCCAAATTAAAGGAGTTTTCTTTCATTGTTTTTTTCAAATAAGTTTTCAGTTTCTTGCTCCTCTTCTTCTCCTTTTGGCATCCCTATGATTCAGATGTTGGTACATTTGGAAATATCCCAGAGGGTCTTTATACTAACCTTGTTTTTTAAATATTTTATTTATTTAATTTTAGAGATGGGGGAGGGAGAAAGAGGAGAGAAACATCAATGTGTGGTTGCCTCTCGTGCTCCCCCTACTGGAGACCAGGCCCTCAACCTAGGTATGTGCCCTGAAATGGAATCAAACCAGCAACCCTTTGGTTGGCTGGCCCACACTCAATTCACTGAGCCACACCAGCCAGGGCTATCCTTGTTTGTTTGTTTGCTTTTTAATTCTTTTTTCTTCTTGCTGCTCTGGTTGAATGCTTATTTCTTCCTTATGTTCCAAATTGTTGATTTCAATTCCAGCTTCATTCCCTCCACTGATATTTCACTGTAGATTTCATTTATTTCACTTATTATAATCTTCATTTCTTCCTTTATATGTTGCCATACTCAATGAGTTCTTTGAGCATCCTGATTACCAGTGTTTTGAACTCTGCAGCTGTTGTATTTGTTATATCCATTTCATTTAGTTCTTTTTCTAGGATTTTGTCCTGTTCTTTCATTTGGGCTATATTTCTTTGTCTGCATAATTTGGCAGCCTGCCTGTGTTTGTTTCTGTGTATTAGGTAGTGCTGCTTTGACTCTGTGTCTTCATAGCATGGCCTATTGTAGAAAAGTCACCTGTAAATGGTGTTGAGCGGAGCTGAAGGTAATTGCCAGGGTGGGGCAACCTACTTCAGTGTTTTGTGGCCCTGTGTGGGTGGAGAGTTGAAGAGGGAATAATACCGTACCTGAATTTTGGAGGTTTGCTTGGTACTCACCTCATCTTCAGTTACTTCACCCACTTTCTTTGGGCAGCTAGTACCTTTCCAGCTGTTGCCCTGGTTGTGAATCCCAGAGTGGGTGAGTTGGCATACTTTCTAAGTGTGCTGGTCCTTTAAGCCAAATCTCCTGAAAATCTGGCATTTTCTTCTGCAGCACCAACTACCACTGACTTTTACAGCCAGAAGTTATAGGGATTTTTGGCCCAGAGTTGGAACCCTGGGCTGTGCAGTATGGTCTAGGGAAGGGATCACCCACTTCCAAGGTATCCCTCCCAATTTTTATCCACTATGTGTGATGTGGAATTGTCCATTCCACTGCCACCACTAACTTGCCATGACACACTGTGTCTCCTCAACTCCATCTCTCCTGCCCATCTAGATGAATGTGGTTTCTTTAAATCCTTGGTTGTCAGATTTTCATACAGCTCAATTTTCAGACAGTTCTGGGTATTATTTTTTTTAGATCTAGTTGAGATCAAGTAATTCTTTCTATGTTTATGTGATGAGGCAAAGTGTGCCTACCTATGCCTCCGTCTTGACTGGAAATCCTGTTTTTTTCTTTTTCATTTTCTTCTCCAAATTTTAAAAGGATTTTATTTATTTATATTTAGAGAGAATGGGAGAGAGAGAGAAATAGAGGGAGAGGCATCAATATGTAAGAGAAACATTTATCAGTTGCCCCTTGCACACCCCCATCTGGGGATCTGACCCACAACCCAGGCATGTGCCTGGACCTGGAGTCAAACTGGTGACTTTTAAATTTGCTGGATAATGCCCAATGCTCTGACCTATACCAGTCAGAGCTTCTTCTTCTTAAACCAAGCCCTTTAACATTTGTTGCAGTATTGGTTTGGTGTTAAGATACTCCTTTAGCTTTTTTGTTTTTGTATGGAAAACTCTGTATATCTCTTTTGATTTTTAAGTAAAAGCCTTGCTGGGTAACGTAGCCTTGGCTGTAGATCCTTGGTTTTCATCACCTTGAATATTTTATGCCAGTTCCTTCTGGCCCAAAATGTTTCTGTTGAGAAATCAGATAACAGCCTAATTTGTGCTCCCTTGTATGTAACTCCCTGCTTTTCTCTTGTGGATTTTAGGATTCTCTCCATGTCTTTAAGTCTTGTTATTTTAATTATGACATGTCTTGGTGTAAGTCTCTTTGGGTCCAACTTGTTTGGGACTCTCTGAGCGCCTTGGGCTTTGTGTCTTGTTCCTTCAGCAGATTAGGGAAGTTTTCAGTTAGTGTTTGTTCAAATAGTTTCTTTTTTTTTCAAATATTTTATTTATTTATTTTTAGGGAACAGGAAAGGGAGGGAGAGAGACAGAAACATGCCTCTTGAGCACCCCCGCCCTGGGGTCTGCAATACAGGCACATGCCCTGACTGGGAGTTGAACCAGCAACCCTTTGGTTCACAGGCCAGCACTCAATCCACTGAGCAATACTAGCTAGGGCATATTTTGTCAAATTGATCCCTTGCTTGCTCTCTTCTTCTGGTATTCCCAAGATGCAGATGTTTTTGTGTTTCATTTTGTCAAAAATGTTTCTTATGCTCTCCTCGTTTTTAAAATTCTTTTTTAAAAATTTATCTTTAGAAGGGAAGGGGAGGAGAGAAGGAGAGAAATATCAATGTATGGTTGCCTCTCGTGCGTCCCCTGCAGGGAACTGGCCTGCAACCCAGACATGTGCCCTGAGTGGGAATGGAACCATGACCCTCTGGTTTACAGGCCCGCGCTCAATCCACTGAGCTACACCAGCCAGGGCGTAAATTCTTTTTTATTTTTGATGCTCTGCATGGGAGTCAGTTTTTCCTTGTTTTCCAAATGACTGATTTGATGTTATGCTTCATGTAATCTACTTATTCCTTCCAGTGTATTATTTACTTCAGATATTGCATTCTTTATCTCTGACTGGTCCTTTTTTAAAATGGTTTCTATGTCTTTTTTTCATGCTGTTAAGTATCCTTATAATCATTCCTCTAAACTCTCTACCTGATAAATTGCTTGCCTTCATTTCATCTAATTTTTCTTCTGGAGAATTATCTAGTTCAATCATTTGGGATCTGTTTCTTTATCCTCCCATTTTGCTTGCTTCTTTGTATATGGTTCTATGTATTTGGTAGATCTGAAAAGACCCCAGTGTAGACCTTATTCAGACACCACTCGTAACTGGCATTGGTCAACCTGTTTGGAGTTATCAGTGACCCACAGCATGTGGCTCCCTCTGCTGGGCCTGTTTGTATGCAGCAATAACCCGGATTCACACCAAGGCTGGCTTTTATCAGCACTGGGCCCAGGGGAGGGTCAGCTGAAGTCTTATAGAGCTCCCAGATATCCATCCACATTAGTTGTTAAAGTAATTGGTAATATAGCCTCAAACCGTAATCAGCAGCAAACTTAATCTCCACAGGGTGGGGCAGAGTAACTCTTGTAGGCAGGATTATTGCTTCCCCTCAGGCTGATGCCATTTGAAGAAGAGTGCCCTACCTGAGAGAGAAGTTCTCTACAGTATAGGGAAGGACTCAATATAGGAATCCTGGTGGCTGTTTCTTCACTTCTCTCCCCAGAGCCACCAACCCTAGACTCTCCTCAAGCATCTCTAGTCTACACTGTTTTCCCTCTGCCAGAACTCAGGGTAAGAGGCTACAAACAAAATTTTGTGCTTTGTCCCTTTAGGTGACTGTCAGAGCAGCCAGTTGTCTCTACCTGACAGACAGAAACCCTGTTGCTTTAATAGCTGGGTGTTATTTGGGTGCTTTCCAGCTCTGGTGATGTATGCTGGGGAGCCCAGGTGGAGTTTCAGCTCCACTCTTCTCAGGGGGAACTTTCTGGCTACTGAAATATCTTTCTACAACTTCAGCAGCAACCCATGGGAGACCAGCCAACTATCTCGTGCCTCTTTTGCGCTTTGTACCAGTGTTTTTTTCTGCCTACCTGTGGTTATACAGCTTCTCTGGAGAGAAGTTCACTTGTTTGTTAGTGTTTATTAGTGTTCATGTGTTTATTTTGGGTGATTTCTCTGCAATTTAATTGGTCCTGGGAGGAGTTTAGTGTAGCTTTCACTTACTCCTCTACCATCTTGGATCTCCATACGTCTTTTGATTTGACCATTTAATCCATTTGCATTTAAGGTTATTATTGATAGGTATTTATTCATTGCAATTTTTCCTTTTGTGCCTCTGTTCTTCTCTTGGTCTTTCTTTTTCTTCATGTTTTTAAGGCAGTCCCTTTAACATCTCTTGCAATGCTGGTGTGGTGGAGATGTACCGTTTCACCCATTTTTGACTGAGAGGCTCCTTACTTCACTCTCCATTTTAAATGAGAGCCTTGCTAAATAGAGTAGTGTTGGTTGTAAGTCTTTGCTTTTCATCACTTGGAATATGTCATGGCATTGCCTTCTAGGTTGTAGTGTTTCTTTTGAGAAATATGCTCAAAGCTTTATTGGAGTTCCCTTGTATGTTACTAGCTGTTTCTCCCTTGCTGCCTTTATAATTCTCTCTTTGTCTTTAAATTTTGCCATTTTAATTATCATGTGTCTTGATGTAGGCCTCTTTGAGTTCCTCTTGATTGAGGACCTCTGTGATCCCTGAGTTGCATGATGACTTTTTCCCTCACCAAGTTAGGGAAGTTTTCTGTCATTTTTTTCAAGCAAATTTTCTATCCCTTGCTCCATTTCCTTTCTTTCTGGGATCCCTATGATGCAAATATTGTTACATTTCATGTTTCCCTGTGGCTCCCTTAAACTATCTGTTCTTTTTGAATCCTTTTTTTGTTTTGTTACTCTGACTGTTTTTTTCTTCTCTCTTATGTTCCAAATCACTGACTCAATCCTCTGCTTCACTTAATCTGCTTTTAATTCCTCTTACTGTGTTCTTCAATTCAGAAATTGTATTCTTCATTTCCTCCTGGTTCTTATTCATACACTTTATGTCCTTTTTTATGCTAATGTAGTTCTCACTGAGTTCCTTGTAGCTCTCATTGAGTTCCTTTAGTGTCCTTATAACCATTATTTTGAAGTCAATGCCTGATAAATTGCTTTCTTCAATTCCATTTAGCTCTCTTTCTGGGGGTTCCTCCTTTCCTTTTGATTCAGGGTTGTTTTTTTGTCTCCCAATTTTAGGTGACTCTTTCTGTTTGTTTCTGCATAGTAGATTGATGAGCTAATATTAATAAATGTGAAAATAGAATGAGAATATTATATGAAAGGGAAAAAATATGAGGTGACTAACAGAAAAAGAAATGATTTGAGAGGGTAGCAAGAGGAGAAATAATAAGAGTAGGGAATAGAAACAAAGTGAAGAAAAGGAGAAAATGAAATTTACAACATTAATAAAATAGGGAGTATATAGGACAAAACGGAGTAAGAAAGGGGAAGAATACATTATGAGGTTTGTAGATAAAAGAAAAATAGTGAAAAAATAGGAACCAAAATGAAGAAAAACAACCACTGCAGTGATATCCATGACAAATGAACAAAGATTAATAAAGGCAGAAAGAAAATAAGAAGAAAAAGAAAAAACTTATGGGATGAATATCAAAGGAGTAAGTTATTTGAGAGCATATATGGTGGAGAAATAACAAGCATGAGTGTTAGAAATCAGGCTAAGAAAGGGAGAAAATACAATTAAAACAAAAATAAGACAGTAGGAAGCCTATATGGATAAGGAAAGGAGAATATTAAAATATGATATTTAGAGAGGGAAGATGGCAACAAAGTAGGAGGGAGCAGATTCCACCTCCCCCTACACACAGGAGAAAAACCTGGCAGATCTATGGACGAACAGAGCAAACAGCCAACAGTACCCCAGCATATATGAAAATAAGAGACAAAAAATTGTAGGGGACACTGAAAAACCAAATGGTAAGGAGACTGCTGCAGGACAATAAGGTCCCAGGGACCAGCACAGAGACAGGGGTGTCTGTAGCCTCCAGCCGGCACCTGGTGCTACTACAGACTTCTTGGGAGCAGTGGGCCTGCCACAGAGTCCTTGGGAGAGAGCTGGGTCAACTTCTCCCTCCTTCCCCAGACAAGTAGGGTTTGAGCAGCACTAGAGACACCTGGTTGTTTGAAGTGGCAGAGAGGGGAACAAGGATGAAGAGGCAAACACACAAGGGCAGTGATCACCCGCAGAGTCTGTGGTCGCCAGCTTGGGAGAGTTGAGAGCCTCGCAGTGACATGCACTGACCCTGATAATCACCAGTCTGGCTGGAGAACTGGGCTATACTGAGTGGCAGGCTTGAGTAGAAGGCTTTTCTCAAAAAGCAAAACTGGGGGATTCTCCTGCGACAGCCGCTGGGCCTACTGCCCACCCAGCCAGGAGCAATACAGAGGTTAGGCGAAAGGTCCTATGTTTTCCCATAGCACTAGGAAGGGTTCGCTCACAAACATGCCAGACCCAGGCAGCCTGGCCGGGTGCATGTGCCTGCCCCCCAGCCCATGGCGATGACACCTGGAAGAGTGCTCTGAAGAAGACCTGGATCCCCTGTGTGGGTTGCTGGGAAGAGGTGCCAGACTAGCTTTTGGGAGAGTGCTTGCAAGACTGGCTGAGTACAAATCAGGAAGGGAGAAAGGTCACATCAAATGCCATTCAGCCTGCTGCATCCAGTGAGATGAGAAAAATTGGTTTGGACAGTTTGAAACCAACAAGAGGTTTTTTTTTAAGTAATCTTTAATTTTTTAAATTTTATTATTGTTTCATCTTTCAATACCTTTTCCTCTCTTTTCTCCTTTCTTGTTTTATTCCTTCTCCATTTCTTTCCAATATTATCTCCTCTTCCTCTCTTCTCCTGCCATTTTTGCCCCCCCAAGTGAGACAAAAAACTTGGAACTGTGAAAGGACAAGAGTTGGACTGAAAAAGGGGCATCCCAACAGTTAAGACAGTGAGACAAATTTCATTTTGCTATTGCAGAGAAACTACAAGTTACTGCATATTTGTATTATTATTTTTCATTATTCTTACATCTTTTATTTTAACAGTATTTTTGTATTCCTCTTCTTTCTGTATAGTCTTCTTTGCTTGGCTGGTTATATTGTATTATTTGACAGGTTCCCCCTGTTCTCTCTTCCACAGTGTATTGCTAATTTACTATACTTCATGTCACTTATGTTCCTTTAACACACTACTCAAAGTTCTATACCCCCTATTCATGTCATCCAGAACACATAGATTCTGTCATATGACTGTTGCTCTAATATTATTGTAAATAATAGCTGTTCCATACAATTGTCAATACTTCACAACACCCCTCCTGGATCTTAGCCTACTTCACAGTTTCCTGAACTCTATTACTGTAGTAGTTAACTCTATTCTCTCACACACTACACCTATTTACTATCCTTTACTCTCACCTTACCTCAGAATCTGACCTCCCACAACCTCAGTGCTTTCTAGATCCAACTTACAATCCTTCCCTACTCAACAAGAGACTTTTCTTCTTTCCATTCTTTCTTAAAAGTGGTTAGTTGGGCTGAAGATCGCGGTTAACACCATACATAGCCAAATGATCTCCTATCTCTTTTATACAAGCTGCTACTATAAATCTCATACAATACTCTCTTGCTACCTTAAACCATTTGCCTTCCCCTCAAACTGATCACAAAAAAAAGAGTAAGTGGTAGCAGTGAACACCAGGATACCCACCAGAAGAGGAAACTCAACAATAAAGGAACCACCAACAGATAACAACAGAAGAAGGTGAAGGAGGGAGTGGAAACCACACAAACCTCAATCCAAGACCTATCTGGAAATACAACTACATAGTGGAGAAACTACCCAGTACAATCAACTGAAAAAGAGCAAAAGAGAATCCTCAAAACCTTGTACACATGAAAGAACTAGCTTCAACAAAACCTGCCCTCACCAGCACAACAAATTACAAGAGGTGGTGGACAGAAGGACCAACAATTAACCAGTTGGTGGGAAAGATCCACAAAAAAATGACCCCCAAACAATCAAAACCCAAAGACAAACACAGAGCCAACTTCAAGGACAGCCCAAGACCAGTGAGTTTCAGAGATCAAGGAGACTGCACAACTGAATCTCACAGGTATTCTACCACAGAAGTTCACACCATAAACCCAGGAAGCAAGGACAAATCAATTTAAGAAGCTGAAGTTAAGAAGAAGAGTCTCACAAACAATGGGAATACAAAGAAACAATCCCCAAATGAAAGGAAAGGAGGAAGCCTCAGAAAGAATGCTAGATGAAATAGAGGCAAGCCAACTATCAGATATTGAATTCAAAACACTGGCTATAAGGAATTTTAACGAGCTCACAATGAGCTACCAGAAACTACAGGGGAACTACGATGAAGTCACTGCAAACTATATCAACATGAAAAAGGAAATAAAAAGAATCAGCAAGGGTGAGGAGGAAATGAAGAATACAATTTCTGAAGTGAAGAGCACAGTGGAGGGAACCAAAAGCAGGATGATGAAGCAAGTGGGAGGACAAAGTGGAAAAAACACTCAGAAAGAGAAAGAAAATAAAAAGAGGCTCAGAAGGAATGAAGAGGGATTAAGAGAAATGCAAGACAATATGAAATGTAATAATATTGTATAATAGGGATACCAGAAGAAGAAGAATAAAAGCAAGGAATAGAAAACCTATTTGAAAAAGTAATGATGGAAAATTTTCCTAATTTGATGAGAGAAAAAGTCACACAAATCCAGGGAACACCGAGAGTCCCAATCAAGAGGAACCCAAAGAGGCCTACTTCAAGTACACATCATAATTAAAATGGCAAAATACCAAGACAAAGAGAGAATCTTAAAGGCAGCAAGGGAGAAAAAGGAAGTAACATACAAGGAAGCCCCAATAAAGTTAGCTGCTGACTTTTCAATGGAAATGCTGCAAGCCAGAAGAGAATGACAAGAAATATTACAAGTAATGAGAACCAAAGGCCTAAAACCAAGGCTACTTTACCTAGCAAGGCTCTCAATCAAGATAGAAGGCCAAATAAAGAGCTTCCAAGACAAAAGAAGTCTAAGAGAATATGCCTCCACCAAACCTACAAGAATTACTAAAAGGGCTGCTTTAAGGAAAGGAAGGAAAAGAGAGAGACAGAGAGGAACAAAGGTACAAAAATGGCAACGAATAAGTACCTATCCATAATAACCTTAAATGTAAATGGATTAAATGTTCCAATCAAAATACATAGAATAGCTGAATGAACAGGACAGCATGACCCACACATATGCTGCCTACAAGAGACCCACCTCAGGACAAAAGACCTAAACAGACTAAAAGTGAAGGGCTGGAAACAATTATTCCAAGCAAATGGACAGGGAAAAAAGAAGCCGGGGTAGCAATACTCATGTCAGACAAACTAGACTTCAAAAACAGTGCCATAAAAAGAGACCCAGGAGATCACTCCATAATACACAAGGGAAGAATCCACCAAGAAGATATAAACATTATAAATATACATGCAACACAGGAGCACCCAAATATATAAAGAAAATCTTAGAGGACTTTAAGAAAGGTATTGACAGCAACACAATTATAGTAGAGGATTTTAACACTCCACTGTCAAAAATGGACAAATCTTCCAAACAAAATATCAACAAAGATACTGTGGCACTGAACAGTAGATGAAATGGACTTAACTGATATACATAGAGCCCTTCATCCCAAAGAGGCTAAATACACATTCTTTTCAAATGCACATGGAACATTTTCAAAGATAGACCACATGATAGGACACAAAACAAGCCTCAACAAACTCAAAAAAATTGAACACATACCAAGCATTTTCTCCAACCACAAGGGACTGAAACTAGAAACCAACCCCAAGGGGAAAAAACCCAGAACACTCAAAATCATGGAGATTGAATAGCATGCTCTTAAATAATGAATTGGTTAAGAAGGAGATCGAGGAAGAAATCAAAAAGTTTCTGAAAATAAATGAAAATGAACTCACAAGAACCCAAAACTTATGGGACACAGCAAAGGCAGTCCTGAGAGGGAAGTTCATAGCTATACATGTCTACCTAAAAAGATAGAAATGTTTCAAACAAACAACCTAGCCCTATGCCTACAAGAACTCAAGGAAGAACAACAAAGACAGCCCAGAGCAAGTAGACAGAAGGAAATAACCAAGATCAGAACAGAATTAAATGACATAGAGACTAAAAGCACAATTCTAAGGATCAATGAATCCAGGAGCTGATTTTTTGAAAAGATAAACAAAATCAACAAGCCATTAAGCAGGCTCATCAAGAAAAAAAGAGAGAGGACCCAAATAAACACAATCAGAAATAAAAGAGGAGAGATTACAACTGACACCACAGAAATGCAAAGGATTGTAAGAAATTGCTACAAAGAACTGTATGACCAGCAATCTGAAAACCTAGGTGAAATGGACAAATTTCTAGAAAAATACAGTCTTCCAAAACTCAGTGAAGATGAAGCAGAAAGCCTAAACAGACCAATAACAACAGATGAAATTGAAGCCATAATCAAAAAACTCCTATCACACAAAAGGCCCTGACCAGATTGTTTCACAGGAGAATTCTACAAAGCATTTAAGGAAGAGCTAACCGCTATTCTTCACAGACTATTCCAAAAAATCCAAAGTGATGGAAGACTCCAAAACTCTTTTTATGAACCTAGCATCATCCTAATCCCAAAACCAGATAAAGATACAACAAAGAAAGAAAACTTCAGGCCAATATCGCTGATGAACATAGACTCTAAAATCCTCAACAAAATATTGGCAAACTGCATCCAACAATACATTACAAAGGTCATACACCATAATCAATTGGGATTCTTCCAAGAAATGCAAGGATGGTAAAATATTTGCAAATCAGTAAATGTAATACATTACATAAACAAAAGCAAAGACAAAAATGACATGATCATATCAATAGATGTGGAGAAAGCTTTTTTTTTTTTAGAGAGAGGAAGGGAAGGAGAAAGAGTGGGAGAGAAACAACAATGTGTGGTTGCCTCACATGTGTCTCCTGTTGGGGACCTGGCCTGCAACCCAGGCATGTGCCCTGACTGAGAATCAATCCCATGACCCTTTGCTTCATAGGCTCGTGTTCAATTCGCTGAGCTACACCAGCCAGGGCGGGAAAAAGCTTTTGATTAGTTACAGCACCCATTTATAATAGAGACACTCAGCAAAGTGGGAATAGAGGAAACATTACTCAGTATAATAAAGGCCATATATGAGAGATTGAGAGCCAACATCACACTCAATGGGAAAAAGTTAAAATCTTTTCCACTAAGATCAGGAACAAAATGACATTGTCCACTTTCACGACTTCTATTAAATATAGTATTGGAAGTTTTAGCCACAGTGATCAGACAAGAAAAAGAAATAAAAGGCATCCCAACTGGAAAGGAGGAAACAAAACTGTCATTTTTTGTAGATGACATGATAGTGTACAGGGAAAATCCTATAGACTCTACTCAAAAACTGGTTGACCTAATAAATGAATTTGGCAAAACAGTGGGATACAAAGTCAATATCCGGAAATCAAAGGTATTTTTGTATACCAACAATGAAACAGCAGAAGCAGAAATCAAGAAAAAAAATATATTTGATATAGCAACAAGAAAAATAAAATACCAAGGATTAAACAACCCCAAATAGTAGCTGCAAATTTGAGAAAAAATAGCAAAGTAGGAGGAATCACAATACGTCATATCAAACTGTATTACAAGGCCACTGTAATCAAAACAGCCTGGTAATGTCATAAAATCAGGCACATAGACCATTGGAACAGAACAGAGAGTCCAAAATAAACCCAAGTCTCTAAGGTCAATTAATATTTCACAAAGCAGGCAGCAACATAAAATGAAGTAAAAATAGCCTCTTCAATAAATGGTGTTGGGAGAACTGGACAGCAATGTGCAAAAAAATTAAATTCGAGCACCAACTTACATCATACACCAAAATAAATTCAAGGTAGATAAAATACTTAAATATAAGTCATGACACCATTAATGTCCTAGAGAACATTGGCAGAAAAATCTCAGATATTTCACACAGCAACATTTTTACTGATATGTCCCCTAGAGCAAGGGACATAAAGGAAAGAATAAACAAATGGGATTTCATCAAAATAAAAAGCTTCTTCATGGCTAAAGAAAACAGCATTAAAGTGAAAAGAGAACCAACTGTATAGGAAAACATATTTGCCAATGATACCTCAGCCAAAGGTTTAATCTCCAAAACATGCAAAGAACTTACACGACTCCACTCTAAGAAGACAAGCCCATTTAAAAAGTGGGCAAAGGACTTGAACAGAGATTTCTCTAAGGAGAATTTACAGAGGATCCAGAGACACATGAAAAAATGCTCAAGATCGCTAGCTATCAGAGAGATGCAAATTAAAACCACAATGAGATACCACCTCACACTGGTCAGAATGGCCTTCATAAACAAAGCAACAAACTACAAACATTGGAGAGGTTGTGGAGAAAAGGGGACCCTAGTTCACAATTGGTGGGATTGCAGAGTGCTACAACCACTACAGAAAACAGTATGGAATTTTCTCAGAAAAGTAAAAATGGATCTGCCATTTGACCCAGCAATTCCACTGCCAGGATTATATCCTAAGAACATTATATCCTGGAACACCAATCCAAAAGAACCTATGCACCCCAATGTTCATAACAGCACAATTTGCAATAGCCAATAGTTGGAAGCAACCTGGGTGCCCATCAGTAAATGAATGGATCAAAAAACTATGGTACATATACACAATGGAATTCTATGCTGCAGAAAGAAAGAAGGAGCTCCTACCCTTTGCAATAGCATATATGGAACTGGAAAGCATTATGCTGAGTGAAATAAGCCTGGCAGTGAAAAACAAATACCATCTGATCTCACCTGTAAGTGGAACCTAATAAACAAAACAAACAAGCAAGCAAAATATAACCGAAGACACTGAAATAGAGAACAGGCTTACAGTGACCAGAGGGGCGAGGGGAGGGATTTTCAGCGGAAAAGGGGAAGACTTTACAGGAATAAGTGTAAAGGACACATGGACAAAAAAGTAAGGAGGTGGAAATGGGAGGGCAGTTGGGAGCACTGGGGGTGGGGGTGGACTGGGATGGAAGTAAAAGATAGAAAACTGTACTTGAACAACAATTAAAATAAATAAATTTTTAAAATATGATATTTAAAGTAAAAATAGTGAACAAACAGGAACACAATTGAAGAAATGCAACAACCCTAATGTCAATGACAACTGATCAAATATTAATAATAGTGCAACAAGAATAAGGATATTATAAGAAATGGAAAAAGAATATGATGTAACTAATGGAATAAAAGATGGTTTTGAGAGGATGGAGAGAGGAGAAATAGTAAGAGTTAGGAATAGAAACAAGGCATAGAAAAGGGAAATTTAAAATTTAAAACATAAGTAGAAGAGAAGTATGACTGCAAAATGTAGTGAGAAAAAGGAAGCATAAAATATGTGATTTGAATTAAAACTAAAAAGAAAAAATCATAAAAATTTTAAAATATAAATAAAAAATAGTGAGACAATGGGAACAAAATTGAAGAGAAAAGAATAACGGTATAAAGCTATAGAAGAGGGAAAATAATGCAAATAATAAAAAAGAAGTAGGTGGAATTCATCTCAGTAAATTCTAGTGTTTGTTTGCCTACTGTTCTCTTCTTCAGGATCTGTCCCTGATATCAGCTGTTGTTCTAGACTAGCTTCAGCCAGCCTGTTTGAGGCTATGGGCAATCCACAATCTGTTGCCGTCTCCTTCAGGCTTGGCTAGTCTTCGTTATTCTGCCCTGTTGTCTTTTTATCAGTGCAAGGCCCAGGCATAGTTCATCTAAGGTCCCATAGCACCACTTGTACCACCTTCAGCTGCATTTAGCCGGGGCCCCTGGTGTGATCATGAGGGTGGCATCCCTGGATCATCACCTCCCACCCCTCCACTCCCACCCCAGGAAGCACTGTTCAGTCTTCAGGGAAGATGGTGGGTGTGTTCTCCTGCCCATGGGGCACATGCCTTGATCTGTCCCAAATTATTCCCAATAATGTGTAGTTCCTGATGAATTAGCTGTCTGTTTCATGTAAGGGGCCAATTAGTGTAGAAGGGGCAGTTCTTTCCTGCTTGGTGCTGATGACAGCTCTGTGTGAGAGATCACTCTGGGTGGGGCCCTGAATATCTCTTGCTGTGCCAATTTCTAAGTTCTGCTCTGATGTTTTCAGTGGAATAGGGCTGGAGGTGGAGCCAGCATAGCGTCTGCTAAGAGTTTATAAAGGGCTCCTTTGGAGATTCTCTTTCTTTCCCCTGCAGGTATGAGCAGAGCAGGATTTTCTTGAGCCTGGCTTTATCGTTCTGTGGAGTTTACAATCCTACAGCTGGGGATGGGGCATGCTTTTCCCTTCCCAGAAGTTTGTACTCCACATTGCGAGTGATCCTGCCTGGCTGCAAAGAATCTCAGGCATTCAGCTCTTGCCATCCAGCTCCTAACTCGCTGTTCTTAGAGGGCTCAGACATAAATCCTCAGTTATGTGCTCAGTCCCCTGCTTGCCAGCCATGCTGGATAGGGCCCCACAATCCTTTCACCTCAGTCTTCTGCTCTTCCTGGCCAGCTGGACTCAGTGGACCTGGACCATGCTTTTAATCTGGACTCTGCTGGTAGGGAAGCTGCATGTGCATGCGGGGTCCATGCTCAGCCATGTCTTGACTCCCCTCTTTAAAAAACTCCTTATGTGGAGCCCACATTGCAGCTCAGGGCAACTACCCAGCTCTTCTCTCGCCCCACTTCTCCAGAAGGCAAAAAGTCTTTCTTGGTCAGGTCTGGTCACAACCTCCTGGTGCCTCTGACAGCTTTAGGAGATAGAATTTCTCTTTTGAACTCTCCTGTTGGCACTGCAGCTATAGATGTGCTGCTCACTGCGTGTGTGGAGCTTGAGTTTCTCAGACTCTGTATATCCTCCCAAGTCTCTTCTGATTAGGATTGGGGGTTCCCATGAGGGACAGGATTACTAAACTGCACTTTCCTCTGTTCTCTCCTCTGTTGCAGGCACCTCATGCAGGGCATTTCTCCTTTAACTTATAAAATCTTTTACCAGATGGTGCAAAGCTTCCTCTGTACCCATTGGCTTCAGAAATTCATATCGGTTAAGATTCCATTGATTGTTCAGGTCACTTGTTGGAAGATCAGCTGAAAAATCTGTGCTGGAGGCATGAGCACAGATTGTGTAAATGAACTAGCTCTGCTTCCACCATTTTGGTGACTACCTTCAGTATTAAATGGGGGGGTTCTTGCTAAAAGGACTTAGCAGGGTTCTTGCTGAAAATGGATTTTATAAGGAGTGCACTGATGGGTTTAGAAGGGTCAGCTGTCTGTCTACAGTTGTCAAAAAATAATCTTTATTGGTAGTTGCATGGGTGTTTTGTTATAATTATTTTAAGATGCACATACATGTTATATTATTGTATATAAGATGCAACACAATTTCTCAGAGGCTACTAAACTGCAAGATGGATAGAAGATGAACTATTAGGTAAAGAAATTTGTAAAACATTATACAAGCAAGGATCCCAAATCCCCACAAATTTATTTATAAATATTGTGAATTTATTCTTACATGTTTAAATTTCAGTCAACTTCAAAGTATTCTCCAATTGATGCAATATACCTATTAAGACACTTGTTCCACTGCTGAAAACTGTTTCTGAACTTGATTTTTTTACTTTTAAATGTTGTTTATTGATTTATTTTATTTTTATTGTTGTTCAAGTACAGTTTTTCTGCCTTTTATCCCTCCCCCTCCCTACCACCCTAGCCCTCCTTACCTCCCTCCACCATTCCCACCCCCTTGTTGTTGTCCATATGTCCTTTATAATTGTCACTAAACCCTTCACCCTTTTCCACCATTATCCCCTCCCCTCTCCCCTCCAATCACTGTCAGCATGTTCTCAATTACAATGTTTTTGGCTATACTTTGCTTGCTTGTTCATTTAGTTGATTGATTTCCTGTTAATGGTGAGATCATATGGTGTTTGTCTTTCACTGCCTGGTTTATATCACTTAGCATAATATTCTCCAGTTCCATCTATGCTGTCAAATAGGGTAGGAGCTCCTTCTTTCTTTCTGCTGCATAGAATTCCATTGTGTATATGTACTATAGTTTTTTGATCCATTCATTAACTGACCACTTGGGTTGCTTCCAGCACTTGGCTATTGTAAATTGTGCTGCTGTGACCATTGGGATGCACAGGTTCTTTTGAATTGGTGTTTCAAGGTTCTTAGAATATAATCCTAGCAGTGGAATTATTAGGTCAAAAGGCAGTTCAATTTTTAGTTTTCTGAGAAAATTCCGTACTGTTTTCCATAGTGGTTGTACCAGTCTGCAATCCCACCAACAGTGAACTAGGGTTCCGTTTTCTCCACACCTTCTCCAATGTTTGTGGTTTGTTGCTTTGTTTATGATGGCCATTCTGACCAGTGTGAGGTGGTATCTCATTGTGGTTTTAATTTGCATCTCACTGATGGCTAGTGATGCTGAGCATCTTTTCATATGTCCCTGGACCCTCTGAATGCCCTCTTAGATGGTGAGGTGTCTGCTCAAGTGCTTCACCCATTTTTTAATTGTGTTGCTTTTCTTCCTGGAGTGGAGTCACCTGAGTTCTTTATACACTTTGGAAATCAAACCCTTTTCTGAGGCATCATTGGCAAATATGTTTTCCCATATACTTGGCTCTCTTTTCATTTTAATGCTGTTTTCTTTAGCTAGGCAGAGCTTTTAATTTTTGATGAGATCCCATTTGTTTATTCTTCCCTTTATGTCCCTTGCTCTAGGGGACATATCATTGCTGTGTGGAATATCTGAGATTTTCCTGCCTATGTTCTCCTCTAGGACTTTAATGCTGTCATAGCTTATCTTTAAGTCTTTTATCCACCTTGAATTTAGTTTTGTGTATGATGTAAGTTGGTGCTCAGGTTTCATTTTTTTGCATGGAGCTGTCCATCTCTCCCAACACATTTGTTAAAGAGGCTATCTTTGCTCCATTTTATGTTGCTGCCCCCTTTGTCAAATATTAATTGACCATAGAGTCTTGGGTTTATTTCTGGGCTCTCTATTCTGTTCCCTTAGTCCATGTGTTTGTTCTTATGCCAGTAACAGGCCGTTTTGATTACAGTGGCCTTGTAATACATTTTGATATTAGGTATTGTGATTCCTCCTACTTTGCTATTTTTTCTCAAAATTGCTGCAGCTATTTGGGATGGTTTATGGTTCCCGTAAATTTTTGAAGTGTTTGTTCTGTATTTGTGAAATATGCCATTGGTACTTTAATAGGGATTGCATTGAATATAGAAATTGCTTTGGGTAATATGGACATTTTGATGATGTTAATTCTTCTGATCCATGAACACAGCATATGTTTCCATTTGTTTGTTGTGTCTTCCTTGATTTCTTTCTTCAGTGTTGTATAGTTTTCTGCATATAGGTCTTTTACCTCCTTGGTTAGGTTTATTCCTAGGCATTTTATTTTTCTCATTGCTATATCAAATGGGATCTTTTTCCTGATTTCTCTTTCTGATGTTTCATTGTTAGTATACAAAAATGCCTGTGATTTCTGAATATTGACCCTGTAATACCACTGTTATGCCAAATTCATTTACTAAGTTCGAGCAGTGGTCTATCATGTGGTCTATCTTTGAAAATGTTCCATGTGCATTTGAAAAGAATGTGTATTTAGCTTCTTTGGGATGAAAGGCTCTCTCTATATATACCAGTTAAGTTCATCTGATCTAGGACATTGTTCAATGCCGCAACATCTTGTTTGATATTTTGTTTGGAAGATCTGTCCATTTTTGACAGGGGGGTGTTGAAATCCCTCCCTATAATTGTGTTGCTGTCTATATCTTTCTTGAAGTCCTCCAGGATTTTCTTTATGTATTTAGGTACTCCTATGCTGGGTGCATGTATATTTACAATGTGTATGCCTTCTTGATGGATTCTTCCCTTGAGTATTATGAAGTAACCTTCCGGGTCTCTTTTTATGGCCCTCTTTGTGAAGTTTATTTTGTCTGATATGAGTATTGCTACCCCGGCTTCTTTTTCCCTGTCCATTTGCTTGGAATAATTGTTTGCAGCCCTTCACTTTCAGTCTGTGTAGGTTTTTTGTTCTGAGGTGGGTCTCTTGTAGGCAGCATGTGTGTGGGTCCTGCTTTCTTATCCATTTGGCTACTCTGTGTGTTTTGATTGGAACATTTGGTTCATTTATATTTAAGGTTATTATTGATAGTTACTTATTCATTGCTATTTTTTATACCTGTGTTCCTCTCTCTCTCACTCTTCCTATTTTTAAAAGTAGTCCCTTTAGCATCTCTTGAAAAGCTGGTTTGGGGAGGTGTATTCTTTTAGACTTCTTTTGTCTGGGAAGCTCCTTATTTGGCCTTCTGTATTTATTGAGTGCTTTGCTGGGTAGAGTAATCTTGGTTGCCGGCCTCTGGCTTTCATTACTTGGAGTATTTCTTGCCATTCTCTTCTGGCTTGGAATGTTTCCAGTGAGAAATCAGCTGTTAGCCTAATCAGGATATGTTATTTTCTGTTTCTCACTTGCTGCCTTTAAGATTCTCTCTTTGTCCTTGGAATTTTGCCATTTTAATAATGATGCGTCTTTTAGTGGGCCTCTTTGGATTCCTCTTGATTGGAACTTTCTGTGTTTCCTGGATTTGTGTGACCTTTTCTCTCATCAAATTAGGGAAGTTTTCCATTATTACTTTTTCAAGTAGGTTTTCTATTCCTTGGTCTTCTTCTCTTTTTTTTGGAACCCTATTATATGGATATTGTTATGTCTCATGTTGTTCTTTAGTTCCCTTACCACCTTTTCTTTTTTTAAATATATTTTATTGATTATACCATTACAGTTGTTCTATTCCCCCACTTCATTCCCCTCCACCCGCACACTCCCTCCCCCACCATTCCCCACCCCTTAGTTTATAACCACGTGTCTCAAGTTCTTTAGATTCTATATTTCCCCCACTATTCTTGCCCTCCCCCTATCTATTTTCTACCTACCCTCTATACTATTTTCTGTTCCTTCTACCCCCTTCTCCTCCTCCCACTCCCCTGCTGCTAACCCTCCATGTGTTCTTCATTTCTATGGTTCCACTCCTGATCTAGCTGTCCTCTTGGTTTGCTTTTGTTTTAGGTGTGGTTGTTAATAACTTTGAGTTTGCTGTCCTTTCACTGTTCATATTTTTCATCTTTTTCTTATATAAGTCCCTTTAGCATTTCATATAGTAAGGGCTTGGTGCTGATGAACTCCTTGAACTTGACCTTATCTGAGAAGCACTTTACCTGTCCTTCCATTCTAAATGAAAGTTTTGCTGGATAGAGCAATCTTGGATGTAGGTCTTTGGATTTCGTGACTTGGAATACTTCTTTCCAGCCCCTTCTTCTCTATAAGGTCTCTTTTGAGAAATTCACTGACAGTTTGATGGGTACTCCTTTGTAGGTGACTGTTCCCTTATCTCTTGTTGCTTCTAGAATTCTCTCCTTCATTTTAATCTTGGGCAATGTAATTATGATGTGCCTTGGTGTGTTCCTTCTTGGGTTCAACTTCTTTGGGACTCTCTGAGCTTCCTGGATTTCCTGGAAGTCTATTTCCTTTGCCAGACTGGGGAAGTTCTCCTTTATTATTTGTTCAAATAAGTGTCCCACTCATGGCTGTTTCTTTCCCCCTTCTGGTACCCCTATAATTCGGATGTTGGAACGTTTAAAGATGTCCTGGAGGTTCCTAAGCCTCTCCTCATTTTTTTGAATTCTCATTTCTTCATTCCTTTCTGGTGGGATGTTTTGTTCTTCCTTCTGATCCATTCCATTGATTTGAGTCCCAGTTTCCTTTCCATTGCTATTGGTTTCCTGGACATCTCCCTTCATTTCAATTAATTTAGCCTTCATATGTTCCTCTAATTTGTGACTATAATCAACCAGTTCTGTGAGCATCCTGGTAAATAGTATCTTGAATTGTGCTTCTGAGAGGCTGGCAATTTCTTGGTTGCTGAGAATTATTGGCTCTGGGACTTTGAGTTCTTCTTGCGCCATCTTTTGGGCTGGTCGTGCCTGTTCTGTAGCAGGATTGGAGCCCTAAGGTGTTCACTGGAGTGGGGCAACTAAGTCGCTGAGTTGTGACGTTGTATGTGGGGGTGGGGTCAACGAGGAACAATGGCGTCCTGTCTGCCGCCTGCCGCTGCGGCCCCCACCTGTACCACAGCTGTCACCATCACCAGGCCCACGCATTTCGTCCCAGTGCACCTGAGTGTGCCACCACTGTCAACCCTCGCCCCCTGGGGCCTGCGTGGTCCGTCTCACTGTGCACGAATGTGTGACCGCTGTCAGTCTGCCCCACACCCTGACTGGGTCCGGGCTGCCTGCTCACCTAGGTCGGGGGATCTTTCCTGCCCGACCCGGCTTGCTGCTGGCTCCGCCCCTCTTACCATCCCCGTTGAACGGTTAGATGTAGTCGGACTTCCGTATAATTCAATTTTCTATCCTTTGGCTGTGTCTTTGTTCTCCAAACCTTTGTTGTATTCAAACTTGGTTGTGGGAGAAGGCACAGTGTTTCCACCTATGCCTCCATCTTGGCAGAAGTCCCCCCTTACCACCTTTTCATTCTTTCTGAGTTTCTTTTATTTTTATTGCTTTATCTGGGAGTTTTTTTCTACTTTGTCTTCCAACTCGCTGATTTGGTCCTCTGCTTCTTTCATTCTGATTATAATTCCCTCTAATGTTTTTTTTTTTAAATCCTTAGATGTTATTGTTTATTTCTTCCTGGTTTTTGTTTATAGTTTCTATTTCCTTTTTCATGCCAATATAGTTCTCACTCAGTTCTTTGTAGTTGTCTTTGAGTTCCTTGAGCATCTTTATAACCATTAATTTGAATTCTATATCTGATAGTTTGGTTACCTCCATTTCATTTAGCTGTTTTAGTGCAGATTCTTCCATTACTTTTGATTGCATGTTCTTTTTTTGTCTCCCCATTTTAGTTGACTCTTTTGTTTGTGCTTCCTGATGTTTCACTTTGCTAGTCGTCTTTGTAGGGTGAACTTCTATGGTAGGAATTTGAGGTTCAGTGGTGTGGTCTCTTTCATCTCCTTGACTGAATGCTCTAGGTTTGCCCTTTCTTCTGTTTATGTGGGCTCTCTTGTACTTGGGTTTGTACCTTTTGGTGGTTCCTTTATTGGTGGTTTTTCTCCTTCAGAAGATATACTGATGTTTGCAATTCCCACCTATTCTTGTATGTGATCAGTGGCAGCAGGTAGGCAAAATGCATTGACAGCAGGAGAGTATTTTATGGAATTTAAAGTACCAGCAAGTAGAGAGGAGATAGGAGATTCTTTGGATAAGTATAGTGTTAACTGTGATATTTCATCCAATTAGCCACTTTTTATAAAAGGTGAAAGAAAAGAGGTGAACTGAATCCAGAAAACAGAGTGCTTTCCAAGCTTAGATGATGAGATATAGTGAGATTAAAGTATAGAAAGTGGAGGTAGTGTGAGAGAGAATAGAGTTTTCCACAACAATAATAATGCTCAGAATTAAAATGAAGTGGGCTAAGTTCATAGCCCATAGATGGTGTAATATATACAATTGTATGGAAAAACAAGTATTATCAATAGTACTGGAACAACAACAATATGACAAGAAATATATGATTTGGATAACCAGAATAGAAAGTACCTGATCAAGAGTTGTGTGTTATTGGAACACAGGTGAAGTGAAAGAAGGAAAATTAAAATACAATACAGTGAGAATAAGCAAAACCAGTCATGCAATGCAATTAAATGGAAAAAAAGAGGAAAACTAAATATAAATAAGAAAAATAAAAATATTAATGAAATAAAAGTGGTAAAAATAATAGCAAGATAATAATACACCTACACAATAAAATGCCAGCTCTGTGGGACAGCTAGGTGATATTTGTCTCAGTTTCTCAGTTTTAGGAGTTAGCCTTGTGCTCCCCCTTTCGATCTGTCTCTGAACCCTTTGTAACTCCATGTCTTATTGTCTCACTTAGGACAAGAAAAAAAATTGGGGAGGAAGAGAAAGGATCCAAAAGGAATAAAGAAGATAATAATAAACCTCCTGCTGAATTTAAACCTGTTCAAGTGGTTCTGCCAACCTTCCTAGATGCCAGAGGAAGAGGGGGCTGAGCTTTGCTTTTCTCTCTTCCTTTAATTCTGAGAGGATGGGTACCAGGTTTGGGTTGCAATATTCACAGTATCCTGGCTTCTAGTCCAGGTCTTCCATGAGCTGCCAGGCTCAAATCAGCCAGTCAGCTGATCAAAGCATGAGTCAAAGTCTGTTGCAGAACCTGAGACAAGTGGGGTGCTTGTTTCCCCTTTGCCACTATCTCTGTGCATTTGCAGCTGAAATCACCCTCAGGGCACACCAGCAGCTGCTGGAGAGTTCCTTACAAAGCAGCTGCCCACAGTTCTTAAAAAGCATATGGCTTTTCACACAGCCCCTTTTCAATCAGTCCAGAGACTATCCAGGTCAGGGTCTGACACGGCTCAACTACTCCCTTCTCCTGGTGTCACCCGGCACCCCAATTTCTCTGGTGCCAGTGTCCACAGTCCCAGCAGATGTGTACTGCCTGTGTGTGTCTCCAACTTCATCTCTACTTTCCCCAGCAACTTCCAGCACCCAGGTGCCTTCTGGTGCCAGGCTGCCCTCCCTGCTCTGGTAGAGGAAAGAGCTGGTGCTTCAACTCTTTGTATCCTGTGGCAGGTGCTGGCCTGGGGACTACAGCAGCCTTGGTCCTGGTGCAGATCCCAGAGACCTTATTGTCCCAGCACACTCTTCTCACCGTGTTTTTCAATGTCCTCTGCATTTTTTTGCCTCTAAACTTCATATGAGCTGGGATTCCGTTGGCTCTTCACTCCATTCCTTGGAAGGTTGGCTAGGTGTTCCAGGTGGACATAGGGAGAACTGGGCTCCACTTCTACCTACCTCAAAACCATCTTCCCGTCCTCCAAACTTGTTGATTTTGATGCCTGTTAGTGCTTCTGCTGTTTTTTGTTCTACCTCTTTCACATCAGCAAAATGTTTCCCTTTAAGGACTTTTTTCATACCACGAAAAAAACAGAAAAAGTTGCTGGGGGCAAGATGAGGTGAATAGGGAGGGTATGACACAAGGCTCATACCTTTTTTGGTATGACTGCTGAATATTCTGCACAGTGTGGGCAGGTGTGCCTGTAAATCACCCACCATGAAATGGGCACACATTTTGAGAATCTTCAAAAAAATTCACCAAGGCCGAATGTAGCCCCTCACAACAACACTAATAGTACATTGATGCAAATGGGTTTCTAGAACATTCATCTAGTGGGGGGTTCCCCCTTGTATCATGGTTCAATGTCAGGATTTCTAGTTCATTTTTAATTCTCTTAATCACATTTCAAAGTGATTTTTATTCAGTCATTCATTCATCCATTCAATAGTTATTGAGCTTTTCTAGTTGGTGGTCCTTTATCAGATTAAATAGAAGAAGAGCATTGTCTCTGTAGTCAAGTTGCTTAAAATTTGGTAAGGGAGAGAGGAAATCATCTAGATCACCATCACATAGCATAGTAAATGCAGATGGGAAGATTCACAGGGGTAATTCCTGAAATGAGCTTTGAAGGCTATCTAAACCAGAGGAAGAAGAGAGGGTCATGGCATTCCAGACCAAAAGAAAAGCATAAATAAGGCAGGTAAAAAACAAGCCATTGAAAGAACAGTAAGGGATTGTTTTTGCTCCGCTAGAGAGTACGTAGTAAGTAGTAGGAGATTTTCTACTTTGCCCCACCACTAAAGATGCAAGCAGAGATAAGATAATGAAAGGCCTTGTAAGATGTATTAGTTAGAATTAGGTTTGGCTACGAGTGACTTAAATTCAAAATAATACTGTAAATAAGATAGAGGCTTATTGTTTTGTTATGCAAATCATATATCTGGGTAGGCGGTAGCTGCAGTGATGCTCCACACTGAGTCTGGGACCCAGACTCTCTTTGTCTTTACTGCTCCATGATCCAAACACAGATAATAACTGGCATAACATAGGCATTCAAAATAAAAGTGGTTTTATTTAAAAATTCTAAAAACATGCTTTAAAGAACAGTTGCTGGAATACTGCATAAGAAGAAACATCTTCATAAGCCCAACAATTGCAAGCAGAATTTTTATTGTCCATGGAAATTAACTTTTTAAAGATTTTGTTTATTTATCTTTAGAGGAGAAGGGAAGGAGAGAGGGAAATATCAATGTATGGTTACCTCTCATGCGTTCCTTGTTGGCAACTGGCTGGCAACCCAGGCACATGCCCTTACTGGGAATCGAACCACGGTAGTTTGGTTCGCAGGCCCACGCTCAATTCACTGAGCTACACCAGCCAGGGCAGAAATTAATGTTTTTTAAAAATCTTCTTTTCAGGTAAGAAGAGTCTTCAGAGCACCATTATTTGAAGGGAAGGTATTTTGTATATCAGAGTTCATCTTTGGTCTGAAATCAAGAAGCAAAATATTTAGAGACACCAAGAAGTCCTATGTAAGTTAGGAATACTTATATTATTCTAATTGTTTTCTCTACTGTGAAGTGAAAAAAAGCCAAGTCACTAGAATAGACTTGTAGGGTCAGGTGCTGTTTTTGGAATCACCCACAGATAGAGCTTTATAGGGCTACTAATGTGGAACCCAAACATCTAAGGATTTACAGGGTATTGTGTTATAAATGGTCAGTGAATCAGTGGAATCATTTAATACCCCTCAAAACTCTTAGACAAAGATAAAAAATAGAAAGGGGAGTGTATTGAGGAAGCCGCCCAGTTTCATTTGCAGCCCACAAAAGCATTCTTTTTTTTTTTTAAGATTTTATTTATTTATCTTTAGAGGGGAAGGGAAGGAGAGAGGGAGAGAAACATCAATGTATGGTTGCCTCTCGTGAGTCCCCTGCTGGGAACTGGCCTGCTACCCAGGCATGTGCCCTGACTGGGAATCGAACCGCGATCCCTTAGCTTGCAGGCCTGTGCTCAAATCCACTGAGCTACACCAGCCAGGGCTGGAGTCCACAGAAGCATTCTGATACCAAATCACTAATTTTGTGAGGAGGTACCTTTCAATTCTGGCAATTTGTTTTGTCACTGGCTTTAATTAATTTTATGGTTTTGGAGCATTGAGAGGAGTTAATGTTGGTTGATATGTACCACTTTGAAGGGCTATTTGGTGGCAAATCAGTTCTCAACAAAACTGAAAAAAGAAAATACAACCAAAACTCTGATTATTATCATGACGTTGCTTTAAAAATGTCAATACATATCATATGTATATAAATCACAATTTTATATAATATACATTCCTTCAAACAAAAAACAACTAATCAAAACAATCCTTCCCTTCTGCACTGTCTTTATACACAACCAGGCGCACAA
Source organism: Sturnira hondurensis (assembly GCF_014824575.4). Taxonomy (NCBI): domain Eukaryota; kingdom Metazoa; phylum Chordata; class Mammalia; order Chiroptera; family Phyllostomidae; genus Sturnira; species Sturnira hondurensis. Next base: position 254,293 of record NW_028088815.1, on the reverse strand, counting down.
TGTGAAGGTAAGACACTGTTTTGGTCCTTGCTTTGCTGTAATCCAGCTGGCTGATTCTGAACTAATTACTTTTGGAACAGTTTTGTTAACAATAAAATGAAAGCATTTACTGGATAACCTCTAAAGTCCTTTTTAGCCTGAAAAGTTCCTATGTGAATTTGCCTTGTATAAACAAAATCACTATGTAATGTTATCAACAAAGATTGCTTTTCATGAATAATCTGCTAACAAGAATAATCATGGTTACATATTTTTTCATTTCTCAGCTGGCATGATGAACTTTGCCAAACCTATCTCACAGGGAGATGAGGCTATTAGATGATACAAGTGAAAATACTTTTAAAACATTAGACATCTATTCAAATGCCATATGATCTGAATTCTCACATTAAAAAAAGGCTTTCCCCTACTTTGCTGGGAGCTCCTACGTCTTCTCAGTTAACTGTATCTTAGCATCTTTTGCCTTGTTATTATCTATTATATCTCTCTGGTAGAATGAATTGCCTGGAGGCTCCATGAGAAACTCAAATAGTTGGACTAAAGGAATAAATGAAGGCTTGAAACAAAGTTAGTTGTTACTCTGACATTGGCTAGTTCTGGTTACCTTTTTCCTATGGCATGTGCAAGGAAAGAGGTCATCCTCAGTCTCTGGTTCTACCCTTTTCATGGCCTCTCGGATTTGGGGCTCACTCACTTGTAAATTGGCATATTCCTGTATAGGGAACAACACAAAAAGTATTCCTTATAAAATACTTAAAGCACATTTAACAGATTAGATATGCTGGAATTTGCTAGAATATGGTCCCATTTAGCTCATGTGTCTCAATTACAATAGGCAAAGCCCTCCATACTCCAACTTAAACATTCAACAACAGAGCTTCTGAGAGGCAGCTGTGCTTTAGACCACTAGCTACCTATTTCTAAGAGATCTTTCCTTATTCATCCTTTATTTATACGACTTGATTTTTTAATTTAGTTTTTACTACCGTTGCCTTGCAGTGAAAATACTTGTGCACATGATCTTCCCTAGACTGAGAATTTGAGTAACTATGAAACTATGCAGAAACTATGCAGAATCTATGTCTGTCTTATTCACCACGAGTTGTCCAGAATCAGTTGCCATCATCATTCATTATGTGCTCCCTTTGTGCCAGGTTCTGGGCTAAGTGCTTCCAGGCTAGTGTAGGTGAGTCAAGTGAATGAATACTACCCTGTACATCTTTAGGAAGTTGGGTAGTAAATTCCCCTTCTCTTTCACTTTACATCTTCCCTTCTCTCTCTCTTCACCATCCTCTAAGGAAGGTTTTAAAGGGAAAGAGGCTAGTGAAGACCAGAAAAAAAGACTTTGTCTTGTAGCAGAGCCTGTGGTATGGTGCTTAATATCTATAATTGAGATTTTAAAAATAGCTTAATTTATATCTAGTATTATTAGCAAATTACTTGCTTACTAGTACATTTTTAAAAAGAAACTTTCAAATCATCAGTTATGCTTTGATATGATCACTAAATGCCTAAATCCATGCAAATGATTTCCAAAAGAAATCATGGCTCATATGGAATCAGCATAACAGTTCCAAACAGACTTTGCACTATGTAGACAAAGAAATGGTAAGGGAGCAGTAATACTGTACAAAGAGAAAATACAAATTATGCACAGTAATTTTGCAGAACCAGATGACAATTTCCTAACCACATACTACATGGTTCTAACATTTATACTTTTCCTTTAATATGGCAGCACTATCTACTAAATAACCTTTGGTTTTCTACTCTTTTCATTATTATTTAATATTTGTCCTTGATTTTCACCCAGAGGTGAGTATTTATCTCCTTATATACTTTCAGCCTCTGTTAAGTAAAATAACATTTGCTATTAATATGATCAATTACAAGTTAGATATCATTTTCTTAGAATATACTGACCTGGAAAAGTTTAAAATAATAACAGAATATGTCATCGCCCATGAGATTATGTCTTGCAAATTCTTGTCCTGCTTTTGCTATCTTTTTTGCCTATGGGAACAAAAATAAACCCCTTTAATGAAATGCATTTTTCCCCATGCAGACATATGAAAACTAATCTTCAGAGTACATTTTAGTGGGACAATGGGGGAAAATATTTCTGGGGGTGGTCTTTTGTGGTATAGGAAACAGTTAACAGAGCATGTTTGTCAAAATTACAGGGAGGCTTTTAAGACTTGAAATTTTTTTGTAAATTTATTTTATTTTTAGACAGATAGGAAGGAAGAAAGAGGAGAGAAACAACAATGTGTAGTTGCCTCTAGTGCACCCCCTAATGGGGATCTGGCCTTCAACCCAGGCATATGCTCTGACCATGAATTGAACTGGTGACCCTTTGGTTCACAGTCCGGCACTCAATCCACTGAACCATACCAGCTAGGGCAAGACTTGAAAATTTGAGAAGCTTTTTGTTTCAAGTGCAGCCTAGACAGTTAATACAAACACAATGCCTTTATTCATCCGGAATGGAATTCTGCTGTCCATGGGGCTTCCTATTTATAGGTAAGGGTCTATATCTGAGCATACTGAGCAGTCATTTAAAATGAATGCATGACATTTGGGTACAAGGAGACTGACCTTACCTCTTCATCATGATCTTTTGCCCATTTAAGTTTTTCTAGAAGATCACTCAGGTTGCTCTTAACTGGAATATAGTGTTTCCAGGGCTGCAGCTCATTGTAAAAGTGTTCATAGTAGATAGAATCCTGCTTCAGCACAACGCTGTCACCGACTAGAAGATATGGCAGGCGATATGCTGCGACAGTGCCGTCAATGTTTATTTGATACTTATGCTGTGAAACAGCAGTAAAATATAAGAACCTCCATTACATTTCCTTTTTTTATATTCTCATTGTCTTCCCATTTCCACACAAAAAGTCTCACTGTCTTCAGATTTGGCCAGATTTTGCTCACTGCTTTCACCACTTAGTAAGTGGTATTGTATAAACTGCTGATCTAGAGCTGAAAGTTTATTTTGATACTCTCCTAAATTTCACAAAGAGACCACAACTCTAATGTTGAAGCAGTCAAAAAATAATAAATAACTTGCCCTTAGGCTACAAACTAAGGAAAGATTGATTTATGGTGACTTTGTTATCTCTCCACTACTTTATTGTTTGCTATTAATCAATAGTCTTTAATACATAGCCTTTAGTTGTAGCAAATTCAGCAGGTAGGAATAAAGCAAAAGCATGACAGAATATCCTGAGGAGGGATGGCTGGTGTTAGCTTTCTTTGGTTTTAACCATATTCCAAAAATCTCTGCAGCATGCATATGAAAATACTGACAATTCAACTTATGGCATTCTTTAGGTCTACCTGCTGCCATGTAACCCATCAAAAACAAACAAACAGAAAACAACAACCTTGGCCATTTATGGTGTAGAAAAGCTTGCTAATCACTTCCCTTGCTCACCTTTTTCCCCACCACATGGTACTTCAAAAAGTATTCAGTGGTCTAGAGAACCATTGGCAGTGTCCTACTACATGAAAGGTGGACTTGTTAGAAAGAGGACCACTGCCCAGGAAACGTGAGCCATCCACATTTTAGGTACAGAAAATGTTCCTTCATCTCCAGAATTCCTAGGCAGACCATTTGGATAAATTTCAAGTCATTTCCCCATGAGAAGGTTTGGTAAGAGCTACCTGGTTTATGTCTCCTTTAGCCTGTCGTCAACCTTGGCTCCAGGGAGAATTATGTGTAAAATCACTTACACGTATTTGTTAATAAAAAAAGGTTTGTAGCTGAAATGTGCTCTAAATAGATGGTCAATTGGGAAAAAAACAATCTCTCCCCTGGCTCCAAGCTCCCTGATACATATTTAATGCCAAGGCTGGGTACTGAGTACAGACCAACCAATACCCAGGGTCCCATGCCTTGATAGTCAACTGAATTTTATGCTCACCTCTCCCACCCCCTGTAAGTTATAGGCTTTGATTTCTCTTCCCCAAGTAAAGATACAGTGGACCCTTGAACAACACGGGGTTTAGGGGGACTGACTCCCCCATAGCAAAGCTATCAAAATCCTGCATAAAACTTTTGACTCCTCTAAAACAGTTGTCCCTGGTGTCCATGGAAGATTGGTCCTAGGATACTCACAGATACCAAAATTCACAGATGATCGAGTTCCTTACATAAAATGGCACAGATCAGTGCACACAGTTGGTATGCATCCTCTGCACCTGTGGATTCCCAGCCTCAGATGAAAATACTATTTTTGATCTGTGGTTGATTGAATTCATGGATGTGAAAACTGGAGAAATAGAGGGCTGACTGTATATTTAAATAAAAAACAGCTTGTAAGTGGACCCGTGCAGTTCAATTCCATGTTGTTCAAGGGTCAACTATACTTGGCAAAACAAACAGGATTGGTCACAGGTGATGTCATACCTTGAAGAAATCAAAAAAAGAAATGTGTTTCACAATGGGGCCATAAAGGCTTTCATTGTGTTTAAAGAAGAAAAAGTTGGTGAAGGCAGCATCTATGAGTTCTGGGTGTTTTCTGCTGAGTTTGACCAGCTCGAGTCTTTCTTTGCGGCTGTCTCGCCCTCTCCAGATAGCTGTGGAGTTTTTGCTTTCCCAGGGAGGACCTGTGTTAGCTTGCACAGACATCATATCCAGACTTACTCTGGAAGACAGAAAGTACAATACATTTCTCTTTCAAATCACACCACAGACGTTGTTGTGACAGAACTCAGCAAACAAAAAACCCCAAAGCTCTGGGTCATCTGCAACCTGTCTCTCACCGGCCCATGGTTTCTAGAACGGAGTCAGTCAGGTCGTAGGTAGGCATCACAATATCCTTGGAATCTGTGGAGCCACACCAGGAAAAGATAGGATGGATATGTGAACTGGATTTCTTTTTTTCTAACGGCCAATCTCCCAAATTAACAAAAAATTCCACATCAGGCATTTTCACCTAGGAAAAAGAAAGCACAGAGCTTATTCACATTTCTTGTATTGTATAATGGCTTCTATTGATCAATCTGTTGGGAAAGGTGTCTCTTGCATGCAGTCTGTCTTAGCCAAATAAGAACAGTCTAGGGCCTGGTATACTTCTTTTTCAAGACATAAAGAGCCCTCACAGTGTAGTATAGGCTTCTCTTCCAGTGAGGGGACACTAAGGCATACCCCCCAACTTGTTGTATTCACACTCCATAAGAAGTGGTCAGGGAGCTTCCACTGTAGCAGGGAGTGGGAGGGTGGTTGGCTGTGGAGTGGATCCACTGGCCCCGGGGTATGGCCACATTGAAAGGGGTTGCACGTTGTGTACTCTCCTTTGCTCTAAGTAAATGCTGGACCACTTGACCCTGTTCTTAGTAACCTGAAACCATGCACTTGCCTGCCTTTAACTTTGGCCACACTCATTCTATCTTGTCGTACAAGTTGAATACACAGTGAGCAATGAAACACAATAAAAGTTAGAAATTGTATCAAATGAAAGGCCAAGCTTTAGGTAATGATAATTATTTTGATTTGAAGAGTGGGAGTGACTTTTCCAAGTATTGTCACATGTGTAAGCATACTAGATTTCCTTTCTAGAGTGTCCACAGACTTACTTTAATAGGAATGTAATGATGTTCTAATACTGCCGAGAGACTCTTAAGATGATCAGCAAGAAAGAGAATTACTAGAAAATAACTACAATCCACAGCACTTGGGACTCTAACTCTAGTTCTTGGCTTACAAACCGAATGCTTCTATCTATTTAAAAATATATCCCAGGTTGCCCTGACTGGTGGCTCCGTGGGTTGGGTGTCATTCCATGGACTAAAAGGTTGCCCATTCAATTCATGGTCAGGGCACATGCCTGGGTTGTGGGTCAGGTCCTCAGATGGGGACATACAAGAGGCAACTGATTAATGTTTTCCTCCTTTTCTTTCTCCTTCCCTGCTCCTCTCTCTGAAAATAAATTTTTAAAACATCTTTAAAAAAACCACACCCTAAGTAGGTGATGGGGCCAGGAACTGAATTTAGGAAGCCCACTATTATACCCAAATATTAGTAACTTCCAAACTACTGGCTTCTACTGGCAAAGACACATGTTGAAAGAACACAGCCATCACAAAGTGTATGGGGTGTTTGTAAAACAAAATATATATATTTTTTAAGGCAAGAACTGCTCATCAGTTTGAGAAGCATCTTGAGGAACTGGAGTCCCAGAATGACACAGATGAGCAAGAAATACTTGCTGGCACTGTGATGTCTTAGCTTAAAGGAGGCATAATACTAATGTTACATAACTACCCATGTTCAGAATTAACTCACTGTAAATGGGCTGCAATCTTAAGAAAGGCACTTTTCCATGAGTAACTTAACCAAGGTATGTACACAGGAGAGCTTACTAGCTATTATTGGTTGTTCAATAAAAAGCTAGTAAGCAATTAGTAAACATGATGGTATAGTTTTTCATATCAATTGTTTTACCTTTGCTGTCAAGCACTTCACTAGAATATTATACCAAGGAACAGGATTCAGAATACCCTAAACCCCAATATCTCTGGGTGACATTATTTGGCAATAGGGTTGTTGCAGAGGTAATTAGTTAAGATAAGAACATACTGGCACAGGGGGCTCTTTATCCAATATGACTGGTGTCTTTGTGAGAAGAGGTGAAGACACAAAGATACACAGGAATAATGCCATGTGATGACAAAGACAGAGAATGGAGCCATGCAGCTTCAAACTAAGGAATGCCAGGGACTGCTAGGCACCACCAGAAGTCAGGAAGAGCCAAGAACGCCTCTCTTCTATAGGTTTCAGAGGAAGCACAGCCCTGCTGACACCCTGATTTTGGACTTCTAGCCTCCAGAACTGTAAAAGAATAAATTTCTCGTTTCAAGCCATTAAGTTTGTAGTACTTTGTTACAGCAGCCCTAGGAAATTAACACAGGCATCCCACATGACATAAAACTTCAGAATAGTATTGTAATAAGGCTCCAAAATAGAACTCCCCTGATATTGTTATTATTTTTAGTTTGAAAAATTGTATTATAAAACCTGGGCTTAAATTATTATACATAATTGAAAAGAAATACTTACTTTTCTAGTCAAAGAAAGTAGTATGGCATCCATGAAAATTCTGAAACCTACATGCTCACCATGAGTCTTGATATAAACCTAAAAGATAATTGAATGTTTATTATAGTTAAAAAGTCCTAGCAGGCTGAAGTAAAGCTTATTATATTGATGCTCAGAATGATTTTTAATAAAAACTATGTAGCTAGTTATAGCCAAATGGTCAAAACAAAAAGTCACTAGGACAAACATGCAAATCTCAATCACAAATTGTACCTTGTTATCCTTCAAGGTATAGTGACACAGGCTCTGCCTTTGTCCAAATCTCTCTGGGATTTCTACTGCAATCTTTTCTGGATCAACAGTAGGGAAATGTGCCAGATCTCTCTGAATCTGAGTGATGGTTTCTGGGCAGCTCATCTCCTGTAGCCAGGCTGCACTATCTTCCAAAGGACAGTTACAATTCTCATGGTAAACTGGCCCTAATTATACATAAGCAACAAATAATACAGTAATAATTTCACTCAGCATTTGAAACATGTAACTGATCTCCATAATATGGCTTCAGAAATTTTGCCTAGGTTATCATAAACAGTATTTTGTTGGAAACATTTTTTTAAAAGAAAAACATTTTTATCACATTGGGGCATCACATCACTAGTAATAATCTTCTGTTCTGACAGCTCTTCACAGCAAGCCTGAGAGATTTTCAGTTAGGCCCACTTTGCTTGAGTTCAAAAGAAAGCCAATGGGTATTATTTTTTGTTCACAGTAGCTATTATAGACCATCATTCTTTATGTTCTTTGAACTTAAAAATAACTAAACACTGGTAAAAAAGATATCAAAGGAGTAGACCTGTTTTAATCAAAGACAAAAGTGATATGAAATTAGTATTTCAATGATCTCCTATACAAGTTTCTTAAAATGTCTAAGGTATTTTCCTCAATGGCTAAATCATCAATTAACAATATAAGTAAACTAAGAACCCCTACTATGCTTATTACTTTTTCAAGCATTATTAAAAATAAGTTAATCTTCAAAATAGTTCATTATTAGTGTAATAAATTAATTATACATTTATAGAAATAATTGTAACACAATATAGCAGAATCTGAATTGAGATTTTATTGTCACTCCTCTCCTGTAACTCTCAGATTCCTATCTTCCTAGGCAGTAGTCGATAGAGGAATATTTTTTTAAGATTTGGCAGGTTATATTATACCATGTGGTCCTGGAAGAATGTGGGAAAGGAACCTAGACATTTATTAAAACATTTGCCTTTTTTGGAGGTGGGGAACAAGAAAAATTTGTGCCTCTGTATATACACTGCCTTTCTACTGTTTTAGGGTACTATCTCCACTGAGATGGAAGGATATGGCTCTAAGTAATGTGGGTGCACTCTCATTCTATTCATACACTTCTATTTCATATATGTATAAACTTCTGTTCATATATGTATAAGAATCAGAGAATTTTTCTGGAAAAATAATATTGGAACAAAGACAAAAAAAAATAAAAAAGAACAAACCAACAGTCAACCTTCCCCCTTTGTTTCAAGCCCTTCTTTTTCTGAAGTAATAAAATTTCAATGACACTTATCAGTTACTTGTCATATACTTCCAATTAAGTGTCATCTATGACCATATTGCATACAGCTGGATTATTCTTGCTATGTTATGTCTTGAGGGAGCAAATTCTCTATTTATATGTTCTTTCCCCTTTGGTGAATTATAATTGCCATTCAAATCCTGCATTTCTCTCCAGGGCTCTCATTTTAGCTTTCAAGTAGAAAGTAGGAAAAGTCCATTTTTTTTTCAGTAAAAAAAATGATATTAACTTGTTTTTATTGATTAAATGACACATCATTGTATTCAAATAGTTTTTAAAAACTATGTTCCAAATTACCTTTTAAAATATATGGAGATCTTGCCACATGCTGACCTTGGAATTTAACTTCTACCTTCATATTTTTGTAGCTTGCATACATTCTATATCTGACTATGAAGGATCCATCCTTTCGGTCTAAAACCTGGACTCCAACTCTAGTGAATTGCTCGTCTGGTGCTGAGATTTTAATCTGGAACACCTTTTCACCTGGAGAAGATGTGAACCTATGATGAGAAGAATAGTATACCAAGATTATTTTAAGGAACAAATGCACAAAGATTATGCTCTCCAGTCTACAAACCTCATACTTCTCCATGTTCTCCCCCTAACATACTCTTATCTTCTCTCTTATACTTTTAGTACCAGAATGAATATGATGGATCAGAGGTTTTTATTTTAAAACAAGAAGAGGATGACAATGGCCAAGATAACATACAACAGTTTCATTGGAAAATTGGAATATGTCAACACAACTAATCTATGTAAACATAGAACACATGTATGCATTTCATGTATACAAATATTCTTATCAACCTACTATTTATTTCATGCCCATCACTGGAAATTTGTGATCAAATTGTGCCAGCAGAGATCTTTTGAAAAAATATCTCTCAATGATTCTTTTAAAAATTAGTATTATAAACCATGCCCAACATGGACAAAAGCCAGTTGGTAGTATATCATCTAAGTGACACTGTATGAAAGTTCTTTTGAGTGAGTGCTCTTGCTGTTAAGATTGTATTTAGGCTTTCCAATTGTATTATTTATAACCTTTATTTTTGCAATGAAAAACTTATTCTCAAATTTTTCCTACAATATATATATGTGAGCAATAAAAAAAGACAATAATTTCAGAAGTATGTGAGTTCTAGAAATACGTTTTGGGTATAATTTCAGTTGTTAAATGGAGTGAAATAAATGTTTGTTGCAGACACATAGGAGAGCCATACTTTCCCTTTAAACTCTAAAGTTTCAAATAGTGCTTAATTTTCCTTTTTGAGTTTCAAAGTGTGTTTACTTGCAGATGTCTACCTGGAAACAGGGTAACACCAGAGAAAGAAACCAAGTTTATAACAACTGGATTTAAATTCCTTATAACAGCTTATGCAAAAGTAGTGAGAAGCACTTTTCCTACTTTCGGAAAAGTGTAGGGGCTTTGTCTCTCTAGCCATGTGGGAATCCCTAAGAATAAAGCTAGGAGAAGAGTTAATTCGGAATTACTTCTAAAAATATGAGAAAGATTGGTTGGGACGCACAAAGATAGTTACAACCAGATATGGCTAGCTCATGTTGGGCGGATAGAACTTGAGGGAACAAACGTAAACTTTAACTGCATTCCGAAATAGTTGGGCGGCTGTTTCTCAACTTACTTATTTCCTGACGTATCCACCGCCTGAATATAGAAATATCGCGCAGGAAGGACAACGGCTGCTTTTAGCCCTGGTCCCCATATTTCACTCTTCTCAGGGCTCAGTCGCCTCTCTCCGCCGGTCTCCACAAATGCTGGAACTGTCCCCAGAAAGAAGTAGTAAAGCAGCAAAATGCTAAACATTTACAAGACGGACTACCAAAACGATCAACGGATAATGAGACGTAGGAGGTGGACGAAAGCACGGTTTCCGATCGCAGCAGCAAATCGGCTCCAAGAGGTGTCATTTGCTGGGCAAAGCAGGCGCTCGGGTTTCCACTTTTCCAGGAAAATCACAACCCGAGAGCGGACTTTTTACAGCTGAAAAAAGCCAGTCGATCTGCTCAAATTGGCAAGAACCACTCTGCTCCTCTTTCTCAGGACAATGATAAACTTGCCGTCTTTTTTGTAACTGGAGCATCACTGGGGAATGAGTCCTTCTCAGGTTCCAGCTCAAGGTGCCCGGCAAAGAGATTGGCCCGGCACCTCGGACCCGGCTGAGTAAGGCTTTCTCCTAGTGGGCGCAGTAGTGGACACGCGTCCCCGAGCCATGGCTTCCTGGGATATGTAGTTCGCGACAGGACTAGCGGAAATCCTGCCAGGTTTTACCATCTCACTCATTTATTTACTTTGTGGTCTCCGATTTCAGGGAACAGATAAATACTAGATGTCCAGTGAAAGGCCACGTGGGTCTGGAGGCTCAGCTAAGATTTTTTCTTTTAAATTGTCACCATATCTTCCGAACGTGCAAAAGTCAGGAATAAAACTTGATGAAAGGAAGGTGTTGTCAATGATATCTGACGACTGGTCTCCGGGCACAGCTGTCCACGGCTCTGTTCCCCGACTCTTCGATGGGACGAGAGCTGCCAGCCCCAGGGTAACCGGAAGAGCTTCGTAGACCGCTGTGCTGAGATGCGAACGCAGCAGAGTTTCGCCGCAGCCGCTGCGACCTGACTCCACCCGATCCGACAGGCTAGAGGTATTCCCGGCTGTGGGAAGAACCTAGTGGCGGCCTGCGGCTGAGCGCTCTGCGCGCTGGGTCTTGCGTTAGGCCCTGAGGCGCCGCGGACTCGCCTGGTGCGGCCCACCTGTTCTAGGTGCCGTCAGCGTCCCCAGCGCCGCCTGGGCTGCCAGGGGCCGTGGCCGCTCTGGAGCCCCTTGGCCGGCTGAGGGGAGACCATTGAGTCGGTGCTCGTTCTTCAGGGAAAAAGTTGGGTGGCGAGCTGGGCCGCAGGATGGAGGGAAATGCTAGGGAGGCAAGGGACGAGTTCTCCCGGGAACAAAGCCGGATTTGGAGGTGCTGGCGGTGGCTAATACCTGTAGCCCGTCTCCCAGTCACGTTCGGCAGGGCTCCGGTCCCGAGCGCGCATTGGCCATCCCCTCGCCCCTGTATGCCCACCGCAAGTCCAAGATGGTCACCAGGAGGAGGGAGTCAAGGTCAGCCCCGGAGCCTTCTTTTCCTCCCTCCCCCTTGCTAGCTGCCCCGAAATCCGCCACCCAAATCAGGCCTCCGCTCGGAGGCCACGGCGGGGTTTCCTTTTTTGCATGTTATTAGTAATGATATTACCTCGTGCATTCAAAGCATTCATGAGTAGGGGGATCTGAGACAACAGCTCAAGTCCCACCCACCCACCCAAACGCCTAGAGCACCAAGAGAATCATTGGGAGGGAAGGAGCCTCTGCCCACTCTGCCTGGCGGCACATTCCGGCTTCCCACTGCGGACGCAGGGTAGGAGGTGGGGCTAGGGGGCCTGCTTTAGTTGAAGGAACTAGACGCTTGGCCTTCCGGACCACACGTGGGCTGGGGAGGTAGGCTCTCGAGGGGCGCGGGCAAGGAGCACAGCTTTTTCCTTTGGGCGGGTGCCTTCTCGGAACAAACCAGCTCCACGCGACGAGAACAGCCCTGCGCGACTCCTAGGCCTCTGAGCCCCTCCCCTCAGGGCGCCGAGAGCTTCCCAGAGAAGGGTGAAGGGCACTTCGCTCGCCTTCCCGGGGAGCCTGGGCCCGAAGCTGGCTGGTACGCGGGGAAAACACCCGGTATCTGTCGTGGGCCGGCTTCTGCCGAGTAAGGGGTTCAAGTGTAATCCAGGAAGAGAGGCCGCGGCCCCGGGGCGGGGGAGCTGGGAGGGCGGGGGAAAGGGTCGGAGGACGTAGACCAGACTCGCTGGGACTTAATACTGTCAGGTCTGGCCTTCCAGCATTTCACCCTTAATAAGTCTCTTACCTGCCTCTGTCTTGGTTTTTCTTACAGTTGTCATATGTGGAAAGCTTTTCTGAAAAGGCTCTTTAAGATGTTTAGTTCTGTGAGCAAACTTGATTGTTAAAAATATTGATTTAAAATATAATTGGAAAAGAACGTAACTAGGCAGTGAGTATTCTTTCAAATGGAACATTTAGTTTGCAAAATAGTTCAGATCTTTATTGTAGCGGTGCATTTAGAGCTCGCCATTTTATGCAATTTTGTTGGCACACAAGTAAACAGTACTTTTGTTGTTTATGCCATGATCTTATGAGTAAATCCTTTATTTGAGTGTTACGTCCTGCAATCATTCTTATTAGTAAATGTTAATATAGTATCACCTCACTTGGATGGATTAGGGGTAGGGAACTTTCATTTTCAAAGGTGAGAAATAGGTAGAAAAAGAAGAGGTCCCTTGGCTTCAACTCCAGCTCTTGATTAGTAAGGCCACTCCTGGTAAGACCTGCTGGAATCAAGGCTCTTAAGCCAAGTAATACAGAAATGCCTGCCATAGTGTAGGCATTTAAAAAGAAGTATCTGTAGATGATACTTCTACAAATGCTGGGTCTTGGGAATACAATACTCAGGAAAATAAGACTTGCAAAAAGCAGACATTCATTATATAAACTCAAATGTATAAATGTAAAATTGCACCCTGGCAAAGACCTGTGAAAGGTACCTGAGTATATAGCATATACAGGGTGACCTGGCCTATTTTGAGGAGCAAGGAAATCATCCCTCCCAGAAAGTGACATTTAAGGATATTAGAAGGGTAAATGGAAATTAACTAAACAAAGGAGGGTTATTGAGAATAAATAACGTTCAGAAAATGGAAAGTTGTTCAGTGTGGAGAGAGTGCAGAGAGGAAGGGAAAGAGGGAGGATGATCTAATCAGGAGCTGGCTTTTGTTTCTAACAGTAGAGTGTTTTAGGCAGAGGAGTTTTATGATACACATTTTAATTTCTAATATCTATGCACAGTTCAGATTAGAAATGCCAACTCATGAGGGTGGTGGGGGCTAGGAACAGAAATGGCACAATAGAATACAATAATTGGCATCTATGATGCCTCTGTTGTTAGTAGTAATCTGTGCTTAGTTCACTTGTTTGAAAGCCCGAGGACACAATAATACGTGGTAAAATCTATAAATATTACAGTTTTTCAAAGACAAATTTCTATAAGCAGCAGTTCAGTGAGAAAGTTTGCAAACCACTCTAAATTCTTGGCTTTTATTGATGGTCAGTATAAAATATGCTTTATGTTGATGATCTTTGCTATTATTGGTAAAAGTGAAACCAAAGGCATCATTTTCATCATTGATCACTATTTAAAAGCAATTGAACCCAAAACACAAACAACAAAACTAGACTCTTAAATTTTTTATTAATCAATTGCTATGTTCTTTCTTGTCCTTAGCTTCTGGAAGCTCAGCCCCTTTTACATGCATATGTAGTAATTTCCTTTTGTATATGTTTTCAATATGTATATTCTATACATATTCTAGTCAGCTACCTGGACTAGGGTATAGAGGTCTGGGCAGACTCAGGGGGTGTTGGTGACTGAGTTTGGTAGTTTTGGAGTAGGGGGGCCATTCCTACCACTTTCCCTGGAACCTAATTGGTGCCTCCCTCTCACAGGAGATCCGCTAGCCTCATCATTCTGACTTCTGTCAGCCCTACCCTGCCAACGTCAGGCTCCTGGTGTAATTTGGGACAGGCTGAGTTATGTGGCTCTAGGACAGGGGGCCATTTTTTGCTTGCATACCCAAACAGTGCAGGGCCTTGGTCTCTGCCTTCTGAGCCTTCTCACAGCCAAATCTTGGTCTGTTTGGGCCACATAATCTCTGCGGGCCTCATCCCAATGACGCCTTGAGACCCCATCCCACCACAAAGGTCTGTAAGCACCCAGTGGGTGGCAGTTAGACGTAATGACATTAGCTTGATGTGACATTAGCTGAGTGGCCTCAGACCTAACCAAGATTGAACCTGTTTTGATCTGGTGAACACTACTCACCCCTACCTGGTGACTCTCTGAAAACTTACCTCATGCAACTTGAGTCCCTCCAGAGGCACTTTCAAGTCACTACTCAGTCTATCAGGCAGCTAGAAGACAGAAGCTGGTAGAGGTGGATTTGGGGGTACCTTGAAACTTTTGCCGACCTGGCCCTGGACCTGGTGCTGATAAAAGCTGGCTGTAATGTGCAGCTTAGTCCATCCTGAGAATACCCAGGCTCAGCAGAGGCAGCCACAAACTGTGGGCCACTTTGTAGTCTCAAATAGGTTGTCCAGGGCCAGTCACAGGCAGTGTCTGACATTGGCCTGAACCAGAGTACCTCCAAAGAGGCCTCAGAAATAACACCAAGTGGCTGGCTTCAGATAAAATCAGAGCAGGATACAATTAGTTTCAAAAACAGCATATCCAAAGGGAGATCTTAGCAGGCACCAAGCATGACTGAGGTGAATTCTGCTTTATATGGTCAGTGCCTGCACAACAGATTGTGCACTGAGGTATAGATTGATTCTCACAATAGGTGAGGCTGAGGTTTTACTCAATGCACAAACAGGCCAATAGAAATCAAGACTCAATTACAAAAGGAGGGCCCACATAACCCACAAGAGGGACATTCCTAGGGCACCCAGGTCAGGTAATCAAGGAAACTGCCACTGGGTTCCACAGGACACCTACTGCATAAGGCCATTATATCAAGAGTAGGAGCCATAGCAGATCTACTCAATACATAGAAACAAACACAGGGAGGCACCCAAAATAAGGAGACAAAAATATGCCCCAAATGAAAGAATAGAAGAAAACTCCAGAAAAAAGAGCTAAATGAAATGGAGGCAAGCAGTTCACCTGATACAGAGTTTTAAAAAAATGGTTCTAAGGATGCTTAAGGAACTTATTAAGAACTTCAGCAGAGAGAAAGCAAGCATAAAGGACATAGAGACAATAAAAAATAAATATCCAGAAATGAATACAATATCTGAAATGAAAACCACATTAGAAGGAATAGATAATAGGTTGCTTGAAGCAAAGGATTAAATCAGTGATTTGGAAGATGAAGTAATGGAAAACAGAACCGGAGCAGCAAAAAATTTTTTAAAAATGAGATAGTTTAAGGGACCTTTGAAACAGCATGAAGCATAACAACATCTGCATTATAGTAATACCAGAAGAGAGAGCAAGGGATTGAGAACCTATTTGAAAAAATAATGACCCAAAACTTCAGTTCTTGGTGAAGAAAAAAGTCATGCAAGTCCAGGAAGTGCAGAGAGTCTCAAAAAAGATGGACCCAAAGAGGCCCACACCAAGACACACCATAATTAAAATGGGAAAGGTTAAAGGAAAAGATAATCTTAAAAGTATGAAGAGAAAGACAGTTACCTATAAGGGAGCTCCCATAATACTGACACCTGATTTCTCGACAGAAACATTTCAGGCCAGAAGGCAGTGGCGTGAATATTCAAAATAATGAGAAGCAAGAACCTACAACTGAGACTACTTTACCCTGCAAGGCTATAATTTAAAATTGAAGAAGTAAAAGTGCTTTCCAGATAAGAAAAAGCTAAAGGAATTCATTACCACTAAACCAGTATTGTGAAAAATGTTAAAGAGACTTCTTGAAGAAGAAGAAGGTAAAGGAGAAGGAGAAAACAAGAACATAGTGAAAAGAGTAAAATGGCAATGAACACATACCTATCAATAATCACTTTAACTGTAAATGGCTTAAATGCTCCAATCAAAAGACACTGGGTAGCAGAATGGATAAGAAAACAAAACCCCTATATATGCTATCTACAAGAGTACTACCTTAGAATAAAACATACATACTAAAAGTAAAGGGATGGACAAAGATATATCATGCAAATGGAAAAGTAAAAAAAAGCTGGTGTAGCAATACTTGTGACAACAAAATAGACTACATCTAAGGCTATAATAAGAGACAAAGAAGGACACTGCATAATGATAAAGGGAACAATCCAATAAGAGGATATAACCCTTGTAAACATCAGTGCACTCAATATAGGAGCACCTAAATTTATAAAGCAAGTCTTGATGGACATAAAGGAAGAGATTGACAATAATACAGTCATAGTAAGGGATTTTAACACCCAATTAACATCAATGGGTAGATCTTCCTGGTAGAAAATCAATAAGGAAACAACACCCTTAAATGACTCACTAGATTAGATGGATTTAATTAATATCTTCAGAGCAATTCACCCTAAAGCAGCAGAATATACATTCTTTTTTAATTGCACATGGAACGTATTCTGGGATAGACCACACATTAGGCCACAAAATAAGGTTCAATAAATTTAAGAAGATTGAAATCTAATCAAGCATTTTCTCTGAACAGAATGGTATCAAACAGGACTTCAATCCCAAGAAAAAAAAACTGAGAAAGACATGGAGGCTAAAGCGCATGTTTCTAAACAATGAATTGGTTAACACATCAATTAGAAGTCAAAAGATTTTGTACTTTGCAACAAACAAAAATGAGACAAAACAACCCCAAATCTATGGGACACAGTGAAAGTAGTACTTAGAGGGAAATTTATACGTTTAGGATCTACTTCAAGAAACAAGAAACATCTCAGATAAACAATCTAACTTTCCACTTAAAGGTATTAGAGAAAGACAAACAAACAAAACCTAAAGTGAGTAGAGGAAATAATAAAGACCACTGCAGACATAAACAGTGCCTAAAAAATCAATACAATAGATCAACAAAACCAAGAGTTGGTTTTTTTTTAAAAGAAAACCTAGATTGACAAACCTTAAGCAGACTAAAGAAAAAAAAGAAGACTAAAATAAGTAAAATCAGAATTGAAAGGGGTGAGGTAAAACTGACACCACAGAAATACAAAGGGTTGTAAGAATAATTATGAACAGATATATGCCAAGAAATTGGACAATCTGAATGAAATGGATAAATTCCTAGAAACACAATCTTAAAACTGAATCAGGAAGATTCAGAAAATCTGAATAGACAGACTTCAACTAATGAAGCAGTAATCAAAATACTCCCAACACATAAAAGTCCCGGATTGGATGACTTCATAGGTGAATTTTACCAAACATCCAAATAACACCTATCCTCAGACTACTAAAAAAATTCAAGAGGAGGACAGTATCCCAAGCCCATTTTACAAGGCCAGCATTATCCTAATTCCAAAACCAGATAAAGACATTCCAAAGAAAGAAATTATATGCCCATATCCCTGATGAACACAGATGCTAAAATTCTCAACAGAATATTAGCCAACTGACAAAATATTAGCCAGCTAAATCCAGCAATACATTAAAGAGATCATACACCATGATCAAAGGGGATATATTCCTGGGTTGCAAGGTTGGTACAATATTTGCAAATCGATAAGTGTGACACATCACATAAACAACATGAAGGATAAATATCACATGATCATATCAGTAGATGTATAAAAAGCCTTTGATAAAATCTAGCACCATTTTGTGATAAAAACTCTCAGCAGTGTGGGGAATACAGGCAATATACCTCAACATAATAAAGGCCTTATATGACAAACCCACAGCCACCATCATACTCAATGGGGAAAAACTACAAGCATTTCCCTTGAGATTGGGAACAAGGCAGGAATATCCTCTTTCACTACTCTTATTCCACGTAGAACTAGCCACAGCAATTAGATAAGAAAAATAAATAAAAGGCATCCATACTGGAAAGGAAGAAGTAAAGCTGTCATTATTTGCAAATGACATGATACTATATATAGAAAATCCTAAAGATTCCACTAAAAAACTACTAGGACTCAAATAAGTACAGTAAAGGAGCAGGATATAAAATAAATATCCAGAAATCAGTTGCATTTATGTATACCAATAATGAACTATCAGAAAGAAGAACTGAGAAAACAATCCTATTTAAAATGCCATAAAAATTTGTAAAGTAAATAACCACGGATGTAAAAGACCTGTAGTTGGAAAATTATAACACACCAAAGAAAGAAACTGAAGAAGCTACAAATAAGTGGAAGCATATACCATGTTCATAGATAGGAAAACTTAACATTATTAAAGTGTGTATACTACCCAAAGTAATTTATGCATTCAGCACAATTTTTATCATGATACCAAGGATGTATTTTACAGAAATAGAAAAATATTCCAAAAATTTAAGTGAAACTACAAAATACCCTGAATAGCCATAGCCATCTTGAGAAATAAAAACAAAGTTAGAGGAATCATGCTACCTGATATCCGAGTATATTACAAAATGTAGTATTCAAAACAGCATGGTACTGGCATAAAAACAGACATATAGATTTATGGAACAGAATAGAGATTTTAGCAATAAATCCTCACATTTATGGCCAATTAGTATTAGGTCAAGGAGGCAAGAACACACACTAGGGTAAAGACAGTCTACCCAATAAATGATATTGGAAAAATTAGACACTTACCTGCAAAAAATGAAACTAGACCACTTTCTTATGGCATACACAAGAACAAACTCAAAATGGATTAGAGACTTAAATATTTGACTGAAAACCATAAAAATCCTAGAAGAAAACATAGGCAGTAAAATCTCAAGACATTTTTGTAGCAATATTCTTTTATAATATATCTCCTTGGGCAAGGGAAACAAAAGAAAAAATAAACAAATGGGACTGCATCTAACTAAAAAGCTTTTGCACACCAAAAACAACCATCAACAAAATGAATAGGGAACCCTTGAATGGAATAACATTTTCACAAATGATACATCTGATAAGAGGTTAATAATAAAAATTTATAAAGAAGTAAATAACCCAACAAGCCCCCCAAATACAATGCAATAAAAAATGGACATAGGACCTGAATAGACAATTCTACAAAGAGGACATACAGGTGGCCCATAGATAAATGAAAAAATGCTCACCATCACTACCCATCAGAGAGATTCAAATTAAAACCACAATGAGATATAACCTTACACGTATCAATCAGAATGACTGTCGTTGATAAACAATAAGTTTTGGTGGGGGTATGTAGAAAAAGGAACTCTTGTGCATTTTTTGGTTGGAATGCAGATTTGTGCAGCCATTAGGGAAAGCAATATGGAGTTACCTCAGAAAACTAAAAATGGAACTGCCTTATGACCCAGGAATTCCACTTCTGGGAATATATCTGAAGAAAACCAAAACTAATTCAAAACAATGTATGCACCCCTGTGTTTATTGCAACATTATTTACAATAGCTAAGATTTGGAAGCAAACCAAGAACCCATTAGTATATGAGTGAATAAAAAAGCAGTGGTACATTTACACAATGAAATAATAGATGGTTGTGAAAAAGAAGGAACTTAAATGCAACAACATGGATGAACCTGGAGTTTATTATGCTAAGTGAAATAAGCCAATCATAGAAGGACAAGTACTATATGACTTCAGTTTTTTGTGGAGTCTAATGAACTAACAAACAAAATAAAAACAGACTCATAGTTACAGAGAACAAACTGACAACTGCTAGAAGGAAGGGATTTTGGGGAGCTGGGTGAAAAAGATAAAGGTATTAAGCAAAGAAAAAAGAAAACTCAAAGACACAGATAATGGTATGGTAAGTACCAGAGGGAATTGGGGATGATGTAGAAGAGGGTATGGGGGATAAATAGTGATGGAAATAGACTTGACTTGGGATAGTGAACACTCAATACAATATACACAGATCATGTATTATAGAATCATACAACTGAAATCTATATAATTTTGTTAACCAATGTCACCCAATAAATTCAATTAATTTTATTAACTAATGTCACCTAATAAATTCAATAAAATTTTTTAAAGGACTAAGGATGTAGTAAGAAATAAAAAACAAAATATCAAGACTGCTTCACTTAAGAATATTTAATTCTGTCATTATGTTGATTTAAGTACATGCTTATTATTCATCATGTATCCTTTATGCCTATAGGTTTTTAAAATAACTTTGCTAGTGCCTTATTTTTCTAGACAGCTTTATCAAGATATAATTCACAAATCATACACTTCAGCCATTTAAAATATACAATTATGTTGCTTTTTACTATATTTACAAAGGCATTAATCACCACAACAATTAAAGAATATTTTCCTCACTTCAAAAGAAACCTCATTACCCCCAACTTTTTCTTACCCTCCACCCCTTGGTAACCACTACTCTACTTTTTGTCTCTTGGAATGGATTTACTTATTGTGGACACTTCATATAAATGGAATTATACAATCTCTGCTCCTTTGAGACTGGCTTCATTCACTTAGCATAACGCTTTCAAGGTTCATCCATGTTGTAGCAAGGTTCATTACCTCACTTAGTTTTATTGCCTAAGAATATTCCATAGTATATATGCTACATTTTATTCATTCATTAATTGATATATTTGTATTGCTTTCACTCTGGCTATTATAAGTAATGCTGCTATGAACATTTGTGTAGACATGTGTTTTCACTTCTTGGATATATACCTAGTAGTGAAATTGCTGGATCATATGGTAACTCTATCTAAATATTTAAAGAATTGTTTTCCAAAGCGACTAGACCATTTTGCACTTCCATTACAATAAATGAGGGTTTCAATGTCTCCACATCCTTGACAATCATTATTTTCTGTCTTTTTGATTATAGTCATACTTTTGGGTGTCAGTGGTATCTCATTGTGGTTTTAATTTGCATTTCTGTGAAAGCTAATGATGCTGAGCTTTTCTTGTACTTCCTGACCTTTTCTATATTATATTTGGAAAAGTGAGTATTCATATACTTCGCAAATTTTTAATTGGGCCATTTGTCTTTTTAGTTACAATGCAATATTTTAAAATAATTTCTTTAGTAGGAAAGATGGTCCATGATAATTATAGGCATAAAGTAGTTGTAAAGTACTTATGAATGAAAGCATATGACACTGGTACTTTTTTTAAGGGATGTTTGTAGTGTCTGGTGGATTTTTGATCTCTCTCCTCCCTCTTTTCTTAGGAACCCATTTTGCAGCTCTCAAGTTTTTGTAGAATGCTGTAAACAGTTGTCACAGTTTTTCAAGAAAAAGAGTTACAGCTTCTTCCTCCCAATAGAACTTTTATAGTTGCATTCAATGCCTAACATTGCAGAAGCAGAAAGGGCACATGATTCTGGAAATGGTGAGCATAAATCTGAGAGAAAGTCTCCTGATGAGAAACTACAAGATGCTGTACAGTCTTTCTGCACACGTGCCTCAGGGGCACCCTTGGGTCCCAAAGGAGATGGTCATTATCCATGGAGCTGTCCAGTGACCCATACTCGGGAGAAAATCTATGCCATCTGTTCAGACTATGCCTTTCTCAACCACGCAACCTCAATCTATAAAACTCCAAATCCATCCCACTCTTCTTGCCTCCCTGATAGTACCTCTCTATCTGCTGGAAATAATTCATCAAGATACATTGGTATCCCTACTAGTACATCAGAGATCATCTACAATGAGGAAAATAGCTTGGAAAACTTATCCAATAGTCTGGGCAAGCTACCTCTCGCATGGGAAATTGATAAATCTGAATTTGATGGGGCCACCACAAATTTGAAACACAAATCAGGTAAGGAAGGAGCCATGAAATTCAAATTTGAAAATAATAAGAAAACAATGTATCTTGTTTAGACTTGCCATTGAATGTTTTTCTTTTATAATACTGAACAGAGAACAGTGCTATCATCTTGTCTCATCATTACAGTTAAAAGACAAACTTGGACATGAGGCATTTGGTTTATTAATGTGTTACTATTAGAAACTTTTGACATTACCCTTACATTGTGAGAGTTTTTAAACATCTAGGATGCTGTAGAAACACAGGTATTACAGATAAGTACATGGTGACTTAGAAATGGTTATTGAGGTGGCTGGAATAACATACTACTACTTTATAATTATGCAGAGAGATGAATTCGTATGTCCCAATTAAATATCTAGTTTTCTTAACTACCAGGTAATATTGAGATTTTTTGGTTGTTACAGTTTTTTGAGTACCCCACAAGGTCTCCATGTACCACTGAGTGAGTTGTATACTACCCAATTTGGATGCTGTTCACCTAGGGAGTTGACCTCAGGTTCAGTGCCTTCACAATTTTATTGTGGTAGTCCTCTGGCAGATACTCATGCTTTCACCTCTTTTTATTGAACTCACAGTAACACAGGAATTTTATGAGGCAGGTACTGTTATTCCTTTTTCACAGATGAAGAAATTGAGGCATAGAGGGGATAAGTTGCCTGCCCAGATTTGCACAGCTAGTTAAAAAGTAGTAGAACTAGGATTTGTATTTTACTTCCAGACTTCTCTGATCATTTTATAAAATCACCATCTATACCCTTTCATTTGCAAAATCAACTTGTTTCATGGAATGTTCTGTAAATTTATAATTTTCACGGTGTCAGGGGATTTCACTTTGTGTCTATATTTATGAGTAATTGGCCTATAATTTTTAATAATGTGTTTTCAGGTGTTGGAATTAGGTCTATGCAGATCTCCTAAGATAAGTTGGAAAATGTATTCTCATGTTTTCTGAGGGCTATTAAAAATCTCTAACTTTGATTATGTTGTCTTAATTTCCATTCTGTTGAATTTTATTTTGTTCATTTTATCTAAGTTGTTGATGTTGGCATAAAGTTGTTTGTAATAGTCCCAGTATACTTTTAAAATCTATATGGTCTTTTGTAATAAATTACTCTTTCACTCTTCAGCTAGTCCTTTTTTTTCCTTGCTAGGGCTTTATTGGTTTTGTTCATCTTTTGAAGTAACCAGCTTTTAGCCTTGTTAATTTTCTTAGTTGTTTTCTATTTTATTGATTTCTACTCCCTTCCCCCTTTTTTCTTCCTTTGAGTTTACTTTGTTCTTCATTCTCTAACTTTTTGATCAAGACATTTCTACTATAAGTACTTAATGTTATAAATTGCTCTCTAAGTATGTTTTAGCTGTTGTTCACTCATTTTGATATATTCTGTTATCATTTAATTTAAAGTACTTTCTAATTTTCCTTATGATTTCTACTTTGATTATGCATTGTTTAGAAGTATGCTTTATAATTTCTAGGTATTTTGGAGGTTTTCTAAATATTGATAATATCTAATTCAGTTCCACTGTGGACAGAGAACATATTATGTCAGTCTTTTTAAATTTAGTGACACTTGTTTTATGACCCAGTGTATGGTCTATGTTGGTGAATGTACCATGTACACTTAAAAACAAGGTGCATTCTGTAGTTGTTGGGTGTAGTGTTCTACAAATATTGAAGTCAAAGTGTTTGAAAGTGTTGCTCACATCTCTGCCTCTCTACTTAATTTTTTGTCTCGTTCTACCAAATGCTCAAAATGGAGGGCTAAGAATCTCCAACTATGATTGTGGAATTGTCTTTTCTCCATTTAATTTTGTTTGCTTTTGTTATCATGTAATCTGAGGCTCTGTTATTAGGTACTCACACGTTTATGACTTTTATTTCTCTTTGATGAATTGCCCTTTTATTATTAAGAAGTGTTCTTCATTATTTCTGGTAATATTTCTTGTTCTGAAAGCTACTTTGTTTGATATGTATATAGCTCAGTGATTTTCAAGCAGTGTGCTGCAAGAATTTTTAAAACATGTAATACCTGACTATTTAGTCAGAGGCATTGATTTCTTTTCACTTAGATTGTCAAATATAAAAATGATAATAGCCAACACAACAATAGCCAAGCAATGTAAATGAATCAAAATTAAACCTATTTTTTGTCAGATTGGCAAAAATATAATTTTTGTTATGCCATAGTTTAATAATTAGCTTGTGTGTGCATGAGATAAAAAGGTTGAAAACTGCTGATAAAGCTAATCTAGCTTTATTTTGACTAGTTTTTGCAGGGTTCATCTTTTTCCATCCATTTATTTTCAAACTATGTTTTTGTATTTCAAGTTTACCTCTTAGCCCTGGCTGGTGTAGCTCAGTGGATTGAGTGTGGACCTACGAACCACACGATCGCAGTTTGATTCCCAGTCAGGGCACATGCCTGGGTTACAGGCCAGTTCCCAGCAGGGGACTCAAGAGAGGCAACCATACATTGATATCCCTCTCCTTCTCTCCTTCCCTTCCCCTTTAAAGATAAATAAATAAAATCTTTTAAAAAATAAATAAAGTATACCTCTTAAAGATAGCTAAGTATATTCAGTGAATTATTTCTGATATTGTTTATTTTCATTCTAGAATTTACATTTTTAAATAGTATCTGTTTCTGAGCTTGGATTTTCTATTTTTTCACTTATGAGAGGATTTTTATCTGTCTCATAAGTAATAATTATAATACCCACTCTGCAATCCTTATTTGCCAATTTTAAAATCTGAGTTATCCTACAGTTGGGCTTTTTTTTCTTGAAAAATGTCACTTTTTTTTTCAGTTTCCTCACATGTTCAGTAAATTTTTTTATTATTCCCTAAATATTTGGAGTGTTATAGTATGGTGATTTGGGATTCTGGTATATTCTTCCAGAGTGTTTAAAAAAGTTAATTAATTAATTTAGCAGCAGTTAATTTGGTTGGGCCAAATCAACTCTGTTGAAGGCATCTCAAATCTCAGTTCAATTCTTTTAGCCTTAGCTGTGCTGTTTGGGTTCTGCTTAGGATTTGGGCCAAATTTATACACAGAATTCAGGCTTCCCCTTACCTGGTTGTCTTTTTTCTGGTGTCCCCAACCTCATTTTTCAGTAATTGTGATTGTTCAGAATTCTGTACTGTGGTTCTTCAAGTCAAAAGATGGTGGGCATTCTATTTTCATTCACTATCCTTATACCTTTCTTAAAAGCCAGTGTGGCAAATAGAGGTATTTATACAATATGTATGTATATTTGGTATTGGGGATTTATGAGTTTGTTATGGGCAGGGTGACTTGTGGAAGCAGGAATATGACAAGGGGCAATGGGCAGAAGTTACTGGATTGATGGAATTTTATAACAGATTTGATTATTTTTAAAAAATATGTGTGACATTATTGAAATATTTGAGCATAGCTATCTGAAATGTTAAGTGTATTTTAGTGAAATGAGAGTTGAATGTTATTCATATTTTAATTTATGTAATTTTTTAATTGAGTTATCCATTAGCATGGCTCAGAAATTAAAAGCATAAAAATTAAACACTATAAAGTCTAACTCTCATTTTTGTCTTCCTTTTGTCTATCTAGCTCTCAATTCCCCTTCCCCCATAGGTAACCACTAGTATTTGTCTTATGTATCTTTGGAGAGAGAAAGAGAGAGACAGGTAGAGAGTGAGGTAGAAGTGAAGTGAGAGAAAGAGGAAGGAAGGGACAGAGAGAGAAGGGAACAGAGAACATGCACACATAGTGAAAAGAAACTTTTTTTCCATTCTAGTTCCTAGTGCTAAAGCCTCACTTTAATAATGCCCATATGTACATAATCTGTAATCCATTTTGTGGTCTCAGTAGGCCTAGAAATATTTTTAAACATCACATCATTGTATTACTGAATGTATTGTTTTTACTTTTTAACAGAGTTCCATTAATGTGGTTTTATTATTTTATAGAAAGGATTCATTTTCTGGAAAGTGGTTAATTTATTATTTTACTGTTAGTGATTTGATTTTCTGAATTAAAGATTTTGTGATTCTTTTACTAGCTATGTGACTAGTTTAGGAATTGGAATATACAAATCTGATAGGAAATACCATTCCTGATTGTTTAATTTTGTTATTTTCTCTCTTTAAGGTAGGAGAGTATTTTTTATTTATCCTCACCTGAGGACATTTTTTTATTGCTTTTAGAGAGAGAGAAAGAGAGTGAGAGAGAGGGAGAAGCATCCATTGGTTGCCTTTTCATATGCACCCCTACTGGGTATGGAAACCACAACCTGGATATGTGCCCTGACTTGGAATTGAACTCGTGACTTTTCAGTCTACAGAATGGTGCTCCAACCAACTGAGCCATATAGGCCAGGGTGATGGGACAGTATTTTTGAACATACATATTTCTTCAATATGTTTATGGATATTATTTTTAGGACTAGTGGCAGTTACTTTTTAATTTTGTCCCATAATTAATTTCATTGTCCTGGCAATTCACTTCATCTTAAGCATTTTTCTTATTTTATACTCTTATATTCTAGGCAATGTAAAGAAACAAATTTCCAAGAAAAAAACTTCAGATAAGAAAGGAAGACATCAAAGGGAGTGGCCTCAGTATTCTCCTCTTGAAGATATTAAGCAGCGGAAAGTATTAGACCTCAGACGATGGTAATCTCTAAAATTTTTTTTCTTCTTTAAGCACAATACCATTGCTGTACTTAATTCGTGGGTTAAATTTAGATTCCCCAGATTGTTCTGAAAATGTTTTCACTCCTGGTTCTTCAAAGTGGGATCTAACTATGAACCATACTTTTTGTTTGCTTGTTGCAGTCCATATGTCTCTCTTAATCTAGAGAGACATGTCCACCTCACTCTCCCCCATTTTAATTCTAGGACATTGATTTATTGAAGAGACTTGGCCAGATACCTTTTAAAAAAGATTTTATGTATTTATTTTTAGAGGGAAGGAAAGGGAGGGAAAAAGAGAGGGAGAGAAACATTGATGTAAGAGAGAAACATTGATCAATTGCCTCTCGTCTGCACCCCAATCTGGGACCAAAGTTGCAGCCCAGGCATGTGGCCTGACTGGAAACCCATCTGGGGCTGCCATTTGCTTTGTGGGAGGATGCCCAACCAACTAACCTATACTGGTTAGGGCTTGGCCAGCTATCTTGTAGAATGTCCTTTCTTCTGGATTTGGTTTTTTCCTATTAGTTGTATAAATTATTTATATGACCTCAGTATTTCCTGAAAACTGGAAGTTAGATATAAAGACTTGATTAGGTTCAGGTTTGGGCATTTTAGACAAGAATACTGCCTAAGTGATCCTGTGTGCTTCATGTTGTATCAAAATTGGAGGAGCATAGTATTTGGTCATCCAGCATTAGAGATACTAAGAGTGATTACTGGATTTAGGAGGTGACAGCCTTAGCCCACATTATAAAGTTACTTTTTTCCCTCTGCAACCATCAAGTTATCAGTGGGGTAACAGTAGCATTAGGCTAGTATCCTGTTCATATCAACTTTTCACTTAGTGGTTTGAGCCAAATCTATTGATGATCCTTGCCTGAATCCTTGTTATGAAGTGATGATATCTTAAAATTTTATTATTTTAAAAAACTTGCTGGCATTCTTCTAACAAGAAAAGCTTTCCTTTGGACATACAGAGGATCCAGAGACACATGAAAAGATGCTCGATATCGCTAGCTATCAGAGAGATGCAAATTAAAACCACAATGAGATACCACTTAACACCAGTCAGAATGGCTATCATAAACAAAGAAACAAACAACAAGTGCTGGAGAGGTTGTGGGGAAAAGGGAACCCTAGTTCACTGTTGGTGGGATTGCAGACTGGTACAACCACTATGGAAAACAGTATGGAATTTTCTAAGAAAACTAAAAATGAATGTGACTTTTGACCCAGCAATTCCACTCTTAGGAGTATATCCTAAGAGTCCTGAAACACCAATCCAAAAGAACCTATGCACCCCAATGTTCATAGCAGCACAATTCACGATAGCCAAGAGTTGGAAGCAACCTAGATGCCCATCGGTCAATGACTGGATCAAAAGACTATGGTACATTTACACAATGGAATTCTATGCTGCAGAAAGGAAGAAGGAACTACTACCCTTTGCAACATCATGGATGGAACTGGAAAGCATTATGCTGAGTGAAATAAGCCAGGCGGTGAAAGACAAATACCATATGATATCACCGTTAACAGGGATCTAAACAAAACAAACAAGCAAGCAAAATATGACCAATGACACTCAATTACAGAACAGGGTGACAGGGTCCAGAGGGGAGAGGGGAGAGAATCATAGGGGAAAAGGGGATAGACTCACATGAACAAGTATAAAGGTCACATGGACAATAACTAAGGGTGGGGGGTGGAAATGGGAGGGAGGTGGGGAGCATGGGGCGGGGGGTGGGCAGGGTTGGGAATATAAGACAGAAAGCTGTACTTAAACAAGAATTAAATAAAAAAATTAAAAAAAAAGAAAAGCTTTCCTTTATCAACAAAGTCTATTTGGTTACTTTAAAATACAGTTTTTGTTCCAAAAAAAGAAAGTTTAATTCATGATAGCTATATAATTGTTAATCTCTGATTTGAAGTTTTTAAAAGTCTTTTGTGTGAGATTTTAGAAATACTAGATTTTTTTTCCACTTATTTAATAAGTATTGGGCCCTTAACTATGGCCTGAGAATATAGAAATAGATAAAACATGGTCTTCATTCTCTTAAAGTTTAAAATCTATTTGAGAGAGGGGATTAAGCAGAAAATGTAAAATATTTCAGGAGGCAATTTGTCAGATGATGAGTATGAATAAAGAAACAACATGAAAGGAAGTAATGAACACCAAAAGGCTTCACTGAAAAGCTGGGTGGAAGGAGAGGAAATCTGAAGGGATGAAGGTCTTTCAGTGAACTGGAAAGAAAGCACATTGGTAATGAAGGGTAAGCCAGGTTATCTGGAGTGAGGCTCAGAGAAGCTGAGAAAATTTCCCAACATCCCATAGAAAGTAAGTAGATCATTGAAACCGAAGACAGCCAGACTCCAAAGTCTGTTATTTCTTCTTTCTTTTTCTTCATCCT
The DNA here is from genome assembly GCF_014824575.4 of Sturnira hondurensis. Taxonomy (NCBI): domain Eukaryota; kingdom Metazoa; phylum Chordata; class Mammalia; order Chiroptera; family Phyllostomidae; genus Sturnira; species Sturnira hondurensis. The sequence continues at coordinate 225,054 of NW_028088815.1, read as the reverse complement.
CACTCGAGGACATTTTTCATTGCTTTTTAGAAAGAGAGGAAGGGAGAGAGGAAGGGAAAGAGAGAAACATCTATATAACAGAGAGGCATCTATTGGTTGCCACCTCTACGCACCTAGACCAGGTATCATATACACTGAGGCTGGGGATCCAACCTCAACCTTTTGGCTATGGCTGTAACCAACTGAACCACAGCTAGGGTCAAAGTCCATGTTCTTTCTTTATAACATCTTTTATTTCTTTGATATTAGGTGTATGATTTAGATTTGGGGGGGTACAAAGATAAGTCATTGATGATTTCTTAATAAAAGGATATTTACAAAGGTAAATTGGAAGTAGTTAGTATGACAAGTGTACTAGAGAAGAAACACTAGAACTGAAAACATCAATGTTTCTTTCTTTGGAGCAAAGCTTTGTCCATTTTTGCTTCTAATCCCTTAAACTTTTGTTTTAACAACAAATATGAATAATTACATTTTAATGGTATATATCATGTGAGACCATAAAGGCTTGGGTTAGAAAGGACAGATGGGAGAAATAACCTGAGGGGAAAAATTACCAGGATGACCACCTTATTTCTCATTAAGAATATTATACAGAATAGGGTTGGAAGGGAAAGACCTTCAGAAAATAGAAGAGTGTCAGTGAAAGTTTTAAGCTGGCCATGAAAAAGACCAGTAAACAAGTTTGGATTGATAAAGAAATAAAGATCTTAAGGAAGCCTAAGGTTGATCCCAATGTTTCATGAAGAATTATATAAAATAAAAGAGGGAGATTTAAATATGGTAGAATAAGGTATTTTTACTTTATTTGTTCCCTCAAACCCATAAAATCAGTAACTCAATGAAAAATGGAAAACTCTGTCCTTGTTGAAATAAAGAAATAGCAAAGTCCTCAAACCATAGGCTCAAAACATATTTATCAAATTCTTTGCATAAACTGATGGCCTCAAACAGTACAGGTTTCCCTAAAATTCATGTGACAGTCCTGAAACCATCCAGTGACCCTTTGGATAGATCTAGGGGTATGAGAAGTTGCACCTGTGCTGAAGCTTTGGAGCTCTTTGTGGAATCAAGGTCAACACTATAGAAGTACAGGGAGGGTTGCAGAAGGAGACAGCATGCTTATTGCCACTTGATTATCTTACTCTCCAACTTCTGGCTGAAGACACTGCTCTAGAGAATTGCTAGGGTGGTGGTGATTGTAAGAGTTGAACACAGGGCACATACTTCCTGATTTCAAAACTTATTACAAAGTTATAATAATTAAAACAGTGTGGTGCTGGAGATAAGATAGACATACAGACCAATGGAATAGAACAGAGAGTCCAGAAATAAACCCTCATGTAAATGAGGAAAAAAAAAACTTTGTCAAGGACCACAGAATAAAGGGGGGACAGTCTCTTCAGAAAATGGTGCTGGGAAGAGTAGATATCCACATGCAAAAGAATGAAGTTGGACCCTTACTTCATACACAAAAATTAACCCAATATGGATTAAAGACATAAATGTAAGACCTTAAACCATTAATACTCCTAGAAGAAAACATAGGGGAGAAGTTTTATGATTTTGGATTTGTCAGTAATTTCAGGGATATGACACCAAAACCACATATAACAAAAGCAAAAATAGACAAAAGGGACTATTTAAAACTTAAACAAACACTTCTGTGCAACAAGGAAACAGTCAACAAAGTGAAAAGGCAACATACAGAATAGGAGAAGATATTTGTAGATTATACATCTGATAAGGATTTAATATCTAGAATATATAGAGAACTCTTGGAATTGAAGTTGCAAACAATCACATATGTAGCTCAACTAGGAATTTGCACTGGAATTGTAGTAGTTGATGTCTAAATTTATATACCATGATTTTTTTCATTGGCTTGGATAACATCCACTTTAACTAGCAGTCAGTCATACTTAGCCATCTTTATTAAGATAAATGATTTATCATTGTTATGCATTTACATGCATTTAATAAGTATAAAAATATTTTAAGTGAATAAAGATTTTACATTGGTTAAATGATCAAATTTTTCATTATTTTAACACTTTCAGTTGCCATGAGTGTTATATTTTTATATGACTATTTCATATTTATTCAAGTGAAAATAAGTCTTGTTTTTGCAGGTACTGCATAAGCCGACCACAATATAAGACTTCTTGTGGAATCACCTCATTAATTTCTTGTTGGAATTTCTTATATAGCACAATGGGAGCTGGAAAGTAAGTATGTAACTTTTTAAAAAATTGATTTGAGAGAGAGACGGAGACATTGATTTGTTTTCCACCCATTTATGCGTTCACTGGTTTAGTCTTGTATGTGCCCTGACTGGGTGTTGAACCTGCAACCTTGGAATATAGGGACAGTGTTCTAACCAAGTGAGCTACCTGGCCAGTGCAAGTATGTTAATTTGTTGGTATCTCTAAACTCTGAGGTATTCGGTGTTGCTCTTTTCATAATGGAAGGTTTTTAAAAATTTATTTTAAATTGAGAAAAAACTGCTAAATTTTGTTTTAAGCCTATTAGTTATAAATACATGCACCAATTATTTTTGATAAAATAAAAAATATTAAGGAAATTGTTTGCAAATCAGACAGATATATTGATATCGAAACAGGTTATATTTGCATATGGTTGGAATTGTAAAATGAAAGGCAATGTTTCTTTTTGTAGTCTTCCACCTATTACCCAGGAAGAAGCATTACATATTTTGGGCTTTCAACCACCATTTGAAGATATTAGGTTTGGCCCTTTCACTGGAAATACAACACTAATGAGGTATGAAGCCTTCACATAGAGACAGTACCTTATTTTTAGTTTTGCTAAATAATAATAATACTGTAGATGTGTGTTGATAGTAAACCATGTATCCAGCTGCCAGACCCCAATCTTTAGTAGATATGCAAAACTTGGGCTCCACCTGAATTTCTCTAGAATTGCAATAGTGCCATCTTTGTTATAGAACTATTGCTATCAGCAAATCTTTTTTATTTTCAGATGGTTTAGACAAATAAATGACCACTTCCATGTGAAAGGATGCTCGTATGTCCTGTATAAACCTCATGGGAAGAATAAAACAGCTGGAGAAACTGGTAGGTAAACATGTAGAAGATTTATATACACTATGGTAGGGATTTTAGTGGGTAGAGGGATCAAGTAAAAAGGTAAAAGGACTCATGGACATGGGCAACAGTGTGGTGATTGTTGGGGGAAAGGGGATATAAGGAGACTAAACTGCAATGGAAAAAATAAGTTTAAAAAAGATTTATACACATGTACATGCACATGCACATACATACTTTAGACCAGGAATGTCAAACTTATTTTCACTGGGGGCCACATCAGGCTTGTATTTGCCTTCAAAGGGCTGAGATAATTTTAGGACTGTATAAATGTAAGTACTCCTTAACTGTTAAGGAATTGAAATTACATTCAGCCCTTCAAAGGCAACCACAAGGCTGATGTGGCCCCCAGTGCAAATGAGTTTGATATTCCTGCTTTAGACCATCTCAAAGATTAGTCGTGTTGATTATGTAACTACTAAACACAATCTGTTACTTTTGTATCTCTTTATCCAAGGGGAAATCATAATACTTATCTATAGGGCACTTTTCAATATACAGTTTAATATTTTTAGTTCTCCTCATCTTTCCATGTAGAGTAACTGTACATGGAAAAGCCTAAAGGCTTTTAAAGCATGTCATAAACACTACTTTAATTCATTTCTGGTACTATTTGGCTCCATAGGGTATGTGAGTGTGTATGCATGCATGCACACATGTATGCCCGTTAAACTCTTTCAGAAAGCAGCATGGAATGCACAATTCCTTTTCCTAAAAGGGAATGAAAGAATTTTAGAATAGTTGATGTTAGACCTGTATAATAACATAACAACATGGACTATTAAAGTGATAGAGTTCTATTATGGGATAGTCTTGGTCATAACAGTTATGGCGTTGATTTTAAGGATTGTTTTAGGTGCTAATTTAAATAATTTGCATTATTTGACAACTTCACTTTTTTAATTTGACAATAATCTTTGACTTTATAAGTCAAAATTGTAATACAGTGTTAAAGAAAAATTATTCTGATGTTAAAATTATAAGGAAGATTATATTCAAGACAATCGTAATAAGGGTATCACACTGGGGGACAGTGGGTTCAATCCTGAATGCAACAAAGGCAGCTGGGAATTTATAGACAGCTAGCAAAGTGAGGGGTCAGTGGATGGAGAAAAGGCACTAAGAGTAATAGAATTCTTGCTAAATTGGTCTAACAGGATTCTTACATCAGGGAAGTTAAGGGCTTAGACCTCAAGGGTGGGGTAGGAGATGATATCTCATCAGATATCAAGGGTGGTTAATATCTAAATTGACTTAGCAGGAATCTTACTAAAACTGAATTCAGCAAGGATGGACACAGAAGCCCTAGATCAAGGCCTAGTTGAGAAGAGGGCTCAGAGGAGCCTAAATAAAGTTTGGTCAAGGAGAGAGTCTTTGTCAACAGAGAGGATATATGGTTTCCCAAGGTTAAGGATTGAACATAGAGGAGAATATATTTCTCTTGTCCTATATCAGGTATATCAAGTCAGATAAATTTGGAATTCACATGTTGGTTTCTACACATACTGGTTTTATGATCTTGAACAAAGAAGTTAGATGCTCCCTGAGGCCACTGTAGACCTTGGTCTTTCTATATTTGCACCCTCCCCAAAGGGTCACTGAGATAAAGATAAAAGGAGACATTTTTGTAATACATTTAGCTCCTTGTTTGACATAGACTGAGGACTCAATGAATGTTAGCCTTTATTCTTACTGACTGAATTCTGTGCAGGGGGCCTGTCCCTGTTGAAAGGGCAGCTTTACATGGTGTTTTAGTAGTTTTTTTCTGTTTTTAGTCTCACTAAAAAGTGAGACTGTCAACACACCTCTCTTACTAATTGATTAGGAAATTGACCCAGCAATCCCATTTCTGGTAACAAAAGGTGTGTCTGGAAAAAGTCCAGCCATTATTAATAGCTCGAGAATGGTTTGCGTGACATCAATGTAACTTGAGAGCCAAGCAGAGTGGACTGGAATGGGCATGCATAAACAATGACGACTGCATTGAACTAGTCAGTGGGGGCATTGAGTGAGCATATGTACTGTGTGGCTGTCACATTCAAAATAACTGAGCAAGTAGAGCATTGAATATGCTCAAATTTTGTGTTAAGCCTGAACATTCCTCTGTGGAAACTGCAGATGATTCAGAAGGCTGTAGCTATGGGCAACTGGTGACTGGCAGCTTCATCATGACATTGTGCCTGTTCATGCATCACACCTCATGCAGAGATTTTTGGTAAAATATCAAATCACCCAGGTGACTCAGCCCCCCTACAGCCCAGATTTGGCACCCTATGACTTCTGGCTTTTCCCAAAACTAAAATCACCTTTGAAAGGGAAGAGATTTCAGTGTGGATGATATTCAGGAAAATACGATGGTGCAGCTGATGACAATTGGGAGAACTGTGTAAGGTCCCAAGGTGCCTATTTTGAAGGGGACTGAGGTATCATTGTCATATGTACAATGTTTTCTTCTGTCTTATATCTTCTTCAATAAATGTGTCTATTTTTCTTATTATATGGCTGGGTACTTTATGGACTGACCTCGTATATCCAAAAGAACCCAAAACACTAATTTGAAAGAACATAAGCACCCCTATGTTCATTGCAGCATTATTTACAATCACCAAGATATGGAAGCAGCCCAAGTATTCATCAGGAAATAAGTAGATAAAACAACTATGAGACATTTATACAGTGGAATGCTACTAGGTTGTAAAAAAGAAGAAAATTTTACCATTTGTGACAATATGGATGGACCTGGAGGACATTATGCTAAGTGAAATAAGCCAGAGAGAGATAAATGCCATATGATTTCACTCATATATGGAATCTAATTAACAAACTGAACTACCAAGGAAAATAGAGACAGACTCATAGAGAGGAGGATGACAGTGAAAGGGTGGATGTGGGGTGAGGGAGGTGGAGGGATTGAGGAAAAAGGAAAAAGGATTCATGGACATGGACAACAGTATGGTGATTGCTGAGGGGAGGGGAGTTTAAGGGCATTAAATGTTAATAGTAAAAAATACAATAAAATTCATGAAAGTAAAAAAAAATTGATCAGGCAAATGAAACTAATGAAACTAAGAAAGGTTATGCTTTCCAATGAACCTAAGACTGTCTCTCATTTGAGGAATCTGGTTCACTCCCTATGCTCCCCGTCTTCCCCATTTGGCAAGGGAGAGGAGTGGCTGCTGTGATTTCTTCACTAAATTTTAATTCTGTATTTTCCTAGTGTTATTCCTGTTTTCATTTTCTTACTACGTTGACTCCTCACTGTTTCTTTTTCTATGTGTTTTTGCTGAAGGATTGCTTTGCCCCCAGCTCCTTAGAATTTTGTTGTCTGCCTTCAATAGTAAGTGGCCTTGAGAAAGCCCTACTTTATCTCTAAGTTTTCCCTGTGACTTTAGAAGTCACTTAGAAGCTGATTCCTCTCTCTTTTTAAAGATTTTATTTATTTTTAGAGAGAGGGGAAGGGAGGGAGAAAGGGAGGGAGAGAAACATCAATGTGTGATTGCTTCTTGCATGCTCCGTCCTGGGTACCTGGCCTGCAACCCAGGCATGTGCCCTAACTGGGAATTGAACCAGCAGCCCTTTGGTTTACAGTCTGGCCCTCAAGCTGATTCTTCTTAATTCCTATAGTAATGATTATTTGTGCCTGTCATGTGGCATTTGGCATATGCAGCATTATATTTTGTTGCATCTTTTTAATGTGCCTGTTCAGCTTCTAGATCACAGGAACTACCCTTAGTAGCCTGTTGATTCTATATATGATGCCCTGTGACCTCACACGTTACCCTCCTCTGACTGTATTCAGAGGAGGAGTGGTACATGTGTCAAGCAAAAGTCTTTTCTGTTTGCTCTCATTGTGGAAGAAAGAGTTGCAGAAATAGGCTTTCTTATTTATCTCTGGGGTATGCATTAGTGAAAAGCATTGCCACTTGTTACTGTTCATTTAAAAAATACTTTGAAATATATCTTCTCTTTTTGTTTCAGTTATTTTTAAAGGACTGTTAGGCCTGTTTTGTCACAATAGGATTTAAGCTTTCCTTGGGCAATGCTTCTTTGATGTTATAACTCCCTGTTCTTGCTGACATTCACATTTCCACTGGGTCCTCAACGCACTCATGGTATAAAAACAAAATCCAGGGATTTTGACAAAATTAGCAGATTTAACTGTTAATATGCATTGTCATATTTTTGCAGAGATGCAATTACAGTAAAAGTTTGTGCTAGAAGTTGTCAACATTAATTTCAAACTATGGTTAATTTCTTATTATTCACCTACCACTATTAGTATTCACTTATTATTATTCATGTAACTTCAAACTGTTGGTTCACTTAGTTACCAACATATGTGCCAGCGAAGTCTAGATTCATTGTTTTAGTCAGATAGCTTGAAAATTATACTAATGTTCATGTATTTCATTTTTTATTCTTCTAACAGGTATTGTAACTCATTATTTTTGCTTAACAGAGAATAGCTACTTCTGCTCTATACTGACATAACTCATATAATATATACCCTCACTGTGGCCATTGCTACAATTTACTGCAGTGCGTTAGTGCATCTCAGGTGGACTGTGTGCATTAAGGAAAACCTCATCCATTGGTTTTCTCCAATTCATAATGGTCACAAAGCCAGATAAATCTTTTTAATGTGCAGTGTTAATAGATCTTTCTTTTTAAACAGCTCTACAGTGTTTGCTTAAAGCCTAAATTCTTTAGCATCATTCAAAATAAATACAGGTTGGCCTTCCACTGTCATCCTACACCTACCAGTTGTATTTAAAATATTTCAAGGAAATGAGAGCCTTGCAGGATATTATGCTACTGGATTACAGAATCTGATTCTTGTCATTGAAGGTATAAAAACACATTCTAATAAACTGTTGTTGAGTTCTCTATAGTTCTTCTGTAGATGAACAGGCTCTACAGAACAAACTCACATTAAACTTAGTGAGTATCAGAATGTTACTATATTAATTTAGAATAATAAATATAATATCATAGATACTAGAATCCTCTTGTTTGCTGCCCAGAACATATACTCCTCCCTATAGTACAGTAGGCTAGCTAATCCTAGTAGTTTTTTCTACTTTCTATATACCACACAGATTAGGGCTGTGCATTTGGTAGTGGCTGCTTTGATGATTAAATTTCAGATTTTTTAGAGGTACTCTGGTCTTGAGTGAACATCATTCTGAACTTAGTTTCAATCTGTAACACATTTCTATGTCTTCTGCTAAATGGAAATTTTCTTGGGGGACTATTTTAATGTATTCAATACTGTATTTACTGTTTTTTTTATTTCAGAGAGTGATTTTTAATGACCTTTTCCTGAAATTTTGGGGGTGCCTCTCTATACTAACAATCATACCCTATATTCTAATCTGGACTACTCGATATTCTCTGGTTATATCCCTCCCCTCTAGTGATTTTGTTTTCTCCTCCTGCTTTTCCCTCTGTCTAGATCATTGCAATCCTCCTACTTCAACAAGTTCCATCTTGGATACCACCTGTTCTTGATTCCTTAGACCTGATGTGCTCCTTCTTTAAATTGTAACCCTTTTTGTTACACTGTCTTATTCTACCCTATCTTAGTTACTTGTTTTATCTTCCCTTTGAGGACAGCTTGACATACTACTTTTTTCTTTTTACTTCCTGCTGTTTCTGATATAGTTAATATATTGCTTACTGAATTGAGTGAAATGAAATTTCCTCTTAATGCTAGACTGGTAGCTCTCAAAATGTGGTTCCTAGACCAGTGTCAGCATCACCTGGCAAAGTGTCAGACATGCAAATTCTTAGTCCCCATCCCAAACCTACTAAGTCAGACACCAGTGATCTGTTGTTTAAAAAGGCTTGCATGCTCAAGTTTGAGAGCTACTGATACAGTCTTTCTAAAGAGGTGTTCCCTAACCTCTTTATTAAGAGCTTGGTCTTCCATTGATAGGGAATCTGGAATATAATCTGAGACATTAAAGTACTTGCTGATAGAGGGCCTACCACAAATGCGTACTTCACAAGACTACTAAGGGAGTCCAGAATGAGACAGTGTCTAGAGCAGATATGATATACTTGCTGTTTACTTCTGCATTGTTCTATCCCCTAGAATTCATTTCCTCCACATCTTTCTTATCTTTCATGTTCCCATGTAAATGCCACCACCTCCAAGGGGCCTTCACTGAATATTAAAGTCTGACACCTGAGCCATTCTTTTAACCCAGGAACCCTATTTTGATTCATTTCATGTACAAATTACAATCAATAATTATTTTATTTGCTTATTGTTGGTTTCCTCCACTGGGCAGTAAGCTCCATGAGGCCAGGAACCCAGCCTGATTGTCCTAATTCCCTCCTGTCTTACCATTGCCTCATACATGGGATGACTCAATAAATGTGTTAAAAAAGTAATTGCTTGCGGGCCTGTGAACAAAAGGATCGGGGTTTGATTCCCAGTCAGGGCACATGCCTGGGTTGCAGGCCAGTTCCCAGCAGGGGATGCATGAGAGGCAACCAGACATTGATATTTCTCTCCCTCTCTCCTTCCTTTCCCCTCTAAAGATAAATTAAAAAAAAATAAAGTAATTGCTAATCATAGTCACACTAAAGAAGTCAGCTGTTTTGTATTACATTTGACTTTAGAAAGAAGGAAAGTGTGAAATATTTACAGATTTCCATTAAAAAGTAATAATAAAATTTCTTTCATTAAGGGTATCAGTTATTTAGGTAAACTTTATTTGGAATTTTCAGTTTGTAAAAGATATCTAGAGTTTTTTCTTTTTCTTCCTCTTAATTATTTGAATATATTTATTGATTATGCTATTATTGATTGTCCCTTTTTTCTAAACCAATTATATATATAAACATTTTTGTATTTATTAAATTTATGAGGAGTCTAGATCTATATATGTTCATTTGCTCACTATCCTGGAACCTATTATTATACAATTAAGTTCAACTATGTAAATGAAATATTGAATGTCTTCTAAATTTTAGTTCTTTTAATTTTTCATTTAGAGATTTCCTTGTGTGTCAATTTTTTAAAAAAGAGTTTTTGTTTATTTATTTAGAGGGGAAGGGAGGAAGAAAGAAAAGGGAAACATCAGTACGTGGTTGCCTCTTGCATGCCCCCTACTGGGGACCTGGCCTGCAAATCAGTACATGACTTCTTTATTATAAGTATAAGGAATAAAAAATAATTGCAGGACAAAATCCCATTATCTTTATGCTTTTTTTGAACTGTAAGGCAAAAAGAACTGGGGTAACCTTAGTTCCTCAGCCAGTTAGCTAAATGTATATGGATCAAAATAAAGTGTGTAAAACAATGGTGATCTTTGATGGGGGTATTTTTTTCTACAAATCCTCCTTTCCCCCAGGCTCATTCAGTCATTTAAAAAATTTTCAATGCAAGTTTATATTCACTATTATTTAGTATTAGTTTCAGGTATATAGGATAATGCTTAGATGATAATATACTTTACAAAATTTCCCCCCTGGTATTTCTAGTATCCATCTGACACCATACAGAGTTATTACAGTATTATTGACTATGTTCCCTATGCTGTACTTTTTCTAATCTTCGGAAAGCTGTTTCTCTAGACCAGGGGTGTCGAACTCATTTTCACTGGGGGCCACAACAGCCTTGCAGTTGCTTTCAAAGGGCCAAAATAATTTTAGGACAGCATAAATGTAACTATTCCTTAACTGTTAGGAGTTGAAATTACACTCGGCCCTTTGAAGGCAACTGTGAGGCTGATGTGGCCCATGGCAAAAATGAGTTTGACACCCGTGCTCTTGTCTGTGTAACTTTTAGTTTTATTTTTATGTATTTTTTAAAATTTTTATTTATTTATTTTTAGAGAGAGGAAGGGAAGAAGAAAGGGAAACATCAATGTGTGGTTGCCTTTCATGCACCCCCTACTGGGGACCTTGCCCACAACCCAGGCATGTGCCCTGACTGGGAATCAAAGCGGTGACCCTTTGGTTTGCAGGCCTTCACTCAATCCACTGAGCTACACCAGCTGGGTAGTCTGTGTAAATTCTGAAGAAAGATTAAATAGTGGGGGCAATTTTATCACCTAGAATTTATATTCATATATCTCAGTGGTCTTCAAATTTGGATGTAAACACTGTAACTGTGAAAGGTGATCACTGTAATATGGGGAGAACATATTAGAATGTATTTTTTAAAATTTTTTGAGTTTTTTTTAAGGTTTTATTTATTTATCTTTAGAGAGGAAGGGAAGGAGAGAAGGAGAGAAATATCATTGTATGGTTGCCTCTCATGAGTTCCCTGCTGGAAACTGGCCTGCAACCCAGGCCTGTGCCCTGACTGGTAATCGAACCGTGATCATGTGGTTCACAGGCCTGCCCTCAATCCACTGAAGGCTACACCAGCCAGGGCAGAATGTATTTTAATATAAGTAAAAAGTCCCACTTTCTGTATATCTCATAAAAATCTATTAGTATAGTAGTATGTGCACATAGTTTATAAATAAAAATACTGTAATGGGCATGTTTATTCAGAAATTTCTAGTGATAGATATGTTCAACCAGAACAGTTGAGACCATTGCTATATGCAAGGTTAGGTTTTATATGGTAATTAAATTTCATAGGCAAGTATGTGTGTTAAGAGGTTTTGGTAAACAGGGACACATTTCAGTTTTTTAGTTTTTCTATTTATCAGAATTTTAGTCTAATGGGTAAAGTTGAAAATACATTCATTAATATTTTTTGTCACCAATAGCTTTTCATTTTTTCCCAGTAATGTCAGTGTGTTCTGAGTAATGTCTCTTCTCTCTTTTGGTCATTAACTAGTCCTTTGTGTAAAGCATAGGTAGTGCTTTATGATCTCTGTTTTTGTTTTTTGTAGCATCAGGGGCCTTGTCGAAGTTAACACATGGTTTAAAAGATGAATCACTGGCTTATATCTATCATTGTCAAAATCATTACTTTTGTCCGATTGGCTTTGAAGCCACCCCTGTTAAAGCTAATAAAGCATTCAGGTAAGCATTTCTGTATGTTATGTGGATACTCGATCATAAAATATGTTGTAGAAAACATTTAAGAAATATTTAGTGCTTAGAAATTAGAAGACTTAGTGATTTGCTTTCCTTACATGAAGATTATTCTTTAAATATTTGAGCTTATTCTTTGGCAGAATTGTATTTGATTACATTTTATTTACTTATTTAAAACATTATTTATTAGAAAAATTAATTTATATGGGTGACTGAATTTTAGTACTCTTTTCACTCCTTAGCAAGTTTTCTTCATGCTGGATTGAAATAATGCCAAGATACATAAAAGCAAAAGAAGTGTCCCATTTGGAAATGGTGAAAACAGAAGCCATGAATACTTTGAGAAAAAGTATTGATAAACACAGTTATCCTCAGCCAGCTGAGGTTCTAGTTTATTCGCACTTGGGTAATTGAAGAGGAGGAAGAGGTAGTACTGTTCTCTCAGATAGGAACAAAGGTCAAGCTGAGAGAATACAGCTTGGTCATCTGGGGCATAGATGGGTTCTTTGAGGTTGGAGGCCTTGGGAACTCTGTACACCACTCAAGGCACTTGGTGGAAGTTGCATGGGGGTTGAGATTGTAGGGCAGGGATCCTGAGATAGGCAGGAGCAAACTGGGAGAATTAGGATGCTGGACATTGTATTTTTGTGAATGTGGAGTAAGGGAAAACGACTGGATTTCTCCAGATCCTGAAATGTTTTATTCATCTCTCTGGAGGTGAGATATACTCCTATTGTGTTTCTTCTATGGTTTCATCTTGCAACATCACCTTACTCCAGACATCTATCACATGTAAAACATAAAAAAGTAGAAACTTCTCCTTTGTGCACTTTATGGGAGAGTTTGTCACCTCTGCCTGTACCTAAGAATCACCTGAGATACTTTTCAAACTGAGCAAATCCTTGCCTGGTCTCCACTCATGACGTATTTAAATGGGAATTTCCTGTGGTGGGATTAGGGTATTAGTATGTTTAAAAGTTTCACAGGTGAATCATTACCTTAGGGTTTTCTAATAAAAGGAGAAGAGTAGCTGAAGAATTCTGGGAGCATGCTAAGATTTTTTTGCCCTCTTAGATACATAGAGATAGTATATGTCAACTTTGTTAACCCTAGATTTTGTAATAGAGGATCAAGACCACAATTTAATTTGTTTTCCCTTTAATTGCATTCAGACATTCGCTCAAGTCTAAACTCCAATACCTATTCTAGTGTTAATGAATGCATTATTTGAATAAACTTTAGTGTATCTTTTAATAATATATAATTGAAGTAGTATTTTCAAGGGAGCAAATGACCTTTATTAAATTTGCTGTGAATGTATTTTAAATCTAGCAGGAGTCCCCTCTCACCACAAGAAGTAGAATATTGGATTTTAATTGGAGAATCAAGTAGAAAACATCCTGCTATTCACTGTAAAAAGTATGTTAACTTTTCATTTTTAATTTCTGCTGGAATTTTGATTAGAATAAAATCCATAGAATCCACCGTTTATTTTGTAAAGAATTACATCATAACAATATGGACTCTTGTAATCTGTTAATATGGACTTTACCTCCATTTGAGTTTTAATTTCCCTCCAGCACTGTTTTATATTTTTCAAGGCAGAATGTTGTATGTATTTTGTTAAAAATTTTCTCTGAATATATTTTCTGATGCTATTGTAAATTGATTTTTTTCATTTCTCAGTTATTTTCTTATTTAGTAAAGAAATATAATTGTTTTTCTATATAGGCCTTAAATCTTGCATCTTTACCAAATTCACTTATTAGTTCTCTTAAGTTTATCAGTACAAAGCAATTTATAACTGCTTTAGAGTTTTCACACAATCATGTCTGTAAATAAAGGCATGCTAACTTTTAAGTCTTTTGTAAATATACTTGACTCTAATTAAGAATATTTCTACTTTTAGCCTGCAAGATGTCATCTAATAGGTTAATATATATTTCATAGGGAGACTAACCATTTTTAAACTGAGAACCTTGGCAATAGTTGCATAAACAGAATTGTCATAAAAGTGAGTTTAATACAGGTTAGTAAGTGGAACAATCCTGATAGAGACTTATTGCCATGGTAACATTGTAGAATATTGCTCATGTGAAAAGTTCCATAACAATCTTTTGTACTAAAAAGAAAATCGTGCTTTATTTTTCCTTCTTAACTATAGATGGGCAGATATTGTAACTGATCTAAATACTCAAAATCCAGAATTTCTAGATATTCGTCACTTGGAGAGGGGGCTGCAGTATCGAAAAACTAAGAAGGTAAGAAAGAACACCATTGTAGGTTAAGGTATTTCCCAACTGGCTAAAATGCAGTATTTTACTCAGCACTCCAGATTGTAAATAATATAAACCCAGTTCAGACCATCTTAGACAGAAAGGTGAAAATTATTTTAAGGACATGAGTGTATTTAAAATGAAAGGGCAAAGAGGGTGGCCTGGATTCATAAGGGGCTGGTACCATGTAAAAGAATGTTAGCAGGGGCCAAGTAGCTGGCCTCTCTTATTCTTTTGGGTATTATATTTTATCCTTTTGCCTGATTATTTGGTTCCTGAAGATCATCATCATCATGTCTCTTTCAGATGAGCAGTCTAGACTGAGACTGGCCTGCTTTAGGCCTAGTTCCATAGTCTTGGTCCAGTTTGGGTCAGGTGTTTACTCCTGAGCCATATTAACTGGCCTTGGGGCAGAGTCATGCATTTACATGGGAACATGAAAGATGAGAAAGATGTGGAGGAAGTGAATTCTAGGGGATACAAACAAAACTTCTGGATTTATTTCTCAGAGATAGGTAGATTCTATAGATTGAGTAGACATCCCATTGATATAATCCTACTAACAAGTGAAGAATGTGTAGGACAGGAAGAATGATGGTGTTTGAACTAGGCAGAATGGGAAGTTCTAGTGTGTGACAGTGGGGGAAAGATGTTTTGGCTCATTTATTTCCTGGTTAATTTTCTGAGTATTCTCAATAAAGAGGTACAAGAGAAAAAGATCAAAGAAACTAATCCTTTCCATTGGTGCAAATAGGTGACTTACTGCATTGATTCATGATATTCTTTTTTTAAAGTGTAATTTATTGATTAGAGTTGTCAAATTTTTTTTCTTTGCTCTATCCTCTGTGGATATTCCTTTTTCAAAAAGATTTTATTAATTTCTCTTTAGAGGGGAAAGGAAGGAGAGAGAGAGAGAGAGAAATATCAATGTATGGTTGCCTCTGGTGTGTCCCCTGCCAGGAACTGGCCTGCAACCCAGGCATGTGCCCTGACTGGGAATTGAACCGCGATCATCTGCTTGCAGGCCCGCACTCAATCCACTGAGCTACACCAGTCAGGGCATCTTTGCTCTATCCTCTGTGGATATTCTTGACTTAGTATGTTACTGTCAAATATTGACAAAGGTGTGGGCATTGTTATAGTTTTGTAATGAATGGCAGCTGGTCAGGGAAGATGCAGGATAATATGATGTGATGATGTCTGAAAGGATAAGTACTGTTTTGAGGTAGGTGAAGGGGGGAAAAATGAGGGAATTCATAGGAACAATTTGTCTCCCATAATTTTCTTCACCCAATTTTTTTTTTCCTTCTCAGGTTGGGGGAAATTTGCATTGTATTATAGCATTCCAGAGACTTAGCTGGCAAAGGTTTGGCCTTTGGAACTTTCCATTTGGAACCATTAGACAAGAGTCACAACCTCCAACACATGGCCAGGGAATTGCCAAATCTGAGAGTGAGGACAATATCTCCAAGAAGCATCATGGGCGTCTGGGCCGGTCTTTCAGTGCTGGTTTCCATCAGGACTCAGCATGGAAAAAGATGTCCAGTATCCATGAGAGAAGGAACAGTGGCTACCAGGATTACAGTGATTATGGTGGGAATGATTGACTGTGCTGGGTACTGAAGAACTCATGTTATGCACTGGTCTATACAAGATTGCATTGAGACAGAAGATTTGATTAAGTCTACATTAAATAGGAACAGATTTTGTGGTACAAAACATACCCCTGTAGTTCTCCAGTACTTAAGATTGTATATTATGATGGGTGATTTCAGATATATAAGTAGATAAGCACAGATTATTGTTTTAAATTAGAGTATATAAACATTCTGGACAATTTAACAAACTCCAATAAACAAATGCAAACTTACTTAATAATATAATGATTTGAAATGGTTAAGCATGACATGATTTCTTATGACTTGATCCCAAGGCATTGTTGCAGATAGTTTTATTCCTAAGCTCATGATGTAAGGCACCACCTGCCCTTAAAAAAAGGTGAGGCTGTTGATTTCTAGTTTTCTCTCATGGTGTAAGCTCATTTAAAATTTTTCAGTGCGTCTATTAGTTCTTTTACTTGTTCCAGTATCTTGCTTGCCTCATTTGTTTACTGGTTAACTTTCTCAGGATTCTCAATAGAGGTGAAAGAAAAAGACTTAAGAAACTAATCCTTTCTATTGGTGCAAATGGGTGACCTAGTGTACTGTTTTAGAATATTCTTGACTTTCTTGACTTGGTATGTTACTATCAAATATTGACAAGAACCTTAGGTCTTGAAAGACTTCTGTAAGTCTACAATGAATGCTCTTTAAGGGAAGAGTAAAAGAATATGTGGATATAGTTCCTGTATCCAAGGCAATCTATGAAATGAGATTTGATACTTTATTGGTCCCTCAATGTGGAATCATATATTCATAACAGCATTGAAGATGTCTTTGGAATGCCTTGCCACTCAGAGGGCAACTATCATATTCCAAACTCTTGAAGTATTTCCCTTTAAAATACATACAGACAATTAGTTGTTTGAAGGTGGTGTGTTAAATAATTCAGAAGTGTGTTAAATAATTCCTACGCTGTCAACTCATGACTCACAAATGACTAGGATCTCTTGTTCTTTCATATCAGTTTAGACATATCTCAAATATTCCAGAACTCAAATAGGTGACTTGATTATTACAAGGTGCTGAATAAGTTGGTATATTGCAATACATCTCAAGAAGGTTCAGATTTTTAAGACTATTTTAATTTTCTTCTCTTTTGAATTTTATATCCATTAAACCACTCAGACATGCCTAAGCCTACAAAAGGGAATATATATTATGGAATGGTCATTTTTCTGAAGGAACTATTTTGCTTGAAATGCAAAGGACTAAAAGAGATATGTAGGTTGTTGATTTTGTTACTTCATACTGGAACTTTTAAGAAGTTTTCATCAAATAAAATTTTCTTTTCTACTTTTAATCATGTGAATATTTTTTATCTTTGTTTTAGGGAGTATTATAATTTTGTTTGAAGACATGATGATTTTTTTAAAAGATTTTATTTATTTATTTTTAGAGGGGAAGGGAAGGAGAGATGGAGAGAAATATCAATGTATGGTTGCCTCTGGTTTGTCCCCTGGGAACTGGCCTGCAACCCAGGCATGTGCCCTTACTGGGAACCAAACTGCGGTTGTTTGGTTTGCAGGCCAGCGCTCAATCCACTGAGCTACACTGGCCAGGGCAACATAATGATTTTTTAATTCTAAGTAGTGTGTTATAAGAAACCATCTCGTATCTGACTTTTATAGTTAATGAAATAATATGCATTATAACTATAATTTTGGATTTGTATAAGACTTTACAATATGAAATAGGAAATTTAATTCTTTTAGCTTGAAACAAATGAAGTTGTGAGTTTTGTATCAAACATGGTTGAGTATCAGCAATTTTATATAGTTTGGATATTTCAGAGAAGAGAAAGAGCTGAGAGGAAAGGAGACAAACACAACATAAAATAAAGAATAGAGTGACACCAAAAAAAAGAGGATCAATTTATACAGACTGCTTATTGGCCATAAAAATTCAAGTCTTGAAACATACGATCACTTAATAGCTTAGTTTACAAAGTTGACAGTTATTAAGAGCTCACTTAGGTTTACAGACACTTTCAGAAATGATAAGCAAGTTACTGCACACTTCTCTTTCAATATTAGTGGTATTCTCATCATATTTATTTTCTTGGTCAACATCTCTTAGGAGTCTCCACAGAAGCACTAAAGTTTTAAATACGGGCTCTACACTTATTAGTTGTATCATCTTGGGCAAATTAGGATGAAATTTTCTGTACTTATTTCCTCATTGATAAAATGGGGACAATAGTATCTACTTTACAAATTGTTTTGAAGAACAAGTAAGTTAATACCTGTAAAATGTTCAGAACAGTGCTTTTTGAATAGGAATTGCTATTTAAGTGTGTGCTGTTATTATTACTCCAGCATCTGTATATGTTACTCTTCAGGAACTTTAGAACTTATTAAACAGCCTCTCAGAGCCAATTCCTTGTAAGTCAGACAGACATTCCTTAGTTGTTGTTCCTTCAAAAGTATATTGTGTATTTTAAGAAAGGTTGCTCTGGTTTTAAAAACACTTATAGTATTCACATGCTGACATTGGCTACTTTTTTTATACCTAACTTCACAGTAAAAAATGTTCAGTTACTTAAAATCCTGAAACTATTTTCCCACTATGATTCCCCATTATTAGGCCAAGCTAGTGTAGCAAGTATAACACTTTCCCACTTCCCTTCTCCCAGATACTGGAGGGGCTCCGGCAAGGTGCTGTAGCATACATCACATTCTATATTTCAATTTTGCCCATAGCATTTTCTCCGTTATTCACTCAACATATTGGGCACTATTAACCACTAGATGTTTCAGGTTAAATTGCTGAGCTCAGAACATCCCCAATCAGTTGGTGGCCTCTCCATTTTATTCACAGATTCTCACTGGTGAAGAAACTTACTCAGGATCGTAGGGTATCTTAGTTTGCTAGGACTATGATAACAAAATACCACAGACTGGGTGGCTTAAACAACAGAAATTTATTTTCTCACAGTTCTGAATGCTAGAAGTTCAAGATCAAGGTTTTAACAGGTTTGGTTTCTCCTGAGTCTTTCTACTTAGCACGCAGATGGCTGCCTTCTGACTATGTCTTCACATGATGTTTTCTATGTACACACACCCTTGGTGTCTTGATTTTCTCTTGTTAAAAGGACTCCAGTCAGACTGGATTAGGTTCACCCTAAAGGCCTCATTTTAACTTAATCAACCTTTAAAAGGCCCTATCTCCAAATACAGTCACAGCCTGAGTTACTAGGGGTTAGCGCTTCAACATTATTTTGGAGGACACAGTTATGCCCACTAACACAGTTACGTGACTCGAGTTGGATATGGAGTAATCTCTGCTGGATTTGGGATGAAATTCATTAATCAGGGTGCAAGATGCACTGTAGAGCTTCAGACTAGATAGTGAAAAGATTATTTAGGCAATACTTATGGATTCCTTGCTACGTGTAAGGAGTGGGGGATAGAAGTCAAACTAGTTCTTGGCTTCAGTAAACAGTCCATAGTGGAGGAAGACAAAAACTGATTAGGCACTTCTATTAATCTCTGTAAAATACAACTAAGAACAATTTCTGGGAATTATGTTACACATGGTGGAAATACAAAAAAGCTCACTGTCAGAATTATCCCTGACAGGCTATTAGTTGTTACTAAGTCAATTAAACATGGCTAGTGTGAAACATCTTTGGGGACAGCAATGATTTTGCTTTAAGCAAATTTTCTATTTTTTTGTCATAAAGCATTCTTTACAAAATTACCTCATTTAAATCACCCTTTTCACTGAGTCTGAATCTAGTTTCAGTAATTCAAATTTGAACCAATTTGTGTAAGGTATGTATAATAATAAATTTGAGTAACCACTAGTGTAAGCACTTGGCATACAGTCAGCTCTAGTCCTAAACTAGTCTGCAAGACAGGTTTTATGCCCAGTTCGCAGATGAAGAAACCTAAATTCTAAATAAATGTTACTTGAACAATATACATTGTAACGTGTGGGGATCTGAATCTTGGCCTAAAGGGTTCCTGAACCACTGCATTTCCAGAAGCCTCTCTGGCAATTAGTTTCTCGTACTTTCTGAACCACAAGATGTGGAACCCCAAATTTTACATGCTGGAGGAAAGAAAACTATATTTGAAGCGTTAAGGCTTTACAGCGTATTAGTACAAGTAATCAAGTTACTACAAGATACCCAACAAATACTTAAAAGACACCAGTATTCACCTTTCTGTTGTCACTTTGTTGCGGGAAGAACTCAGGTCGAACACTAGAGAAAGCAAAGTGGTTCCTTTATTTACGCATGTGGACCCAGAGGAGGCAGTCTCTAAATTCTGGACCCCGAGCTGTGGGGTGCAGTTGCTTTTATAGGGTTAGGGGCAGTTCGTTATCTCTGGCACGAAAGCAGCAAGCAGCTTACAGAAGCAGGAAGCAAAGAAGTCAAGTTATTTCCCGAGTGCTGCGCTATGTATCTTTTCTTGAAATGGCTGCCGACTTCCTCTAACAGCTTCAAATGCAAACGATACTTGGTACTAGATGTGTTCACTATTAACATTAGTGGTGACCAGTGGGGAGAAACTGATACCGAAAATGTTCGTAGAAAACCGTCACCTCAGCAAGTAGACACCGCACACATTTTTTATTTACCTGCGACTGCTCGCCAACGCGGAAGAAAAGGTATTATCACAATCAACATTGGGGCGGGACTTCCGGAGCGCTGCGGCGCAGCAAGTACACCATAGGAGGTGTGAAGCGAGACTTCCTTCCTGCGTGCGCATTGTGTCTGACGGGATCCGAGAGGTGCCATATGCGTGGGTTTACGATCCCACTCAGACAGGTTCTGTGTGAGGGACGCTTACAGGCTCTTCATCTCGCCTGCTCAGTTCCCTGAATTCGATCTTGCATTAACAGTGCAGACGTTTTGGACAAAGCGCTGGGCGAAAGAGGACCTGCTCCTTTCTGCTTTGGGCCATTCACCGTTCTCTGATTCCGTCTTTGTTCCGGGAGGTGTCAGCCTCTCCTAAATTGAAGCAGGTCTTCTCTTCCGGAGTTCGGGGCGGAGGGGCAGCCGATTGTAGAATTGGAATAAAACGACTTAAGTGGCCCCACCACCGAGTTGCGCTCAAAAGACACTCCTGCCTCATGGGAGTCCAGGGGCTCTGGAAGTTGCTGGAGTGCTCCGGGCGGCAGATTAGCCCGGAAACGCTTGAAGGGAAGATCCTGGCCGTGGGTATCCTTAACGCGACGTTAGTACTCGGGATGCAGGGTTTGGCGTCACGCCTACTCCCTCTGGCCTCTCTGGGTGCAGAGTGGTGTTAGTAGGATGACGGTGACACTGTGTGGTTAGCATCTTCACTATTTACCACCCTCCCACCCCCGCTTTGCGATTGTAACACTGAATTGGAATCCTGGTTTTACCATTTAGCGGCAGTGCTTTATGCTTCTCAATGCTTTAGTTTTCTCAGCTGGAAAGTGAAGGGAGGGTATCCACACAGAAGGTTGGTATGAGGGATTAAGAGAGCATTTAAATGAAAGAAGATTAGAATAGTGTCTGGCACTGATAATGTGGTAAAGTATGGAGAAAATGAAGTGGGTTTCCTACTGGTAGTGTTCCCTGCTGTATTGAATGTTGCACCATTTATTTTACAGGAAGGATAGTGTGGACAGGTGTTTGACCTTAAAATATAAAAATAAAAATGAACATTAGGAATAGGACATTTATGTGGTACTACACTGCACTGAAAAGATTCAAAAGATGTACAGTAAATTATTTTCCTCTCAGCCCCAATGGTGGACTTTTTAAGGACTTATTTTTGTACATGTTTGGCTGGTTTTGCTTGTGTGTTGGGAATGAAATTTTTTGTCCGTTATCAAAACATGAATGCTGTTTTTGAAGTATCGTTTCCCTGTTAAGCATTTTTTAATTGTTTTTTACTAAAAGCTGGTGGTACCTTCCATTAGTTCCCTAAATGAGAACCTATACGTAATATAGTTAATGTTATGTTATATTTTGTACAATGTGAATAATCTTGAAATCCATCTGTAACAAATTTGGGTTTAAAAGTTTTTATGTAGTGTACATAGAGGGAAGAGAAAAGTTTTTTTTAAGCATGTGCTATATTGCTACCCTCTTATGGTTCTTCAAATCACTGCTTTTTAAGTATTACAGAACTGTATGTGGACAAAAGTAGTTTTCAGTCATGGGAGCCTTTAAATTTCAGCAAATATTTAGATTACATTGCAACCCATATGAAGAATTAATTATTTGTAAAATCCTTGAGATGGCACATAAAGTTCAGCATTCCCTGTTTTTAGAAATTTGCCCAAAGTAAGGAAAGGCAAAGAATTTAATTTAGATTACATTCATACCTTGGTACTCATCAGCTTCAGAACTTGTCAAACCCTGTACTGATAGTATTTTGACAAGAAAAATATATTTCACCACTTGGCACTTGTGGGACTCATTGAACTTGCTAGAACTTGTATGAGTCAGGAGGCCACACTGCAAGAGAAAATGCTTGCTTCATTGTTGTAGGCTTTGGCACATGTTATGAGTGTCAGAACGAGTTAATGGTGAGTACCGAGGTACCACTGTATATTTTCAGAAGTCACAGAAGCTTTTTTTTTTGAAACTAATCATTGTCATGGGGGTTTGGGTCTTTTTTGAAAGAATGAATCATTTAAAATGGACTCACATATACTCAAGTTATAATGATAACCACATATATATGTATGTGTATGGAGATTATTATCACTTCAGTATATTTGGTTCTGTAATTGATTTTGCTTTGTTCATTTTCATGGGAATCAAATTCACATATCTGAAACACATTGATTTTTGTTTTTTTAATAAGGAAATTATCCATGACATACTTTACTGTTAATCCCTAAAATAAATGGGCCATTTTACCATTTATAGCCTAGTGTCTTGTTTATATTTATTTCTTAACTTATTAATTAATTAATTAATTTTTTAAAAATGCTAAATGTCAAGCACAAACCAGTCTTTTTTTTTTAAAGATTTTACTTATTTATTTATCTTGAGAGGGGAAGGAGAGGGAGAGAAACATCAATGTATGGTTGCCTTTTGTGCGTCCCCTGCTGGGAGTTGGCCTGCAGGGAAGCAGCCTGCAACCCAGGCATGTACCCTGCCTGGGAATCGAACCGCGATCCTCTGGTTCGCAGGCCGGAGCTCAGTCCACTGAGCTACACCAGCCAGGGCTTAATTAATTTATTTTATTGTTCATTACAGTTGTCCCCATTTTCCCTCATTATTCTCCCCTGCCCTACCCACCTGCTACCTCCCACATTCAATCCTCCCTCCCCTACCCCATCCTGTTGTCTATGTCCATTGGCCCTTTAACTTGAACTTTCCCCTTATTTCTCCTTATTTCCCCTAATCTCCCCTGTCTGGTCACTGTGAATTTGTTCTTTAGTCCCATGTCTCTAGTTCTATTTTGTTCACTTGTTTGTTTTGTTGATTAGGTTCCACTTACAGGTGAGGTCAGATGGTATTTGTCTTTCACAACCTGGCTTATTGCACTTAGCACAATGCTCTCCAGTTCTATCCATGCTATCGAGAAGGGTAGGATCTCCTTCCTTCTTTCTGCTGCACAGTATTCCATTGTGTAAATGTACTATAGTTTTTTGATTCACTCATTTACTGATGGGCACTTAGGCTATCTCCAGCACTTGAATATTGTAAAAATGCTGTTATGAACATTGGGGTGCATAGATTCTTTTGGATTGGTGTTTCAGGATTCTTAGGATATAGTCCCAGCAGAGGAATTGCCAGCTGAAAAGGCAATTCTATTTTTAGTTTTTTGAGGAAAGTCCATACTGTTTACCGCAGTGGCTGCACCAGTCTGCATTCATACCGACCGTGTATTAGAGTTCCCTTTCTCCACAACCTCACCAGCACTTGTTTGTTGATTTGTTTAAGATGGCCATTCTGACCAGTGTGAAGTGGTAGCTCATTGTGGTTTTAATGTACATCTCTTTGATGGCTACCAATGCTGAGCATACTTTCATATGTCTCTGTGCCCTCTGTATGTCCTCCTTGCAGAAGTATCTGTTCAGTTTTTTGCCTAGTTTTTTAATTGGGTTGTTTGTCTTTCTGGTGTGGTGGTGTGTGAGTTCTTTATATATTTTGGAGATCAAACCCTTGTCCGAAGTATCATTGACAAGTATATTTGCCCATACAGTTGATACCCTTTTTATTTTGGTAATGTTTTCTTTAGCTGTGCAGAAGCTTTTTATTTTGATGAAGTACTATTTGTTTATTCTTTCCTTTATATCCCTTGCTCTGGGGGACATATCTGTGAAGATATTGCTGCATTAAATATCTGAGATTTTCCTCCCTATGTTCTCTTCTAGGACTTCTGTGATATTGTGACTTATATTTAAGTCTTTTATCCACCTTGAATTTATTTTTGTATGGTGCATGTTGGTGGTTGAGTTTTTTTTCAGGTCTCCCAACACCATTTGTAGAAGAAGCTGTCTTTACTCCAATTTATGCTTCTGCCCTCTTTGTCAGATATTGATTGACCATGAAGACTTGGTATATTATTGAGCTCTCTATTCTGTTCCATTGATCCATGTGCCTGTTTTTATGCCAGCACCAGACTGTTTTGATTACAGTGGCATTGTAATATAGTTTGATATCAGGTATTCCTACCTCATTTTCCTTTCTCAAAATTGCTGAGGCTATTTGGTGTTGTTTATGGTTCCATATAAATTTTTGAAATATTTGTTCTATATTTCTAAAATATGTCAGTGGTACTTTAATAACAATTGCATTGAATCTATAAATTGTTTTGGGTAGTATGGCCATTTTGATGATGTTGATTCTTCCAGTCCATGAACATGGTACATGCTTCCATTTATTTGTGTCTCCCTTAATTTTTCTTCAGTGTTCTATAGTTTCCTGAGTACAGGTCTTTTCACTCCTTGGTTGTGTTTATTCCTACATACTTTATTTTTCTTGTTGCTATAGTAAATGGGATATTTTTCCTTCTATCTGTTTCTGATATTTCATTGTTGATGTATAAAAATGCTTTCAATTTCTGCATATGACTTTGTATCCCACTGTCTTTCCAAATTCACTTACTAGGATGAGTAGTTTTTTGGTGGAGTTTATAGGGTTTTCTATGTATGCTATCATATCATCTGCAAACAGTCACAGTTTTACTTCCTCTTTTCCAGTCTGGATGCCTCTTATTTCTTTTTCTTGTCTGATTACTGTGGCTAGACTGTCCAGTACTTTGTTGAATAGAAATGGTGAAAGTAGACATTCTTATCTTATTCCTGATATTAGTGGGAAAGCTTTTAGTTTTTGCCCATTGAGTATGATGTTGGCTGTAGGTTTCCTGTATATGGCCTTTATTATATTGAGGTATACTCCCTCTACTCTGACTCTGCTGAGTGTTTTTATCATGAAAAGGTGCTGTACTTTATCAAATGCTTTTCCCACATCTATTGATATGATCTTGTGATTTTTGTCTTTCCTTTTGTTTATGTGATGTGTCATGTGTATTAATTTGTGAATATCATACCATCCTTGCATCTCTGGGATGAATCCCACTTGATCATGGTGTATGATCTTTTTAATGTATTGCTAGGTGAGATTTGCTAATATTTTCTTGAGGATTTTAGCATCTATGTTAGTTGGCCACATTGGCCTGTAGTTTTCTTTCTTTGTTGTATCCTCATCTGGTTTTGGGATTAGGATGATGCCGGTCTCATAAAAAGAATTTGGGAGTCTTCCCTCTTCATGAATTTTTTGGAATAGTTTGAGAAGGATAGAGGTTAGCTTTTTCTTAAATGTTTTGTAAAATTCTGTGAAACTGTTTGGTCCAAGACTTTTGTGTGCTGGGAGTTTTTTGATTACTTCTTCAAACTGACTAGCAGTTACGGGTCTGTTCAGGCTTTCTGCTTCTTCTTTACTCAGTTTTGGAAGATTATATGTTTCTAGAAATTTATCCATTGACTCAGGTTTTCAAATTTCTTGGCATATATCTGTTAATAGTAATTTCTTACAATCCTTTGTATTTCTGTTGTGTGTTGTAATTTCTCCTCTTTCATTTCTGGTTTTATTTGGGTCCTCTTGTTTTTCTTGATGTCTGGTTAAAGGCTTGTCAATTTCATTTGTCTTTTCAGAGAACCAGCTGCTGGGTTTATTGATCCTTTGAATTGTTCTTTTAGTCTCTATGTTATTGAATTGTACTCTGTTCTTGATTAATTTTCCTTCCTTGTACTCTAGGCTTTGTTTGTTCTTGTTTCTGCAGTTCTTATAGATGGAGGATTTGTTTGTTTGAAATGTTTCTCTTTTTTAGGTATGCCTGTATCACTAAGAACTTCCTTCTTGGGGCAACTTTTTTTAAGGTTATTATTGATAGGTACTTATTCATTGCTATTTTACTTCCTTTGTACCTGTGTTTCTTTCTCTCTCTCTCTTTTTCTTCATCCCCTTAAAGTAGTCCCTTTAGCATATCTTGGATGCTGGTTTGGTGGAGATGTATTCCTTGAGCCGCCTTTTATCTGGGGAACTCCTTATTTCACTTTCCATTTTAAATGAGAGCCGTGCTATATAGAGTAGTAGTTTTGGTTGCAGGCCTTTGTGTTTTATTACTTGGGATATTTCTCACCATTCCCATCTGGCTTGTAGAGTTTCTGTTGAGAAGTCTGCTGCTAGCCTTATTGATGCTCCCTTGTATGTCACATCTTCTTTCTCCTTTGCTGTCTTTCAAATTCTTTCTTTGGCTTTGAATTTTGCAGTCTTAATTATGATGTATCTTGGAGTGGGCCTCTTTGGGTTCATGTTGATTGGGACTCTCTGTGTTATTTGGATTTGTGTGACTTTTTCTTTCATCATATTAGGGAAGTTCCAGCATTACTTTTCCAAACAGATTTTCTATCCCTTGCTCCTGTTCTTCTCCTTCTGGTATCCCTATTATGTGGATATTTTTACATTTTATGTTGTCCTGCTGTTTCTTTGTCCCTCTTTGTTCTTTTTGAGCCTTCTTTCTTTTTCTTGCTCTTCCTGGGAGTTTTTTTTTAACCTGTCCTCCAGCTCGATGTTGCAATCCATTGCTTCATGTAGCCTCCTTTTGATTCTTTCTACTGTGTTCTTCAATTCAGAAATTTTATTCTTCATTTTCTTCTGGTACTTGTTATAGTTTCTGTGTCCTTTTTATGCTGATGTAGTTCACAGTAAATTCCTTGTAACTTCCCTGTAGTTTTTTGTAATTCTCACTGAGCTCATTGAGCTTCCTTGTAACTATTGTTTTGAACTTG
This sequence comes from Sturnira hondurensis, assembly GCF_014824575.4. NCBI lineage: Eukaryota > Metazoa > Chordata > Mammalia > Chiroptera > Phyllostomidae > Sturnira > Sturnira hondurensis. The sequence continues at coordinate 197,748 of NW_028088815.1, read as the reverse complement.
ATATCTGATAGTTTACTTGCCTCGATTTCATTTACACTCTTTCTGGGGATTCCTCCTTTTATTTCAATTGTGGGTTGTTTCTTTGTGTTCCCATTTTTTGGGAGACCCTTCTTGTTTCCTTCTGCTTCTTAAATTGATCTGTTCTGACTCCCTGTCTTTGTGTTGTAAACTTCTGTGGTAGGAGAGCTTTGGGATTCAGTGGTACAGACTCCTTGATCTCCTGAACTTGATACTCTTGGGATGCTCTTTATGCCATGTATGTTGGTTCTCTGGATATAATTGGGTTTTGATTGTTGTTGGGTCATTTTTTTCTGGGTCCTCCCTCCAGGTGTTTGACTGGGGGTCACACTCACTACGTCTGTGTGCTGTTGTTCAGATGCTGCCAGAACAAAACCAGTAAACCCAGGAAACAAACCAACACCAACAAAAATAACTCTCCCCAGCAGTGCCACTAACAACAGCAAGTGAACTAGTATTAATAAGGATGAAAAAGTTTAATACTATTAATACTATAAGAAGGGAGAGTGGGTATGAGATGACCTACTGAAAGAAAAATGATTTTGAGAAAGGAGGGATGAGCACTAATAAAAGTAGGGAATCAAAGCAATGCAAAGGGAGAAAGTAATTTTACATCATAAAAAAGGGGATGAAGAAGGTAGAATGTAGCAAGAGAAGGGAAATATATAGTATTAGGTTTATACAGAAATTAAAATGACTAGGGATAAAAAGGATAAAAAAGTAAATAAATGATAAAAAGCAGGAACCAAATTGGTGAGAAAGATCCACCACAGCACTATCAACAACAGTTGAGCTAAAATTAATATAAGTGGGAAGAGAATAAAAGGCAAAAAAAGAAAGAAAGAATAATAGCTTAGGAGATAGTTAGGGGAAAGGTAAGTGATTTTGAGATGACAGAAGGAGAGGGAATAGCAAGAGTATGAAATGAAAACCAGGCTAAAACAGGGAAAAATTAAAATATGAGACAAAGAAAAAGGAAAAAAAAGTCAGGATGAAAGAGGAAAAAAAGAAAAACAACAGGCTGAGACAGGGCAAAATTAAAATTTGAGATAAAAAAGAATAGGAGATGGTAACAGTAAAATTTGAGATTTAAAGTATAAAATTAGTGAATATGCAGAGATAAAATGGAAAAAAATGTAACCACAACTACCCTATCTGCAACCACAACTACCCTATCTACAACCAACGAGCAAAGATTGCTAAATGTGGATAGAGGACATGGGTATATTAAGAGCGTGAAAAAGAATTGAGATGATCATTGACAAGAAAATTGGTCTTGAGAGGTTTATGGAGAAATAGTAAGAGTGTGGAATGGAAACAAGTTGTAGGAAGAAAGAAAACAAAATTTGAAATGAAAATAATGAGGAAAGAAGATAAAATGGGGTAAGAGAAGAGGGTAAGTATGTGAATTGATATAAACTATAGTATAAAATCTAGTATCTTGATATGCACAAACTCAAAGGGCAGGAAATGAAAGTTAAAAAGCTGTGCAGGAAAGAAAATACCACAAGTCATGGAGAAGACCGTGGTGGATTTTGTCTCGGTGGTGTCTAGTATTTACCACTGTTTTTTCTTTCTGGATTTGCCTCTGGTTATGTCAGGTGGTGATCCTGTCTGATCTTAGGCAGCCTGTTTAAGACTACCAGGATGTACTGTCGGTGGCTGACTCCTTTAATTGTTATTCTAGTCACTGTGTACTGTACTCAGCAGTCAGGCTTAAGCCCCATTGGGCAAGGCAGACTCTCTCCTCGAATCAGGGCTATTGTTTCCCCTCAGGCTGCTGCTGCTCTGAAGGGAGAGGTCTGCCTGAGCAGGATGGCTGCTGCTGTAGGAGAGATGACAGCACTGGGATCTTAGCATCTACTCTCTCTGTTGTAGTCCCAAAGCCTCCATCCCCAGTCTTTTCTCAAGTTTCTCTAGTCCATTCTGCCTGCACTACCCACCCTCCGCCCCTCTACCCACACACACACTTGCTGGAGCCCAGGGTATGTGCCTGTAAATGAAAATTAATGCATTGGCCCTTTAAACGCCTCTTTCCCTCTCCAGCTGTCCATCTCTGACAGAGAGCAACCCTGCTTTCTTTACACAGCTGGATATTATCTGTGTAGTCTTTGGGCTCTGAGCTGTGGGGGATCCCAGCTTAAGTTTATGATCCCACACTTCTTAGGGGGATCCAACTGGCTGCTTAAATATCCCTCTGGCCCTTCAGCTACTGCCTATGGGTGCCCAGCCAGCCTTCTTGTGTTTCCACAACACTCCCTACCAGTCAGGTTGTGCTGAGGCTGATTCTTCAGTCTGTCACAGGTTATAAGTCTTCTCTCTCATTATTGAGTTGTTTATTCCATATGATTTCTCCACAATTTAGTTTTAATTCCAGATTGGTCCTAGGAGGAGGTTAGTATGGCTTCCACTCACTCCTCCACCATCTTGGATCTCCTGTTTATTTATACAATCTAAATGTCTTTGTCAAATAATAAAGAATAATTTGTCTCTTAAGGACCTTAACATTTGTAAACTTCATTAAAGTCTATTAGCACAATTTTATGCTCTCTTCAGTTGAAATGTCTGTGATGTATCAGATTAGAGATGTTAATAAGGCCATTGTTCTGGTGTCAGGGTAGAGCTCTGGGGCATACAGACATAAATGGAAAGGGTGTGGTATGGGGAACTGAGGTAGCCTCAGTAGATAGTGCAGGTGGGAGCAAAGGAGAGGACCTGAGAGTGATCACTACTGAAGTCAGCACTTTAATGGTGAATTAGAAGAGCTGGCAAAGAGATTGAGAGCAGGAAAACCAGTAGAGTGTCATGTCCCTCTGTCTTATAGACAAATAGAAAATAATTTGTTAAAAAGCAGTTTTTAAGAAAAGTGTCAAAAAAGAAAAAGTGTCAAAATATAAGAAAACTCCAAGAATTACATGTAATCACAACAGAGATAAGTTCTCTTAATATTTTGTTTTCTAAATTTCTAGTTTTTTATAGTTAACAATGTGTGTTACAAAATGGAATTATATTTTCCATACTTGTAGAACCTTTTTTACTTCCTTTAATCATATTTTGTAAGTGTCTTTTCACTATATGCTTCTGTAACTTCCATCTTTCTAAATTTTGATTTTTTTTATTGTTTAGGCTATTACTGTTGTTTCAATTTTTCCCTCTTTGCCCCTCTCCCTCCAGCCCTCTGCATCCCACAACCAATGCCCACACCATTGTTCATGTCTGTGGGTGATGCATATATGTTCTTTGTCTAATCCTTTCACCTTCTTTCATCTATCCCCAGCCCCCTACCTCCCCTCTTACAGCTATCATTCTGTTCCTTGTTTTTGTGCCAGTGATTCTATTTTCTGCAACTTCCATCTTTAAGGGTTCTTTGGTATTCCAGAAAAACAGTATATCATAATTTACTTAAAAAGACCCATTGGAAAACTTAAATTTTAAAATGTTTTCATCATTATAAACAAGCATTCTTATAAGTAACTCTTATTATAAACCTATGATGATTTCCTGAGGTTAAACATCTGGAAGTGGAATTTTTAGTTAAGTTAGTTTAGGTTTAATTAAGTTAGTTTAGGTTTGTTTAGTTTAGTTAGTTTAGTTAACAAATTAAGTATTTTGCTATGAACTTTGCTGTGACTTTTTAAAGGGTACATGTATATGTTTATGTAAGATTTGAAAATTCAGTATGTGAATAGTAATAAGGGTTCAAATAAAGTTAACGGTTTTATGTAGATTCTGTCAGGGCTAAACATTTTTTGATTTCAAACCAGTTGTGATGAATCTTCAGTTTCAAGAATGATTGATTATCAGTTATTTGGAATGATTATCAGTTATTAGGAATTTGAAATTGGGAGGATGAGGACAGAAATTCCAAAATGTTTTTCGTTAACAGTTCTTTTAGATATTAGCATTTGGTTAAACCAAGCACTTAAAGGAGTCCGAGATCGCCATGGGAACTCAATAGAAAATGCTCACCTTCTCACTTTGTTTCATCGGCTCTGCAAACTATTGTTTTTTCGAATTCGTCCTATCTTTGTTTTTGATGGAGATACTCCACTGTTGAAGAAACAGACTTTGGTAAGAGTTATCATTTTTTATTCCTTTGCACAGTCTTAGAAAAATTTCAGATAAAATTTTAATTTTTCTCTTTAGAATTTTGGAAACCAAGGTTTATTTTGATCTATGTCCAATTTAATATCTTGAACAAAGAAATACTTTTTCTTTTAAAAAAATTTATATATGATGCCCTGGCTGGTGTGGTTCAATTGGTTGGAGCATTGTCCCATAAACTGTAAGGTTATGGGTTCAATTCTGGTCAGCACATGTGTAGGTTGCAGGTTCAGTTCCTGGTTGGGATGCACATGAGAGGCAACCAATCAGTGTTTCTTTCTCTCTCTCTAAAATCATTAAACATACCTTCAGGTGCAGATAGAAAAATTTTGAAAAGATGTATATATAAGACTGTATCATGAGTACAATGATAAAATACTTTTAATAAAAATACTAAAATTGTTACAGCGGAGAGTTTAGCCTTTAGAGTGGCTTCTTAGGTGTTCTACATTTGTTCGAGTTATGTTGCTATTGCTCAAATCTGAGATTGAGGATCTCTTGAATCTGAGATTGAGGATCCTCCATGGTAGTGAGCCTTCTTTTAAAGGTGAATTGAATTTTAGGAGTAAGCAATGTTATGTGTTGCCCAGTTTGAATTAATAAAAGAATGAATATGAGTTTCTTTATTCTGAAATTAGTTTAAAAAGTTTGAACAATGTTGTGAACTTGGGAGTAATTGGATATATGACCTTTTTATATTGAAAGTGTCAGCTCATAACCTTGTAATCATTTCAGACAGATATTATCTAAGTGAGGACATAGGATAAAAGTATAGATTTGTAAATTCTTGGGGATATTTGTTGCCTTGGTAAAAGGTCCGGACTTGAATGTTGCAGTTTTTAATTATTTAAGGTGTACTCTGTGTCAGGTAGCCTTTGGAAGAATTGGAAAGAAGAAGAGAACTCCAGAACAAATCTACTAGTTGTACATTTGTATATACCCTTACACAACATATCTCCAATTCTCCACCTCCTGATAAAGAAGTTGGCTCTACTTTAGCATTCATATTGCAATATATAAGCGTATCAAACCAACACATTGTACATCTTAAACTATGTTACATGTCAAATTAAATCTCAATTTCAAAAAAGGAAAAGGAATAGTCTCCAGAAGCTTGGAGATTATTCCATTTTGCCCTACATGGACATTTCTTATAAGATATTCCAATACATTTTAGGATTTCTCATGATATAATCTTGAATATTGAAGGACAGAGTTACATATAAGTAATGTATTTTTATAAAAACCAATATCAGAAATTGGTTTTGGCATAGCATTGGCATTTTAAACAAGTTACTAATCCCTTTTGGGAAATATTTACTTAATTATATTTCATTAAGTTTTCGGCTTCTTGAAGACATTCAAAATAAAGTGAAAGTAAATTAATAGTTTTCCAAAACATGTAATAGCCAGTCCATTAAGTAATAGCTGGGTGGAGACTAGGTGTTCTTTACATAAGAGAAACCTGAAGATATCCACTGGTGTGACAGTTACAGAATATACTATTAAATAAAACACTTACAGTCTAAAAACTCAGAAAACCAAATTTTATGGGGCGAAAAATCACAGAAATGTTTTTAGTATACTCTGAAGTAAAATCTTGTGTCTATTCTTTTCACAGGCTAAGAGAAGGCACAAAAAGGATTTGGCAACCAATGACTCGAAAAAAACTACAGAGAAGCTTTTGAAAACATTTTTGAAAAGACAAGCTATCAAAACTGCTTTAAGAAGCAAAAGGCAAGAGGGGAATTACATTAATTAAAGATTAATTTAAGCCTTTTAAATTTTTGCATGGAATTCCTGTGGCTGTCTTTCCCTAGTTTTAACTCTTAGCAGAAAATAGAGGGTAAAATGAAAATGATAAGTGGCACATCTGTTTCACTTAGTAATTTGAAGTTGTGAAAACTCTTTGCTCTGTATGGATTAGCTTTGATAAAGAAAGCCAGACTGTTACATTGTATGCATGTTTTACTTTTTAAAATTTCTTACATTTTACTTTTATGTCAGTCTTTTTTTTTTTTGTCTACACTTGAGGTTGTGGCCCAGGCACTAAGGAGCTTCAGCAAGAATCCTCTTTGAAGGCTGTACTTATTTTTCACTGCTCTGGCCTGGGCAGGCAGGTCAGCAGGGGAGAAACCCATTGCCCCTGTGTTTTTCCCTTTCTCTCCTCCTAAGCATGGTTTATGAAATCACTGGCGGAGCACTGTTGATTCAAAGTACTGTTACTTATCATCACTGTTTAAGCATGTCTGTACTTTTTAGAAATGAAGAACTACCCAGTCTTACTCAAGTTCAAAGAGAAGATGACATCTATGCTTTACCACCTTTACTAGAGGAACAAAAAAATAGGTAAATGTTTATTTACAAATATTTATTATCACTGTATTCAGACAGACTTAAACTTTTATGTTTTATCTACATGTTAAGGCATGTGAGAATGCATCTAAAGTAAGCATTCTTGACACTATTTAGAATATTTCTTAGAAACTAAACTATTTATTAATTATTTTTGTGGTTTGTGATTTTTTAAAAATTTCTATAGAGCCTGTGCTAGGACTGTCAATTTATAATTTAGGAAGATAGGAATTTTAGTTTTTCTTACTCTTTGATTACACTCTTACTCTTTCATTACACATACTGTCTCTACCTCTTTCTCTGCCCTGTGTGTCTTCTCTCTCACACCATCACATTGGATGACCAGATGGAACAACTTTCTTGCTTAATTCAGTAGATGATTTATAGTTCTCAGTTTAACATGGTACCTGCTGAAAACCTCTCTCACCACTCTTTCTCAGTCTTCCTTATGGACTTGTTCTGGCTGGCTGTTAATCATCAGCACCTTCTGTAGTTGAAGTACAAGTAGAAGACCAGTTTGACTGGTGTCCTCTACCCAGCCCCACTTGTTTCTATGGGAGCTCTGGAGAGGCTAGGTAACTTTTAAACTCAGCCCAGTTCTTTTTTTCTTCTTAAACCTCACCGGAGGACATGCTTATTGATATTAGAGAGAGGGGAAGGGAGAGAAGGAGAGAGAGAAAGAAACATTGATATGAGAGAGAAACATCGTTTGGTTGCCTCTTGTATACACCCTGACTGGGGACTGAACCCACAGCCTAGGCATGTGCCCTGACTTGAAATTGGGCCCATAACCTTTTGGTTTACAGGATGATGCTCCAACCAACTGAGCCAGGGCTCAGCCCAGTTCTTTTGATCTTCATCACTGCCACCATAATCTTGTTGGTAGGTTACTGTACTGGCTTTCAAATTTCTTTCTCTGACTCTAATCTTACCCTTTTTAGGAACCCCTTTCTGCCAAACCCAATCTCTGCTTTGTAGTGTAGACTCTGTTAAACCCTAAATCTGATATTGTCATTTCCTTGCTTAAAACACTTCCTAGCTTCTCATTTTTTTTTAGGATGAAACATCAACACTTTAATCACATGCTTTTCTTTTTAGTTTTTTGACTTAATCTTTAGTGTATTTTTATTTCCTTTACCATTTAGTCCCCTTATATCCCCATCCCCCCAGCAGTCACCACACTGTTGTCCACGTCCATGTGTCCTTTTTCCTTTTTGCTCAATTCCTCCACCTTCTACGCCCCCACACTCCACCCCAGCTGTCATCATGCTCTGCGTCTAATCACATGCTTTTCTAAGCAGTATGATTACAGGAGATTCCAGAAAGCTTTCATGACATCCCAGATTGAGTGAGGTGCCTATCATAGTTTTGGCTACCTGCTCTTCTCGTGTGATGGAAGTTCTTAGATTGTGTTGTGATTTCTCACACATGTTGCCAACAGACTGTGAGACCAGCAATGGCCTGTGTCTTGCCTTCTTACTCACCGTCGTAGCCCCTAACTCAAGAAATATTTTGTAAGTAGTCGTTAAATCACAGGTATTGTAAATGTATATTTGACTTTCAGTTCAGAAGAGGAAGATGAAAAAGAATGGCAAGAAAGAATGAATCAAAAACAGGCATTACAGGTATTTAAATAATTTTCTAATTTAGAATTTATGCTATTATTTGAAATGAATGGCATTAAAATGAATACCTTTAATGAGGTAATAGGAATTTATGAAGAGTTTTTGATAAAAATAATAAAGACATGCCTTTTTATTGTGTATCATATATGTATGCACGTGTATGCATGTATATATAAAATACACATGCATACACATGTATATGGAATTATGTATATCTAGAATTCAAAATAAACCATTTTCTTTTATGCCTACCAGCCAATAAATAAATATAAATAGTTATACATGCTTGTGTGAAATATGGAACACATACCAACCAGAAATAGCTTATAGTAACATTTTGGTATATATTAGTCCATCCCACATCCTTTTGTGGTTGACATGGTTGATTGTGTGTATATTGGGTATGTGTACATGTATACATACAAGGGGGGGACCCTCAAAAAACCAGAATTTATTCATAAAATATTGTGTATTTATTCTTACAATTTTAAACTTCAGTTACCTTCAAAGGTAACTGAAGGTAAAGCTCTTTACAGGAAGAGTTCTTTCAGAATCCTCATACCTTCAAAGTACTCTCCATTTGATACAATACACCTATTGAGACCTTTTTTCCCCACTGCTCAAAACAGTTTTTAAACTCATTGATTTTGATGCCTTTCTGTGCTTCTGTCTTTTTCCCCCACCTCTTCCACATCTGAAAATCATTTCTCTTTGAGGACTTTTTTCATCTGGGGAAACAAAAAAAGTTGCACCAGGTGAGATTGGGTGATTTAGGGAGGGTGGGTCACAAGGATCATACTGTTCTGGTGAAATATTGCTGAACACTCAGCATGATGTGGGTGGGTATGCTTGTAAATCACCCATCATGAAATGGGCGGATGTGTTGAAAGAGTCTTCATAAAACTTCACTGAAGCCAAATGCAGCCTCTTACAACAGTGCCAGCTGGCACACTGGTAAGGATGGGTTCCTAGAACACTCACTTAGTGGGAGAAGCCAGTAATACAAGGGGCTCACCCTCCAGAAAATAATTCTGGGTTTTTTGGGGTCCCCTCTCATGTATATATGTAAATGTATGTCTGTGCATTAATATTATATGTTCCATTTATCTATTGCTTTGTACCTTAGTGGTGGGAAAACAATAATTTGTTATCATCATCTCTTATTGTTCTGGGGATTGATGAACTCACTGAGGCAGTTCCCTATCAGCATCTCCTGTGTCAGTGTAGTTAGTCAGGAGTCTCCTCAAAGGTCTCCTCACTTGCATGTCTGCACATCCAGTTGTTGATGCTGGTTGTCAGCTAGAAGACCTGCCTATGGCATTGCCACATGGCCTGAGCTCTTCTATAGCATGGTTCTGTGTTCCAGGGGTAGACATCCCAAGAGGAAGTGCCAGGCAGGACCTGTGTTTCCTTTGTCATCAGCTTTGGAATGTGCAGCATTCCTTATACCAAGTTCTGTTCATTACAGCCAATGAAGGCAGCCCATATTTAATTTAAGGGAAATTAGATAAGATGTGGGTCAAAGAACCTCCGGACATGTTTTAGAAAATGTGTGGTATTAAAATATCTTAATATCATAGATATTTTAATAAATAATATTTTTACAAATTGAGTTAACTATATATATAAGTTTTTGAAATTTTTTTAAGTTTCTCGAAATAGGTACTATTCTTTGATTTCCAAATTTACTGTTTTTTGTAAGTTCGCATGATTTCGGTACATCTGATTGAAGACTTTTGAGCTAAAACTCTGGGATCCCTCAACTGATAGTAATCTTGACAAAGACCTTGAAACTTGTGGTCAGAAAGAGCTTTATTTAAGTCCAGGTTTTGTTCATGAGCTGTTTGATCCTAGACAAAATTAACTTCACCAAGGCTTTATTGTCTTTTTTATAAACAAAATAACATCAAAGCCTTCCTCATAGAGGTGATGAGAACATTAGTGAGGAAAAGCATGAGAAGCTCTGAGCATAATGACTGGTCTGCCCTAAGTGCTTGTTGATTTGCACATAGGTACAACATACTGGAGAGCAAATTGCATTATTTTATTTTCTTTACTGATGAAGAGTTTTAAAGTACTCTTGGTAATTAGTTAAAATTTAGAAATGTTTTAGAGTTTTCCATATCTATGAAATTTCTCACTTTTAATTTTACTTTAAGAGCAAAGTAAAATTAATCTAATTAAGAAAATAATAAGTATTTCCTTATAAAATAATAATTTCCTTATTTAAATAATAAGTATTTAAATTCATAAGGTTCATCCCTACAATAAGCCTTTGCACTTGGTTCCCTCTGGCTGTAATGCTCTGTCCTTAAGAAGACTTTTTATTGTCTCTCACATCCCTATTCAAGGTCATTTTTTTAGTGGGTATCTTCTCTATGAAGTTTTTTCCCCCCTCTTCTCTTCTAATTAACTTTCTTACCAGAATACCTTGCTTTATTTTTCATTGTTGTCTTGTTTACTTGTTTGTTTATATGTCTTTCTTCACTCCTGAGAGTAGGGACCCTACCTGGCCTGATATTTATGATGCCTTAGCACCTAGAACAGTGGTTGGCACATTACAGGTGCCTGGTAAGTATTTTTTCCTTTGAATGAATGAATGAGTGAATAGGTACATTCCCTAATCTGCCATTCACTTAGATACTTATTGCATATTCTGTACAATTGTGTTTAGCCTATTGTAGATTGTGTAGAACTCTGTTGATGATATAAACACAAAAATATCTATCATGATAAATAGCATTAAGTGTATGAAATGTTAATTTCATGTTTTGCTCTTTACAGGAAGAGTTCTTTCAGAATCCTCATGCAGTAGACATTGAGTCTGAAGACTTCATCAGCCTGCCCCCTGAAATAAAGCATGAAATCTTGACTGATATGAAAGAATTTACGAAACGAAGAAGAACATTATTTGAAGCAATGCCTGAGGTAAAATATAACACATTAATGTGTAGAATTGAGACTGCAGCCCTATTTTTCATTAGAAAAAAATTGATAAGCATTACTTATACAGTATGTTTCCAGTAAAAAGGTAGGAGGGAATTCATTGGTAGTTTCATCAGTCAGATCCAGAATGGCACACTGAGCCTCTGCTTCCATGGGAGGCATGGTAAATTGAATTTATTGGTAAATTTTTCAAATTAGATCATCTGATAGTGGCTCTACAGTCATAGCAACCCCGAGTGGGGTCTTGTGGAGAGTTGGGTTTGTTGAACATGTCTTCTGATAATGCTCTACCATTAATTATTATCATCTTTAGTTGGTAAACGAGTTTTGTTTTCCTTTCTACTGCTACCACCTATTATTTCTAACCTTCTACACCTTTAACTCCTTGTAGACAGAACATGAATTTTTGCAGCATTATTATTACTAATGAATGGATGTGATGCAATTTCTTCTATAAACTCGGCATTTCTTAAATTATGAAAAAGGCAAGAGATATTTCTATTCCCATCACTCTTTTCTACTTTTCTATGAAGTATGTGAATACAGGAAGTAGGACAGAAGTCTCTTTATTTTGGGTGGAAGTTATAGCTCTGAAGTGGTGGCTGTTGATTGTGTTCTATGGGGTCAGAGTAGGGGAAGACATTTGTTCTTCCAGAACAGCCTATCTTATTCCTCCCTGATTAGCCTTGGCCGGGAGAGTCAGGGTGGCAGTTACAGTAGCAAAGGTGGTAGTGCTAGCGACAGCTGCAGTGATATGTCCAGCAAGAATCTTGGATATGATTACTTACTCAGGTTGCTTCTGATTAGAGACCCTAAAGCTGGAAAGTCTTGCCTCCTTCTTAGGTTTGCAGATGATACATATGCAGAAAGCTACATTAGGACTGTTGGTGTGAATTTCAAAATAAGAACAATAGATTTAGGTGGGAGAACAATCAAGCTTCAAATATGGGACATAGTAGGCCAAGAAAGATTTCAAATAATAACCTCCAGTTATTATAGAGGAGCCATGGCATCATAGTTGTGTATGTTGTGACAGATCAGGAATCTTTCAGTAACTAAACAGTGGCTGCAGGAAATATATCTTTATGCCAGTTTAGCCTATCAACAAATTGTTGGTAGGGAACAAATATGATCTGACCATGAAGAAAGTAACAGACTACACAATAGCAAAGGAATTTGCTGATTCCCTTGGAATTCCTTTTTTGAAAACTAGTGCTAAGAACACAACAAATGTAAAACAGTCTTTCATGACAATGGCAGCTGAGATGAAAAATCGAATGGGTCCTGGAGCAACATCTGATAGTGCAAAGAATTCCAGTGTTAAAATTCAGAGTACTCCGGTGAAGCAGTCAGGTGGAGGTTGCTGCTAAAATTTGCCTCCATTCTGTTCTCACAGCAATGAAGTTGCAATCTGAAACCAAGTGGAAAAACAAAATTGTCTGAATTGTACTGTATGTAGCTGCACCAGAACATTCTTACTGTCTCCACAAAGGTCAGAATTTGTGAATGGTTGTTACTGACTTTTTTTCATTCCTTTGACTCAAGACAGCTAACTTCATTCTCAGAAGTGTTTCAAACCTTCATTTGCTAGTTTATAAAATAATGTGTGTAATCCTTGTTGTCTACCTGATACAAACTGTTTTCCTGTGGTTGGTTAGAATATGTTTTGTTTCAAAGTTTATATTGGCGTATTTAGATGTCAGGTTCAGACTTCTGAAGATGAAGTTCAGCTACTTTGTATCAAACAGTACAACCAGTGTCTGTCACTTTTCATGCATAAAGTTTAGTGTGGTGTTATAAGAAAGATCTGATTTGCTAGTTCTTCCTTGTAGAGTTATAAACAGAATGATTATGCTATCTGAGAAATAGTTTCTTTATAGTCTGCATATAATTTGTGGCTGCAGAATATTATAATTTGTTGTACACTGTGTAACAACAATTGAAGATGTTTAATAAATATTGTACTTATTAGAAGTAATATCCAACTATATGGTGATAAGTATTGTTTTAATTTTTATGGTTAGAGGGAAATAGATAGAGCCTTGCATTTTTAAAATATCAATTTGTATGTACAACCAGGACATTGTAGATGCATCTTAGAGTAGCATCCAATATGCTTCCCAGATAATATATCCAATAAAGGACCTAGGGAGGCGTCTGTGCTGGGTAGAGATTTAACCAAGCTTAGTGATTAAGGGAAGGTAAATTGCTTGAAAAACAAGTTTAGGATGTATGTTATCTAGCCCACTTTGTGCCTTCTCTAAAGCCATCTGAAATGGCTTCATTGATCAGTACTTTGTGTGGTAAAGGTAGAAAGCATCAATTGGCAAGTCATGAGACTAATGCATGTGCTAATATTTCTTCCATGCCCTGAATCAGATTTCGGCTATTTTCTCCTTCACAATTGTGTAATTTAAGTTGGAAGAAAATTAAAGCATTAAAGTAGAAAACAGGAAAATTTACTATTTGGTTGCCCTAATTTTAGAAATTTTACCCTTTAAAATTAACACAAAACACAAATGCTAGGTGGAAATGATAAATGAGAAATATATTTGTTTAAGTAGAATTTAGCACATGTAAAAATGTTGTTAAATAGGACCTTAAAGATTTTGGGGATTGTTTTTATAATGGAAAACAAATCTTTTGCTAACATTGACATTTTAAGGTAGTAGAAATCAAAGACTGTTTCATGGGGTTACAGTAGCCACCAGAATACTTACTTAGGGGCTTGGAATGTGGTTGTTGGCAGCGCATTTTATAGTGGGTTCTTGAATTAAGTGATAAAATTTAAATTAAAAACAAGCCTAAAATTAAAGGTTTAAATTTTTTTTCACTGCATAGGCAATTGAAAATACATGGTACAAAAATAAGTGCCAAGGTTGTTATTGAAAGATTTTCTTAGTCTCCACCGAGAAAGAAATACCAATCAGCCATAAAGTAGGCAATAAAGAGCTTTATTGGGGTTTGTGCACCTGTGTGAGGTTCCCCGGTCTGCAGAATGAGGCTGGGGAAGTCACACCCAAGCAGGGAATATAGTGGGGTTTTTTGTTGGCTCCCCGTGGGAGCTGGGGATTGGTGCCCTCTGAACAAAGCAGCAATACAGCATTGGTGGTCTCTTCATTGGACTCAGGTTACTGTGAGGATGTCCATCTTGGCAAAGTCCAGCTGGAGCTTCCTCCTATCCTTGCTCACCCTAACAATTATAAAATGAAATGGACAAAATATTCAACTTAATTTAAAAAGAGAAAATACTTCTTTTTTATTTTAGGGGGAAAATCCAGGCTCAGTCTATGAATCAAGCAGTTTATTTCTTGAATGTGAAAGGACCTTTGGCTGGGCTTTGAGGAAATAGAATTTGGATTATGTAAACAGCAGTGGGAAGGAATGGGAGAAAGAGAGACAGTCCCAAATGATTTGCTCCACTTGCTTTACTTTCTGCCACCACAGAGCCTCTGGGGTCTGTAGACTAGGCTAGCACGGTGTAGCAGGTCACTGGATCTGTGATTCTGACAGCTAAAGGGGAGGAAGTTCTGCATCTTCCAGATTGGGCCATTCTATCATCCAAACATTGGGCAAATACAATACTGATAATAGTAATGATGGTAAGAAGAGTAATAGTAATAATCATAAGATAATTAGACTAGAAGCAGTGTGTATAAGGGTTAATCAGAAGATCTGCTTTTGATGCCAGATCTACCAATTATTAGTTATGTGGTTCTGGAAAAGGTACTTAACCTATATAAATGTCAGTTTTTTCAATTTTAGATTGGAGGTGATAATTTGTCTCATTGGTGGTCGAGAATAAAATGGGATAATATATATCAAAGCACTTAGAACAGGGGACTCAAACTCATTTTGACTGGAGGTCACATCAGCCTTGTGGTTGCCTTCAAAGGGCCGAATGTAATTTTAGGACTGTATAAATGTAACTGCTCCTTAACAGTGAAGTGAGAGCTTGGTGATGCCAGGTAGAAACAAGATGCTGGGCTGGATAAAACAAAGTGGAGGGCTGAATTTGGCCTGTGGGCCTTGTGTTTGCCACCTGTGACTTAGAAGAATACATTACACAGGAAATATTTTGCAGATATTAATATTTATTATTAATAACTGTAGTTGCTCTGATTTATTGTGGGTCTTTTATGGGCCAGGGACTATGCTGGGCACTTAACTTGCCTATTTACTTGCATTTATTAAGCCCAAATCAAAATGTCACAGTGTCTGCCTTGCATCATGTGCTTAATCCATGTTTTTTGAATGAGTGATTAGTACCCAAGGTTTCTTTTGTTTTGTTCAGTTCTTTTTGTTTTAAAAATTACAATGTTATAGTTTTTTCCTACATATTCAAATTTTACTTGTTTTATAATATGGAAATATCAATAAAAATCAGTTGCTCTTTGTCTACCTTTTGGGAAAGAGATGGATATATAGTAATATTATCTGTATTTAGTATTTAAAAATCACATTATTTATTTTGCTGTAGGAGTCCAATGACTTTTCACAGTACCAGCTCAAAGGCTTACTTAAAAAAAATTACCTAAACCAACATATTGAAAATGTTCAAAAGGAAATGAATCAGCAGCATTCAGGACAAATCCAAAGGCAATATGAAGATGAAGGGGGCTTTTTGAAGGAGGTGGAATCAAGAAGAGTGGTCTCTGAAGACACTTCACATTACATCTTGATAAAAGGTATTGGGCACTTATTTGATAGTTAAAAGCCAACAATATGTTGTGTCTCTGAATTCTATAAACTACCACGCCTGGATAATATTAATGAAGTCCTACATTATTTATGTATTGGGTTGGCCAAACAGTTTGTTTAGTTTTTTCCATAAAGTAAAAGACATGTTTTTCATTTTCACCAATAATTTTATTGATTTGGATATTTTAGTATGTTGGCTATCTCCTGAGTGGTATAACATTGATTGTTCCCAGTTAATGTCTCAGTTTGATCACTATCAACTTCAACTCCTCTGCCCTACCGAGAAGCATCATCCAGTGAGAAATCTCCATCACGAAACTTCACAAACTACTTTTTTATTGTTATTATTATTTTTCAAGATTTTAATTATTTATTTCTAAAGAGAGGGGAAGGGAAGGAGAAAGAGAGGGAGAGAAACATCAATGTGTGGTTGCCTCTCGTGCCCCTTGCTGGGGACCTGGCCTACAACCCAGGCATCTGCCCTGACTGGAAATCAAACTGGTGACCCTTTGGTTTGCAGGCCTGTGCTCAATCCACTGAGCTGCACTAGCCAGGGTGCAAACTACTTTTGACACGTTTGATCATCACAGCACCTTCTCCATACACTGCACAAATCTTTTGCATTTCAGTTGTGTTTTTATATAATATGCCAAAAATGTTATGTATTTTCTTTCATATTCAATATTAAAATGGCTGCAGAAAAATTCACCAATTTTGATGTTTTTTTTAAGATGCATGCTGATATGGCACCTGTCACAATACAATCTTGATGTATACAATTGTATCAATAAATTTTTTTGGGGGGGGGCACCTGCAACCCAGGCATGCGCCCTGACTGGGAATCTAACCGGCGACCCTTTGCTTCACAGGCCCGTGCTCAGTCCACTGAGCTACGCCAGCCAGGGCTATATCAATAAAATTTTGATAAAACAAAATTGTTTCAAATGAAGTTAAAAGACAGCCATCTCATGGAAAAAAAAAAACAAATGAACTTTTTGGCCATCCGAATAATAGTAATTATGTAAAGCTATTGATGGATTACCTGTTTTAATGGGTTTAAACCCAGTTTAAAGTGAACTAATGAGTTAAATCTTAATTGCTAATTAAATGAAAATATGTGTGATTTCAGTTATGAGAACCTGTATACTCATATTCATGTTATCAGAAGTATATTACTGTACTGTAAATCTACATTGTGAGAATGTTTTGCTTTTTCTGAAGGTATACAAGCTAAGAAAGTTGCAGATGTGGATTCAGAGTCTTTTCCATCTTCCAGCAAAATGTGCAGCATGTCTTTTGACTTAAAGTCATCTCCATGTGAAAAACTTAAGCCAGAGAAAGTGTCTGATGCTACCCCTGCTTCTCCACGAATTTTACTGGCTATGCAAGCTGCCTTGCTGGGAAGTAGCTCCGAAGAGAAGTTGGAGAGTGACAGTCAAAAGCAGTTCAATAGGAGGAGTACATCTGCTACTGTAGATGAAGGCTCTGTATCACCACTGACCCTCTTGGCTATTCAGAAAGCTCTTGATGATGATGAAGATGTGAAAGTGCATTCTGGGAGTGATGTGCAGACAGGAGAGTCAGGAGCGAAACAGCTGCTTGTGAATAGTTCTGATGAGGAAGCTGATGATGGATTTAAAACCAGAGATGTAAAAGGAATGCTGTTAGCAAGAGTGCCTCATTCAGCCATTGTGAACTGTGTAGAGGAGTGTGTAACCAGCACTAATAATGAAAAAGAGCTTGCAAACTCAGCTCCTTTGTCAGGTGCTGTCTTTTTTCAAGGCAGTGAATCTAGCATTCCAAAAGAACAAATGTCATTTATTCACATGTTTGAGGAATCCTTTCAGACAAGTGATGAGCCTACAGTTAATGATAGGAAAGATCCAGTTCCTTTGGAAAACACAGTGGTAATACAGATGAATGAAAGTAGGCTCCAAAGTGGAAGAGAACTGACATCAACACCTCCTTTAAGTCCGAGTTCTGCATCAAGGAATGAAACATGTACCAAAGTGCTTAACCTACAAGATCTTTGTTCATCTGAGAATAAATATGATTCTTCTGTTTTTTCAAGCAATGATGCAGAATATGAAAAAAATTCTGCTTCCAAAGTTATTGATACTGTCAGTTTGCAAGAAGTGAGTAACACATTAAGTATTCCTTCAGAGACAATAAATAGCTTAGAGAATCCTAAAGAGCATGAGGATTTCCTGAAAACCATCCAAGAACATGAGATGATGGAATCTGGCAGCCAGGATTTAATTTCAGCTCCAAAGTTCATAGAACCAATAGGAATCGACTCTGAAGAAAGTGAATCTGATGGTAGGTGCTTATTCTCTTTTAGAGATAAGAATGGTGGGATTTCGCATTTGTAGGAGCTCAGTTCTCACTCTGTCAAGTGATGACCTAGAGATCCAGAAAGGTGAAATGACTTTCCCAAGGACACATAGCTAGTGATGGAATCTTGACCTTTCCTGTTTTGCTCTTCTTTTTGTTATTGTTAAAGGGAGGCCATACCCTAATTGGAGAACATAAAAGTGAGTTTCTTTTTAGTTCTTTTAACTTTTTATTTTGAATTAATTACGAACTTAAAAAGGTTAAAAGAATACTATAAAACGTTCTGGTTTCTTCACCCTCTTACCTCATTGGCTAGCATTTTACCACTTCGGCTTTATCATATCTCTCTTCCTGTCTGTTATTATACACATACATGTGTATTGTGTATCTATATCTATGTAATTTTATATGACCAATCATCATTATTTACAGATTCTGTATTTGCAGAATTTACTTGTAACTCCAGATTTAATACTTATGGCACAGCCTTTCTGGTCATTTGTGGACATGCATAGAGCAACTAAAAACTGGAGTTGCCACACTGTTTGCAGCTGAGGTTGAGCAAGGTGACACTCTGCCTTCTTGTTTCTACTGTTCTATAGAGAAGACCAAAGGGTGGAAATGGGAGAGAGCAATGCTGTGTAGACCAAGAAGCTCTGGCTCTGGGGTCAGTTGGATAGGATTTGAATCCCAACTCTGGCACCGGTTTATAGGGTGCCCTCAGGCAAGTCTCTTAAAACTCCTGAACCTCGTTTTCTTGTTTGTAAAATAAATAGAATTTACCAAGATGGGTTGTTTTTAGGATTTAATATTGTAAATATATTTTCTCTAGGTGAAAAGATTCAGTATTCATGTTATTAGTATTCTCAGGGACTTTATAGAATGTAACTGCTGGGAATAAGAAGAAATGACTGTGTACACACTACTCCCCTCCTGCATACTTGCACATGGTAATTTTTTTCTGGTGTCTGTAAGGTTTCTACACTTTAGAGTTGCTATTTCTCTTTTGTAATTAGTAAGCATTTTATGGAAAGGAATATTGTGAACTATATAAATGTACTGAACAAACCTTCACTGACTTGTTTTAGCATCCATTGATGATTTTTACCAAAATAAATTATGCTATGATGGCTGCCAAATGGTAATTTTCTCATTCCATTCTTTATATATTTGTTAGTTGGCGTCCTACTATAAGGAAGATCTTTCCCTTTACCCCATTTATTATTTTTTTACCAGTGTAAAATCATGGACTCTTATTCAGTTATGAGTTATAGTACTAGCATACTTTACTTTGTTGCTTGAATTGTCTTGGCTTTGGCCAATGGCTAGTTTGTTCCCTCAAGCCGGCTCCTTTGATTTTTGGCAATTACTCATTACATTTTGACCATTTCTTTACTTTCTGGCCAAGATACTCCAGCTTTACCTTGTACTTTCCCTGCCCTTCCCTTAAACCAGCTATTTTGCCAAGTGGCCTGATTCCTTGTAATGGCATGGTGTTTAGAAACCAAGATCTGGGCACTGAGTGTGCTTACTGTTACTAGGATGTCATTGCTTCAGGCCCTCCCAGCAGCAGAGCCAGAACATATATTTATTTATGCATACATACATGTGCACACTTCTATCTATATATTAAAATCCATAACTTCACAGTGCTATCTGCACTTCCAATCCAACATCCCAGACTTCATTTTAGCCTCTGCCTTTTTTGTAACTTTCCTTTCTAATAGTGAGAACTCTTGCTTTCACTATCTTCAATGCATGTACCTATTGCTTATTCTGTCTTTATTTGTAACCATCTCCTGATCTGACTGGCCTACTCCTCCTCCTCGGCTTAGGCTTTCTCCTCAACCCAGGCTGCAGGCCCTGAGAGCCCCAGCCCCCTCTATCCTGACTGAGACCCAGCCCCCTATGCTTGAAGGGAAGGAAGGGAATCAACACGTTTTTTAAAAGAAAAGACACGAGAGGAGGGAAAGAAACTGGAAGATGAAGAGCTGTTTCTCCTGAGTACTTATTGAGGACTTTTTCCCACGAAGTCATAGCTTTATTCTTTGTTATGTTCATAGTGAAATTGCACAAAAACTTCTTTTACAACCTCCATGATTGTTTATATATCCCAGTAATTCTCCTTTTTAAACTTTACAACAGTAATAGTTAATTTAAAGAATGTGTTTGTATAAAGTTAATATGCAAACCTTTGAACACTTGGCTCCTAATTTGAAAGGCAGTGTCAGTTTTATTTATTTGAAAGGCTTATTTTGCCCTGGCTGGTGTGGCTCAGTGTATTGAGTGCTGACCCACAAACCAAAGGGTTGCTACTTTGATTGCCAGTCAGGGCACATGCCTGGGTTGTGGGCCAGGTTCCCAATAGAGGGTGTGTGAGAGACAACCACACATTGATGTTTGTCTCCCTCTCTTTCTCCCTCCCCTTCAGTTTTTAAAAATAAATAAATAAAATCTTTAAAAAAAAAGAAAAGGAATGTTTTTTAAAAAGGCTTATTTTGAAGTTAAAGGCTTCCAATATTAAATTTATTTAAAGTAATATGCTACTGTCATGTGTTTTCTATTACATTTAGGTCTTTTCTCTTGAGGGTAAACAGTTTTTCACAATACCTTGGAAAACTATTGATGATGTCAGGATAAATTTAATGTTTCAGTTGTAGATAAAGAGACTTTATTATTTTGGTACAGGAAGTTTCATTGAAGTGGAGAGTGTAGATGACAAACCTCAAACTGAGTTAGCAGAAGCTGCCAAGCCTCCCTCTGCACAAGGTGAAGAGGAACTGATAGGACCTAAGAAAGAAGAATACAGTGGTGACTCTGAAGGCTTCCTAGGAGACAAATCTGAAAATGAGCCCTTGGGTATTGAACCACATGAAGAAACTGAAAAAGATGCAGATGATTTGCTCAATGAATGGCAAGATATTAATTTGGTAATAATGTTACTTTGTGCTTTAACTTATTGCTAAGGAAGCCATGTTAAGTAGATTTTGAGTTGTAAGGAGTTACTGGTTGAATATTTATTAGCTATTTGCGTGCCTCTTTTTGTTCTTGCTGATGGTAGGTACCTTTTTTTTAATGTAGGTTTGGGAAAGTCTCCACTTTCCCTGTGATTTAGTGAGGGAACTCTGAAGATATTATAGACTTGCTCAAAAATCCAAGTGGAAAACTTCTTCATAGGTGGGAAAGTTCATTGGTAATTTCAGTCAGATTAGATTCAGGCTTTTGTAACAGATGAATTTAATTGGATTCTTAATATAATGATCTACAAATGAAATTATTTTCTAGGCAGAGCTGGAAACTCTGGAGAGCGATCTTTTAACAGAACAGAATTTATTGAAAGCTAAAAAACAGCAGCAAGAACGGATTGCTGCTACTGTTACAGGACAGATGTTTTTGGAAAGCCAGGTGGGTGTACCAACTTGGGCCTCTTTTAATCACACCTACTCATATTTTTACTTAAGCAGATTCCCTGAGGGAAGGTATCAAATGAAATGTTTAGGCACTCCTGCCATTTCTGAGTCAAGGCCAGGTGGTGGTCATTGTTTTTCTGTAATTCTTTAGGAACTTCTTCGCCTGTTTGGAATTCCCTATATTGAGGCTCCCATGGAAGCAGAGGCTCAGTGTGCCATTCTGGATCTGACTGATCAAACTTCTGGAACAATCACTGACGATAGTGATATTTGGTTGTTTGGAGCACGACATGTCTATAAAAACTTTTTTAATAAAAACAAGTTTGTAGAATATTACCAATATGTGGACTTTCACAACCAGTTAGGTAAGACTTCAGAGTATGATTACTTTCTGAACTTTACCTTCAGAATTTGTATTGATTTTTTTTCTTTCCGAGGAGCTAACTTGATGTATTAATGGAAATGATAGTCTATACAAATGTTCATATAAGTGATTTTTTGTTTACTAGAGGAACAGGATTTTAAAATTAGAATGAAGAAATTAAAAGCCTAGTATGTTTAGACGTTTCCTGCAATTTAATCATCTGACCTGGTTAGACTTTAGTTACCTGATATCTCAAGAGTGAACCAAATGTAGAGATGGGAGGCAGGTGGGAGTCTCTCCGGTTGGAATCATGAACCTTATGATCCTATACTGGTGTTTCTGGCAGTCTCTCATTGTCCCATTTATCCAACAGGCATGCCAGTTGTTGTTCTTGGCAATGGAGAAACAGCAGAAAAATAAAAACAGTCTAATAGAAATAGATAGTAAAAAAACATAAATCATAATTGCGCAGATAGTGGCATGTGCTATATAGAAAAATAAAGCAGTGAAAGAGTTTCATGAAGTACATGTACTGTTTCAGGTAGAGTTTTGGTTGGGAAAGGCTTTACTAATAGGTAACTTTTAGGCCGAGGTGTAAAGGGAAGCAGAAGCCACTGTTACAGCTATTGTCTCTTGAGGATGAGTATGTGCAAAAGCCCTCGGCAGAAGTTTGGTTGGTGTATTCTAGGGAAGCAGGAGGTGGTTATGTATTGAATTTTGTCCCCTCAAAATTCACATATTGTGGTCCTAACCCCCCAAATACTTCAGAATGTGGCTGTATTTAGGGATATAGTGTTTAAAGAGGTAATTATTTTTTGGTAATTATTAAATGAAGTCATTAGTGTGGACCCTAATACAGTCTGATTGGTGTCCTTATAGGAAAAGGAGGTTGGGATAAAGAGGGAAAAGGGAAGACACATGGAGAAGACAGCCATTTACAAGTTAAGGATATAGGCCTTCAGAAGAAACTAGCCTTGCCAATACCTTAAAACAGGGGTGTCAAACTAATTTTCACCAGGAACCACATCAGCCTTGCGGTTGCCTTCAAAGGGCTGAATGTAATTTTAGGACTGTGTAAACGTAACTACACTTAACTAGGGGCAAGGGGCTCAGTGCTGCTGCTGGGTAGAAGCAAGGTGCCAGGCTGGATAAAACAAGGTGTAGGGCTGAATTCAGCTTGAGGGCCTTGTGTTTGCCACCTGTACCTTAAAACTTCTAACCCCCAGAACTGTGAGGAAATAACTTCCTGTTGTTTAAGCCACTCAGTCTGGGTACTTCATTGTGACTGTCTGAGCAAACTAAGGAGAGGCCAGTGTGAGTGAAGGAGGAGGATAGCAAGAGTAAATATCAGAGAGGAAGGAAGAAACCCAAACCAAGTAGCGTCTGCCATGCTATACAAAGGATTTCTGGGTGGATTAGGTGTGTGGATTTGAGAGAAGGTGAACAGTCAAGGGTGACTCTTTGTCCTGAGCAGTGGACTCACTCTTAATGAGGTGAGAGAATCCAGAGACGAAGCAGTTGGAGTAGAAGAGATAAGAAGATCCAGGTTTGGATCTCTTATATCTGAGATGCCCATTACATATCCAAGTAGAGATGGTAAGGTGATTGTTGAATATGTGTGACTGTGGTTCAGAGGAGAAATCCAGCTAGAAAGCTAAATTTGTGGGTTGGAGTACAGATGGTATTTAATTGATGTTATTAAAAGCTGTGAAGATGGATGAAACTTTAAAATTCTTAACAGAATGCCAATAAAAAAAGAATCTGTTTCAGATAGTAAATAGATGCTTTTGGCTGTTGGATGAGAATGTGTATACATAATATTGTTGATATAATAAAATGTCTATAAGTGTTATATAAGATTTCTAAAATAAAACTTAAAATTAAAAAATATATAATAATTTTTATTCTTATAGGATTGGACCGGAACAAATTAATAATTTTGGCCTATTTGCTTGGGAGTGATTACACAGAAGGAATACCAACTGTAGGTTGTGTTACAGCTATGGAAATTCTCAATGAATTCCCTGGACATGGCCTGGAACCTCTCCTAAAGTTCTCGTAAGTTCTTTTTTAATTTCTTTGATCCAGATGTTCATATAAATACCCAGATTACCAGTCAGAGCTATTATTTACACTATGACCTGTTACAATTGTTATTCATTAAGAAAACAGGAGGAGGTATTGATTAGGGTTGCTAAAATATGGTTTCCCTTTTTTAGAAATCTGATGAAATCAGAGACCATTTTTTTTTTTAAGTTGTCAGGTTTATCCTAATTCAAGGGTACAAAGACAGTCCTCTGGGATTACCTAGGTGTGTAGAAGTTGCTGCTTCAGCAACTTAAAGTAGCTACTTAATAAATATTCAAATATTTATTAAGTAGCTACTTTGTGTCAGACACTGTGCTAGGCTGGGATAGAAAAGAGGGCTAAGTCATAAACCATACCCTCAAGCAGCTCCCATGCTCTTGGAGGTGATCAAGAAACAAACACATACTAGTACTTCTGTTTGTTGAGTGTCCTGAAAGGGGTTGTCCAGAGACGGGCATGGAAATATAATGCCAGGAACTTTATATTAGGTGCTGCTTTCCTTTTTCTCACTGCTTGTGTACTGATGTATTCAGTGGTGGGTGCATTCCACACAGAACCTAAGAGTTGTCCTAAACCTGGGGTATACTTCAATTTTTGAGATTCTGAGGTGTTGGTAGTTATGAGTATGTCTGTGAAAGTAGTTCTTTCTTAAGGTTGTACCCTGATGGCATCTTTTTTTAAAAAATTGAAGTGTAATTGACACACCATAAACTTCACTCTTTTAAAAGTGCACAATTCGTAGCTTACAGGCTATTCACAAGATTATGAGCTCATGTTCTAACCATCAGTTTGTCATGAGATACTATTTCACAACAGATGATTTTATGATTTTTTATCATGAGTTTGAAAAATTCTGGGTTGTTTTGGTCTGAAGAATCAGTGATTAGAATTCAAATGTAAATACAAAATTGTTTTTTTTTAATTTAATTTTATTTATTTATCTTTAGAGGGGAAGGGAAGGAGAGAGGAAGAGAAACATCAATGTATGGTTGCTTCTCATGCATCCCCTGCTGGGAACTGGCCCCTGCCGGGAACTGGCCTGCAACCCAGGCATGTGCCCTGACTGGGAATTGAACCAAGATCGTCTGGTTGACAGGCCCACGCTCAATCCACTGAGCTACACCAGCCAGGGCTTAAATTGTTTTAATGGTTGCTGTCCTGCAGCCTTAGCATACAACCAATGTATTTTATTTTATGCTTTTTAAATATTTCTTCATGATTTTATTATTGAAGAAATGTATATACTGGAAGTAAGTTATTAGGGTGCTTATAAGTCATGGTATTTCAATAACTTGAACAACCACAAGGAGATTTTTTATACAAATAATAAATATATAATAGGAAAATTATAAAACATGGACTGAACAGATAATTAACATTTTGGTTTATATAATTTTAGACTTTAACAATATACTCATACATTTTATATATATACATTTGACCTTTGAACAACTGTGTTTGAACTGCTTATATATGGATTTTTTTCCTATAACTATACAGTTGAACTCTCTGTAGTTTAGGTTTTCTATCTGTGTTGAAAACAGTATTTTCTTTTTCCTTTTAAGTATATTTTATTGATCATGCTATTACAGTTGTCCCATTTTTCTCTCCCCTTTATCCCCTTCCACCATGCACCTTCCTCCCTCTCTTCGACATTCCTCCCCCTTATTTCATGTCCGTGGGTCATACATATAAGTACTTTGGCCTCTCCATTTTTTATACTATTCCTAACCTCCCCCTGTCTATTTTCTACCTACCAATTATGCTTCTTATTTACTGTACCTTCTCCGCCTTTTTCCCCTTCCCATGCCCTGCTGATAACTCTCCATGTGAACACCATTTCTGTGATTCTGTTCCTGTTCTAGTTGTTTGTTTAGTTTATTTTGTTTTTTATAGGGTCAGTTGATAGTTGTGAGTTTGTTGTCGTTGTTCTTAGTTTTGATCATCATCTTTTTCTTAGATAAGTCCCTTTAACATTTCATATACTAAGGGCTTGGTGATGATGAACGTCTTCAACTTGACCTTATCTGGGAAGCACTTATCTACCCTTACACTGTAAATGATAGTTTTGCTAGGTAGGGTAATCTTGGATGTAGGTCCTTGCCTTTCATGACTTGGAATACTTCTTTCCAGCTCCTTCTTTCTCGCAAGGTTTCTTTTGAGAAATTAGCTGATAGTCTTATGGGAACTCCTTTGTTGGTAACTTCTTTTCTCTTGCTGCTTTTAAGATTCTCTCTTCAATTTTAATCCTTGGCAGTTTAATTATGATGTGTCTTGGTGTAGTCCTCTTTGGGTCCAACTTGTTTGGGACTCTCTGAATTTTCTGGACTTGAATGTCTGTTTTCCTCACCAGATTGGGGAAATCTTCTTTCATTATTTTTTCAAATACGTTTTCTATTTCTTGCTCTTCCTCGTCATCTTCTGGCACTCCTGTAATTTGGATGTTGGAATGTTTAAAGTTGTCCCAGAGGTCCCTAAGTCTCTCCTCGGTTTTTGAATTCTTGTTTCTTCATTCTGTTCTGGTTGAATACTTATTTTTCCTTTTGTTCCAAATTGTTGATTTGAGTTCCAGTTTCCATCCCTTCACTGTTGGTTCCTTCTGTATTTTCTTTTATTTCAATTTGTATAGCTTTCATTTCTTCTTTTCTTTTGCAGCCAACCTCAAATCATTTGTGTGAGCATACTGATTACCAGTGTTTTGAACTGGTAGGTTGGCTCTCTCTTCATTGCTTAGTTATTTTTCTGGAGCCTTGACCTCTTCTTTTATTTGGGCCATATTTCTTTGACTTGGCACACCTGTTACATTGTAAGGGGTGGAGCCTTAGGTATTAGCCAAGGTAGGGCAACCCTCTCTTCTGGGTTGTGGTGCTGTATGTGGGGGAAGGGTCTGAGAAGGAACAGTGCCACTTGCTGGGCTCTTGCTGGCTTTCAGTCACTTCCCCCCTACCTATAAGCAAATTGTGCCTTTCTATACTGATTCCCAGGTGGATGGGTTTGTGTACATTCTAGGACCTTATGGGTCCCTCCAGTAGACTCTCCTGTAAGACTGGGAATTTCTCCCACCAACACAACCCCCACAGGTTTTTACAGTCATAGGTTTTGAGGCTTTATTTTCCCATGCTGGTACCCTGGTTTGTGAAGATTGTCTCATTCTCCAGTTGTTCCTCTCCATTTATCTGCATGAGAATGTTGGACTGCCAGCCACTGCCTTGCCTGCCTGCCTGTTACAGAAAACAACTCAGTTGCTTTTGGGTGTATGGAGTAGAATTTTATTTTATATGCGCAGACCCAGAGGATTCAGTCTCCAAATTCTGGGCCCTGATCAATGGGCAACAATTTTTTATATATGGCGAGGGATGGTCTGCCACTCTGACCGTTACTTCTGGTGCTAAAGCAAGAGAGTGGAACTGCTGATAGGAGTTAATATGAATTTCTTTGTTCTTATTCCTCAGTCACTTAATTACTTGTTCTCCCTAATCTTGTTGACTCAGCTGTGAGCCCCCTTCCTGGGCAGGCCATTAGCCATTACATTCATCCTATTGATTCACCGGCTACCTCCCCTCCTGGGCAGGCCACTACATTCCCCCCTTTTGATGCTGACAGTACTGTTGACTGCTCTAGCGTCACTTAGTGCATGGTCATCCTAGTGCATCAGGGGGCTGCTGTAATTTCTGATAATGGTATCACTGGAGGGACAAAATCTTGGCAGTTGCCCTGCGAGTAACTTGCTTCTAAATTCTGAACCATGGTCCACAGGATACAGGGGCCGAAGCTTGAACCTAAGAAGATAATAATTAGGGGTCCTAGAAGGGGAAGTAGCCACTGGAGCCAGGCTTGAGGATTTATTCCTCAATTTCTCTAATTTTAACTTTCTGTTTCTTTGGTGCAGCACTTTATATTCTCTCTGATTTCTTTAACTTTCTTTGCTATGATCCCTGACTGATGTACATAGTAGCAACATTCCTGTCCCAGGAACGTACAGGTTCCCCCTTTCCCTGGATTCAGAACGTTAATGAGGTTTCTTTCCTTATTATTTTTCTTTTCCTGTGATTTACTATTAGGGAGGGGTTCTAAGATTCCTTTCTCTTTCTGTAATCATATAAAGGACAATGGACAAAGGTCTCATCTTCTTGTAGCTGCTTCCAGCTGGACATGGATGTCATCCTACCTACCCTTCGATCAGGGGTACCCTGAAAGATGAGGGGGGTGCAGCACGGAGGGAGTCCTTCCTGCAAGGGGAAGGACCTTACAGGGTCCTGGTCAATTGGCTGTCACCAGGAAGCCGCAGGCTTGGTGTCCAAAGGCTGGCATAATTGGACCGTTGTCCTTCTGGTCAGGTCATATTCTGGAGGTGACAGATTAGGCAAGAAATTGGAAGCACAATTAAATCATAATTATTAAATGACAAAGGCAGGGACTTCAGTAAAGAATGGCTTATCTGGAGGAAGGTGTACAAGGCGTGCTACACCTATATAAGACTTCTGTGGCCTACTACACTAGGGCTGAGGGGAATACATTAGGATTTCCCTCCTTTTAGTTTTTTCTGCCCAAGTTTTTTCTTGAGCCCTTTCTGCCCAAGCTATCAAGACAGAAAAGGGAAAATCAGTTCTAAAGTGAAGCCCACAGACCACCCCAACCCTTTATTAACCTAACTACTTAGTGCAGTCAAACTGTTGAGTCTCAGGGGACGATGACAAAGATGGGCTCCTTAAGTGAGGCCTATATTGCAACCAATCACTCACAGGCATAGGCAGGTCATAGGCATACGGCCTATGAAAACAGAAGAACACATAGGTTAATTCACACAACAATCTCTAAACCAGTCTTTGCACCAGTGAGACTGTCCTTTGGGAAGACATTCCATTGCAAGTTCCTTCCTGCAATGACATTTAACAGTGGTAATTTGACAGGTCCTTTGCAGCTGTAAATTGTACATCTTCGGTGACATCACAAACCTGGTTTCAACTCTTAAATGAAAATAAAATTTTAAGATAGTTAGCTGTGCCATTCTGATATCCAATACTGAGCATAGTGATTTTCCTTGAACCACAGTTTTTCTCCTTAAGATCACCCTTACTGTTATTACAGGGAGTACTTTGGGTCCTGCTTTTGATTTTGACTGCTCATTTGCATAAACACACCAAGAGCAGCCTGGATCACTTATGATCCTTAAGTCCGATTTGCTGGAACTCACACAGGGAACCTTCAGATTGACTTCTCAGTCTACCCCTTGGGGCACAGAAGCAGAGCCACACATCTGCCATCTGGCTTCGCCTGTACCAGTCATTTCACTCAAATCCTTGAGCCTCTATTGTGCCTACAGGTTCCTTTTTAGCCATCTTTCAGGAAAGCAACCTTCGTTCCTTCCATGGAAAGACTGGCTGGAACCGCACAACCAACCAAAGTACCAGGCTTTTCTCATGGGCTTTTGCTAGTTTCACACATCAATCCCAGTTCCTCTGAGCTTTCTGGTAATGACCAGAATCTATACATGTCTCCTTAGGCGTGACATTCCAGTCAAATTCTTGGTTAACAAAACTACTATTAATGACTGATCTTACTGGTTTTATACAAAGAAACCTTACGTCATCATTCATTCCTTCAGAATGCCAAATTTTGGAGGGATCAGGTAGGGAGAAAAACACAAAGTTTGAAGGAAAATCTTTCTCCTTCTAATACCCATCAAGATGCATCTCCATGCCTTATACCTTCTATTACTAACACCACATAATTTCTTTCCAAAACTTTCACATTTCCATTTATTTTTATAACTTCCCACAGACTTTCTGCAATATTCACAAATCTTCTATAGCCTTTTTACCTATCCAAATTTATCTATAATTCACTTTTAATCCCTGTTCCTTTCCCACACTGGGAAGGACTGCATTTAAACTCAGTATCCGGCAGCTAAAAGTCCCTAGCACTATAGGTATCTTCTACTAAAAGTCCCTAGATTTGCAGGGACATTTTTCACCTTTCTGAAGCTTACACCTTGGAAACACCCTATAAATCAGATGGTCAGCCTTGGACCTCAGTTCATGACCTTCAAAACCAGAGCCATTCCTATCAGAAACAGTTACACAGAGAACCTGACAGTGTCCACACAGCAGCAGCATACAGCTCATAATCTGAAGAGAAGCCTTATCCAGTTCCAAGATGGCGACACTCATGAATACTCTGTCCTCCATCATGGGGCATTCATGTGGCTCAACCATTTTGCCCAAAATGGCAGCAGCCCGACTCTGGTTCCACCCACCTGCATTGGCAACCCTGAGGCTCTGGCTCCAGTCTCCAGAGGGAAGGAGGCCCCAGAGGCCCCTGGTGCAGCAGGTGAGCAGAGCCCACTCGCAGAGGCTGCGAATCTGTGGTGGAGACTTCTCCCACCTGCAGGGCAGAAGAAGCTGTAGTGGGTCTCATCTCCCCAGAAGGCAGCATCATTACCGGAGTTCCTGCTCTCTGGGGTCCCCCATTGTTTATTCTGAGGATGGACGGAGGTCTCCCAAAGACTAACTCATACGGGTATAGCCTGAAGGGTTAGGGGCATTCCTAATTCTCAGTAGTGCCAGCGGCAGCACATCAGTCCAAGGCAGTCCAGTCTCCTGGTGGAACTTTATTAGAGTTTCCTTGAGAGTCCAGTTCATGTGCTCTACTTTTCCCGAGCTCTGGGGTCAGTATGCAGTGTGCAATTTCCATGTGATATGGAGGAGCCTTGTTGCCTCCTATATTATGTTTGAGACGAAAGCCAGACCATTGTCACTCCCAGTAGTCAGGGGCAATCCGTACCTTGGGATGATTTCCTTCATCTGGGCCTGGGTGACTTCTTGGCTTTTCTCAGTCCTGGTGGAGAAGGCTTCTCCCCACCCAGAAAAGGTGCAGACGAAGACTAAGAGGTACTTATACCCCCAGCTGGGTCTGACTTCAGTAAATCCACTTGCAGGTCCTCAAACGGCTGCCTCCCTGAGTGCTGTATTCCTGGCTTTATTCCTGGGTGCCCTGCCACATTGTTCCACACACAAATAACACACTGCATCCCTGCAGAGGCACAGAACGCAGCCAGATTAGGGAGGTAAAAGTACCTTTTTAACAGGCTTTCTAGGGACCTCTTGCCCATATGAGTGAGGCTGTGGCACTGCCTCACTAGATTGCTGGCTTGCCCCTGGAGGACATATACTTTCCCATCTGGCAACTTCCAATTCTCCTCAGCAGTTTTCCATCCTCCAGCTTGTTGTGCTCACTCTGTTTCGATTTGTGCCCCTTCTTTAAGGACACCCAGTACCCTGTCTTGGTTAGCAGTTCGAACAGCTGGTAAGGGCCCTCCCAGCACTGGTCTCAGGTTGGTACGGCTGAAAGGAGGTTATCTACACACCGCAGTAACACTGGGTCAGTCTCCTTCTCGGTAAATGATTTTAGATCTCTGGCCAGGGCCTCTCTGAGGGGAGTGGGAGAGTTTCTGAAGCTCGGTGGCAGTCTGTTCTGGGTCTAAGTCAGCTAGGCTGAGGACTATAGGTGCCTGTAACCCTGGTCTTTGTCACCTGCCAATGGCTTTTTCTTTTTCCTTTTCAGAGCAGATACAAAGCAAAATCTGAAACACAGAGTTCCAAAACAATATACAGGTAGAGGCATTCTCTTGCACCAATGAGTCCACTGGTGCCTCACAGAGACATGCTGCTTTGCCTCAGGCTGAAGCACTTGTCAGCCCCAATTGACCCTTCCTGAGTCCCAGGTGGCAAAGGTATTATTCTCCCCAACTGGCTACAGGTGACCTTTCCTAGGTCTTATAATACAGGTTTCTGATCAGAAACAGAACCACATGTGAGAAATTTGCTTTTTTCCCCATGAAACCAGAAAACAAGTAGTTGAGATTTCCTTTACTCCAGGTTTAAAACTTTCACATCTTTTATACATATTTCTACTTATCTAGATTTATCTATCATTCTTTTTACTCTTGGTTCCTCTGCTTAGGCAATCTGGTGGCTCCCTGCTCCCAGGAGGTATCTGGTTTCCTGAAGGACCCACTGCCCGGGCCGCCAGCATGGGCCTAGGAGGTCTCCACAGCTCACTCCTAGCTCAATCAAGGGGGCTTGGCTGGGGTAGCCCTGCTTGTCTCCTTGGTGACCCGTTTAGCAGGACCATGTGCAGGGGGCCATGTGGGCCTCTGCCACCTCCCGTCCCTCCAGCAGGGGAGGGTCACTGCCTGCCACCTTGCTGGGCAACTGTTCTGTTATACTGAGGCATATTTTAGAGAGGCCGACGACCCCTTTGAACGGGATCTCTATTCTGCCACCAGAGACCGGCAGGAGCCAGAATCTAGGTCACAGACCAGGGTCTTTGCTTCCCTGGGTCTGGCTGAGAGTTTCCAGAGCATATAGGGAAGGCAGACTGATAGGTGGCTCTTCCTCTTGCTCTTCTTTGAAAATGGGGGGGAGGGGCGTGTTTCTCTTGACCAGACAACTGAGACACTGGATTGTGCCACTTTTTGCCTACTGCTAGCCTTTCCTCCTGTCTTAGGCTTCTCACCTGCACACTGATGGCATGTCCTGCACAAATTCCTGCCAGTGGTCTATGTAAACATACTGATCTTGGTGTCCTGGCTTGCCTGTTACTATGAGGTAGACGGCCCTAATTATACCTAAGTTCAGTGTTCCTTCAGGGGGCTAGCCTACTCTAAATGTTGGCCACTCAAAGGTGCAAAGGACCTCTAACTGACTGGCCTTCATGGTTGGATCCTGGCCGTGGAACCAATCAAAGTTCAGCAGCATGCAGTTAGAATGAATGCAGAGGTAAAGAACAAGAGGAGCAATAGAAGAGTCGTAGAATTGAGGATGTTGCCTGATGTTCTTTTCTGCTTTCTCCTCCTAACTAGACTCTAGCAAGTCACACACCATTTAAAGTAGAGCTTTTCCCTGGCTGGGTGGCTCAGTTTGTTGGAGCGTTGTCCCATACACCAAAAAGGTTCAATTCCTGGTCAGGAACATACCTAGGTTGTGGTTTGATGCCCAATCGTAGAGTGTATGGGAAGCAACTGGTCGATGTTTCTGTTTCTCTCTTGTTTTCCTTCTTTTCTCTCTCTAAAATCAGTAAACATACCAGCTGAGGATTTAAAAATAAATAAATAAGAGTAGAGCTTTTCTGGGCCTTCAGGCTGTATTCAGCCCAGATGTACTTTGTTTGGACTACAGTGTGCTCTTCTTTAATTTTTGAAAATAGATTTTTTCTAAATATTTTATCTATTTGTTTTTAGAGAGGGGAAGAGAGGGAGAGAAACATCAATGTGTAGTTGGCTCTAGTGTGCCTACTACTGGGGACCTTGGCCTGCAACCTAGGCATGTGCCCTGACTAGGAATTGAACCAGAGACATTTTGGTTTGCAGGCTTGCACTCAGTTCACTGAGCTACACCAGCCAGGGCCTCTTCTTTAATTTTTATTGACTACCAACATTTAAGTTTGGGGAGATTTCACAGAAATTTTTGGATTTTCTTGGAGGAAAATGAGATCTGAAAATATTGGTCCCAAATCCCAGATAAGTCCCAAAACAGCTAGACAGGGTACAAATCTTTTAGTTTCATCATTGGGGCTTCCAACTTCCTATTGTGTGCCTCACACTTTAGCTAATGGCAGATGACATCTTCTGTCTTTGTGTTAAGTGCCTGCCCCTCTGGCGTTAAAGAGGGGTGATCCTTTTTGTTTAATGAGCACACAGCGTGTTGTGCTGATTTTCCTCACTGAAAATGATGAGTGCTTCAGAGATGAAATTCAAACAGAGTAGGGGGAAAATATGGGTATCTTCTCAGTGCACTGTTGAAAACAATACTGTAAAACTAATGATGAAAGATCTTTTTATTTTCTCCTCTTTGCATTTTGATCCTACAATGACATCTGTAGTTAGCCTTTTTTAGAGCTAGGTGGCACTCCTGCATTAGTGAAGTGAAACTGGCTGAGCCAGGGTATCTGAATTGCTAATACTGATAAGTATGTGAAACAGTAGAACACATGATGCAGGGGGGGTTTAGGTTCTGTTGAATGCATAGATTGGTGAAGGTTATATTTATGTTTTAACTATTATGCCATTCATTTTTTCAAATTGTATAAATTCTGTCTGTTGCCACATTATAAACCACCTTCAAACAGCAACTGTTACTGATTTTGCTCATGAATCCACAGTCTGGTCAGGCTATATCTAGATGTGTTGTCTCTGTTCCATGTATGTTAGGGGACAGCTCACCTGGACTAGAGGATTCACTTGACATGGCTCATACACATGGCCTGCAAGTGGTGCCATCACCTCAAACCTCATGCAAAACTGGACAGTTGGCCTGTGACCCTCTCTACTGGGACCTCTTTATAAGCTGAGCCTTCCTTAGAGTGTGTTGGCTGCTTCCAAGGCAAATTATCCAAGGGACAGGTTGTTGAAACTAGTCACTGAGGGCCTGGAGGAGAGTCACTTCTTTAGCCACAGAATCTGCCTGGCTCAAGTGAAGGGGAGATGGACTCAGCTTCCTGAAGGGGGAACAGTCAAAGAATGTGTGGCTATCTTTAACTTGCCATAGCAATTGATGTTCGTAATGGAAAACTGAAAAGTGAATAAAATACAAAGAAAAAATGATGAGCTATATTCTTGCTTAGAGCATTGCCTAGCACACAGTGAAATAATGTTGCTTAAATATCTTTAGTTTTTCACCCTATCCACTTTATGCATGTTTCCAAAATTGGGATCATATTCTATGTAGAATTATGTTCTGCGTTTTTAAAATTGAACATGTTCTTGGCATTTTAATATTTTATTAAATATTCCTGGATCCATTATTGTAGCTAACTCAAGGTATATAAATAATACACAAAGGTATATTTCCTCCATTTTACCTCTGAGAAACAGACCTGAAGAAGCTGAGACTTTTTTATGAGTATGGGCTTTGGAGGGAGATTGTCAGGGTCTGACTCTACCAGCCTGAGCTGTGAAATCTTGAGTAAGTGACTTCTCTTTGAGTTCAGTTTCCTTGTCTGTGAGGTGAGGACAATGATAGGCCTGTTCTCATGAAATGATTGGTGTGTAGAACAGTTAACACAGTGCCAAGCACAGAGTTATCTATAATCATTGTTTGCCATCATTATATATTATGGTTAATAATACTAAATATAATATTTGTATTATGTAGGTCATAGGATTTGTTTTGAAATTAGGACTGGAGTTTCTGTCTCCTAACTTTAAGTTTAGGTCTTTATCTGTAATACATCTACTGTAATGTTATTGCTTTATAAAGACTTGTTTCTTTTGCCTTATAGAGAATGGTGGCATGAAGCTCAGAAAAATAAGAAGATAAGACCTAATCCTTATGACACTAAAGTGAAAAAAAAGTTACGGAAACTGCAGCTTCCACCTGGCTTTCCTAACACAGCTGTTGCAGATGCTTACCTCAAACCTGTGGTGGACGACTCCAGGGAATCATTTCTGTGGGGGAAACCTGATCTTGACAGAATTAGAGAATATCCTTTTATGTAAAACATAGGAACATTGAGCCAAATCTGTGTTTTGATTTAAAACTTATGAAACATGAACTTGGATTTTCTTAATATTCCATTTGTCTAAGATATTCCTTTTAGTTCCTTTTTCTCAGTTTTTTTATTTTATGGTAAAATGCACATAAAACTTACATTTATATTCTTAACCATTTTAAGTGCACAATTCGGTGGTATTAAGACTTTCATGTTGTTGTGTAGCCATTAGCACCATCCATCCTCATAATTCTTTTCATCTTGTAAACCTGAAACTCTATACCCATTAAGTAATAACTCCTATTTCCCCTGGCCATTACCATTCTATATTCTGTCTCTATAATTTTGACTATTTTAAGTGCTTCATATAAGTGGAAACATACAGCATTGTTCCTTTGTGTCTGGCTTACTTTGCTGAGCAGAGTTCATCTACAAGGTTTATCTACATTGTAGCAAATATCAGAAGTTTTTTTGAAGGCTGAATAATATTCTGTTTACGTATATACCACATTTGGACACTTGGGTAGTTCCACATTTTAGCTATTGTAAATAATATCCTTAAAGAGGATCTTTATTTGAAATAAGTAGTATAGCATTCATAGATATAACCATGTACTTAAGTATTCTGAAAGAATGGAAGGGGAAATTAGGTTTTTTAAAATTACTTATATACCTCTCTGCGTATTTAAATAATTATTTGATTAGATATTCTAAAGTAATAGAATTGATCTAACTACAGTTCTTTTTCTTTCAAAGAAATATGTATGATACTTGCTTTTATTTTAGGGTAACCTTTTTTTCATAGTCACGAGTGTTTGATGTCCTAAAATGAGGGTGGGATGTGTTTTATCTTAGAGGATATTGAAAAGAACATAATGTCAGATGATTATATTGGAGTAATTTGTTTTGTTACTCCTAATTTTTACCACTTTTAATCTTTATAAATATGAAAATCTTTGGAGATATGGGGAATGGAATCAAGGATGGTTTTTTGGACCTTTTTATTTATCATTTATTTAAATATGTTTAGAAATGTGTATAAGTCTTAACTGCCTGCATATTTTGTCAGCGCTATTTTGGCTGGAATAGGACGAAGACGGATGAGTCTCTGTTTCCAGTATTAAAGCAAATGAATGCCCAGCAGGTAATCATGGCAGCTCTTTTCCTAGTTCAGGATAAAGAGTTACTCTTTTATTGTAGGGCATGTAACATACATTTTTAAATGATTTAATGAGAACAGAAGAAAACAATAAAAGAAAAATTGGACTTTGTCTTCATTTTCTAATGTCACCCTTAGGGCTGGACTTTGGTGTCCTTTTGACTCATTCTGATTTTGAAAAAAACAGTGTAATAATGGATTGTACACTGAGGTAGTTTCAGTTAAATATGCTTTCCTTTTAGTGCTATTTTTATTTTTTAACAAGTCTAGGAAGTGTCCAGTACAAAGCAATAATTAATGTCTTAATGCTCTTTAAGTCTATGGAGGAATCATACTGCATTAAGTATGATCTAGACACTAAAATTTACTGTTCTCGATTCATTTGGGAGAGAACTAGATTTTGAGAGAGAATGAATTAGTGTTCTCTGAAATGGACATTTAATACTAGTAAACAAAGTGGAACTCTCAGATTTGCTTTAGAAACTTTACTTGTCTGATTTATTTTTATTTTATTTTATTTTTTTAGACCCAGCTCCGAATTGATTCTTTCTTTAGATTAGCTCAACAGGAGAAACAAGATGCTAAGGGTATTAAGAGCCAGAGACTTAACAGAGCTGTGACATGTATGCTGAGGAAAGAAAGAGAAGAAGCCGGTCAAAGAGAAGCAGTTTCTGTTGCCATGGAGAAAGAATTTGAGTTCCCTGATAAAGCAAAAGTTAAGACCCAGAAGAGAAGCATAGCAAATAAATGGAAAGAATCATCAAGCCTGAAAAGAATGAGGCTTTCAGATTCTAAACGAGAGAGTAAATGTGGGTTTTGGGGGGAAGCCTACCTCTCGCAATCATCTGGTGCATCCTCAGGTGAGGATGCTGAATGTTTATCTTTAATGCATATGCAGCAGGGAAAAGCAGCTGGAGAGGCAAAAATCAGCTCTTCAGATTTGCAGAATACGAGGAAACCTGATTCTGTAAGGGATGGAGGCACCACCACGAGCAGCAGCTCTAGTGATGATGATAGTGAGAAAACAAAACCAGTCCTGGTGACTGCCAGATCTGTGTTTGGGAAGAAGGGGAAACTGGGAAGCACAAGAAGAAAGAAAAAAAGCCTACTTTAAATGTGTATTCTCTTAACACTTTGTAATAAATTCATTGTGAGGAAATAATAAATGTATGCAGTCTTTGAATTTAGTGTGTGGTTTTTAAAAATATGGATACTTAATTTGATATGTATTTTCAATGTGTTACATTGTTTTAATGTTTTCTATCATTGAATATTTCTTTTTTTAAAGATTTTATTTATTTATCTTTAGAGAGGAAAGGAAGGAGAGAAGGAGAGAAATATCAATGTACGGTTGCCTCTTGTGAGTACCCTGCTGGGAACTGGCCTGCAACCCAGGCATGTGCCCTAACTGGGAATCGAACCGCGATCGTGTGGTTTGCAGGCCTGCGCTCAATCCACTGAGCTACACCAGCCAGGGCTGAATATTTCTTTATATTCACAGGCTTTGTTCATGTTCCTGTTATTGTAAAATGTATAATGTCTGATCCTTTGTGACAACATTAAACAAAAGGAAAAAGGATTTATATTGATCGGTGCTCTCAGTACAGATCCCTCTGATTTTACAACCTTGATGAACAGAAAAATAACCTTACTTCTCATTTCACAACAGTGGCAGTTATGCCCAGCTGCATAAACTTGTTCCCCACTGCTTCCCATTTTCACTCAGGGTCCACTCAGAAGGACAGCAGGAGGGAGCCTCACTGCTGCAGCATACTTGAAAAGTATGTCTTCTGTGATTAGGAAACGTGAATGGGATGCATGATTCCACCTGTAAGCATTAACTTTACAGGAACGTCTGCACCATGATGTTCTGCTTTTGAAATACTTTGGTTGTCCCAAGCCGACTTCTTTGAAAATGTGTATAGGGCTCAGGGCTGTAGTTGAACTGGTGTAGGTGCGTTAACTTTAGGAGTGGCTTCCAGAGGTGGATTATTAAGAGAGCAGCCCAGCCAAGGTTAGTGTGTGATTCCTCCTGCTGAGATCTCTCAACAATAACTCCCAAAGTTGTGAATGCTTACTTAGAGGTAGAAATACTCTGAGGATAGTATTACTGTTACGGAACAGGGCCAAGGGAGGTACGATATACTATTACCAAAAGGGCCCCCATTAGGTTCGCATTGTCTGCCACTGGAGGGAAGACATCTCTCAATGCCAGAGATATGTGAAAAGGCAAGGAAATGTTTATTTAAAGCTACACAGACTTAAAGTAGTGATCTAATGTCTTCATTAAAATACCAGTCCTTTAGAATACCCACAGACACACACAGTCCTTCTCCCTCTACCCTAATTTGGGGAACCATATCTCAGGAAAAGAAGTAGATTCAGGCTCCTGGCATCATCAGCTGTGTTGCCGTCAGGATCTCCAGCTTTGGATTTCAGTTAACCCAAAGTCATGTGACACTTTATGGCCTACTGGCAAGAGTCCTTTCACCCTTCTTCTAGGCAGTCTCTCCTGCTTTCTAGGCCACGTGGCCAAAGGGAGCACCCCAAAGCCTCATGTTTCTCTTCTACCAAAGCTGCAGGAGTCCCCACTCTGGCCAAAACTGCGTGGTTCTCTCCATGGCTGCCCTGTCTGGGTTTAAATCCCTGCGCCAATCTTCCTTTGTATCCCCATTTCTGACTCCTCCTACAATCAGTTACACACCTGCCAGCATTCCTGTAGTATTCCGAGTTTACTGGGCAGCCATCGTGAATCTGGGAAAGTGTGGCTCCATGTAATGGAGCCAGTCATCTCCAAGCTGTCATGCAGGCACTGTAACCAGAGGGACCTGCCCCTCCCCCCCAGTTACATCTTGGGTGGAAGTCCCATCCCCCTGGCTCAGAGCATGGCCACAGCTATTTAACATATCTGTGCAACCAGTTAAAGGTTATAGATATGTTAAATGACCATGCCAGGGGTTAGCTGCAAAGCTGTTGCTGTACAAAACAGCTCTGCATGTTCCTGCTCCATGTGTCCCTTCTCCCAACTCACACCCGTGGTGGGGGAAGGGGTGAGGACATCCTATATATCTATTTCCTGGACACCCTAAGTTCTGGACCCCATTCCAAATCCCTATTTGGGGCCCCCATCTTGGCTGCACACTGTTTCATTACCAATTACTTTGAGCTTGGGTTCTTTGGTCTTTGGGTTGTTTCCATCTGTGTCTTTTTGGCATTTTGGTATTTCTACCTTTCTTGATTTCCTTCCCCCAGTCTTCAAATACTGGTTGAAAATCTTTGCCAGTGAAAAGCAAATACAAATAAAT
The DNA here is from genome assembly GCF_014824575.4 of Sturnira hondurensis. NCBI lineage: Eukaryota > Metazoa > Chordata > Mammalia > Chiroptera > Phyllostomidae > Sturnira > Sturnira hondurensis. The sequence continues at coordinate 157,849 of NW_028088815.1, read as the reverse complement.
AACCTTCAACAATCTTTGAGTGATGTTTTTATATGCTCTTGTTTATATTTACCTTTCAGCCCAACTCCCCAAATATTAGGACTACAACTGCTGTTTCTCCTTGTCCATTATTTCTCTCTGATTTGAAATATCTCTTCTGCTTCTGTCAGTTTCCTCTAGCAGCTTCCTAATGTCAACAGTAACTTTCACATAAATACACTCAAATCTTTTCTTAATGCTTCTATTTTCTGGAGGTATGTGAAGAAGAACACCGGGGGCGGGGGGTTGGGGGTAAATTAACTTTTATGTTATTCTCAAGAAATTAATTTTGTTGCCTTTGATCAGTACTTTACATTTGTTTTTTGCTTTAATAATTGGCATGAAGGCTAAATTGCTGTGACAAAGATGTTCATATACAGTGGCCTCAATAACCTGGAACATTATTTATCTCTTACTTAACAGTCTGGCCCATCTGAGCTGGTAATGCAGGTATGTACCATGAGTCATTCAGCTCTGAGGTTCAGTCATTACTTAAGCAGCTGTCTTGCTTAAGTGGTCTATACTGGGTCACTGTTACATCTGCATTTCTACATGCTGGAAGAGGAAAGAACCAAAGTCCAGGGTTAGCAGAATGTCTTATGTTAAAGGTGACTAGAAAAATCACTTTTGCTCCTGTTCTGTTGACCTGAAATGTGCATAGTCTTCAGAATACTCTAGAAATACTAAAAAGTGTTATTTCTACCTGGGCCATCTACCCAGGAAGAGGGGAAAAAGAGATATACAGGACTGTTAGTACCTTATGCCATATTTACAGTGTTTATAGAACAGTTTGATGATACATACTTTTTTTCTTTTAACCCTATAACCAAGATGAATTTTTTTACAAGGGAAGAAATTAGCAATGTTAACCATTTTTACCAAATTCACTCATCTAGTAGGAAGATGTGGCCTAAGCCTAAATCTTCTAACTTGAAATTCAAAGTTCTGTTTTACCTCTTAAGTAAACTGCCTGTGTAAAACAAAAAGTAGCAAAGCAAATTTATCCTCCTTCAAAGCAAATAGGTATAACTTATTTAGGATGCTGATTATCGTATACAGTTTTTATAAAATTATCTTTCAGCTCATTAATATTTAGCTATCTCTACATTTGCTGTTAAAGAGCTCATCTATTGAGCACTTAATTTCATTTATTATATTTGACTCATTTTTATAGATTCTAGTTGTCTGGTGTAATTCTTGTCATCAAATTTTGAACATTTTAATCACTATTAGTTTTCATTTCTTTTTTTAGAGAGAGGGGAAGGAGAAAGAGAAAAACATGGATTGGTTACCTATCATATGTGCCGCAGCTGGGGACTGAACCCACAACCCAGGCATGTTTCCTGATGGAATCAATCCGAGACCCTTTGGTTTGCAGGACAGTGCCCAACCAAATGAACCACACCAGTCAGGGTAATCATAATTACTTTGAAGTCTTTGTTAACTCCAATATCTGATTTACCTGTTGGTTTCTATTATCTCTTTCTTGGTATGACTGTTACTGTACAAAGGTCCAAGGTGGGGTGCAATATTTGGCCCATGGAGGGATGCCAAAAACTGCTACAGAACCACAGGGGCCCCTCCCAAGGGTGGTATACTAATACCTACTGGGCTCGTCTGTCCATCGCCAATTGGAAAGACATCTCTCAATGCCAGAGATTTGTGAAAAGGAAATGTTTATTTAATGCTATTCAGACCTAATGCCTTCAGTAAAATATCAAAGTCCTTTAGGGTATACATCTATGTGTGCGTGCGCACGCGCACGCACACACACACACACACACAGCGCTCCCTTCTCCCCCTGTCCTAACTCCGGGTACCGTAAATCAGGAAAAGAGCACATGTCCATTTTTCTAGCCTGCTGGTATCGTCAGCTGTGTTGACTGTCCTGGCAGGATCTCCAGTTAATCCAAAGTCATGTGGCACCTTCCACTGGCAAGAGTTCTTTGTATCAAGTTCCAGTCAAAGTCTCTCCTGCTTTCCAGGCCACTCGAGTGACCAAAGGGAGCGCCCCAAAGGCACATGGGCCTCTTCTACCAAAACTGCAGAGGTCCGCAGTCCACCAAAAGTGTGTGTCTTCCTCCTTCACCTGGCCGCAGGGATCTCCATTCTGGCAAAGCTATGTGGTTTTCCCTTTCAATCTGTTGAAACCGCGTGGCTCTCTCTCAATGGCTGCAGGGGTCTGGGTTTAAATTCCTGCACCAATCTTCCTCTGTACTGCTATTTCCCACTCCTCCCACAATCAGTTACACCTGCCAGTATTTCTGTATTATTACAAGTTTACTGGGCTGCCATTGTTAGTCTGGGCAGGTATGGCCCCATGTCCTAGAGCCAGTCCTCTCCAAGCTCCCACACAGGCGCTGTAACTCGGGGGATCTGCCCCCAGTTACATCTTGCGGGGGAAGTGACTTCATCCCCCTGGTTCCAAGCATGGTCACAGTTATTTAACATATCCAAGTGACCCGCCAAAGACTATAGATATGTTAAATGATCATGCCATGGATTAGCTGCAAGGCTGTGGCTGTACAAAACAGCCCTTCATGTTCCTGGTCTATGTGTCCCTTCCCCCAACTCACACCTGTGAAGGAAGGAGTACGGACATCTTATATGTCTCTCCAATATTCCTATACACTTTGAGTTCTGGACACCATTCCAAATCTTTTTTTGGGGCACCCCCCCTTAGCTGCACCCTGTATCATGACTAGTAGATTTTGACAAAATGCTGGACATTGTGTGTTAAAACTTGTAGATATTCTGGATCTTCCATTTGAGAGGATTCAAGAAGGTATTATGGCAGGCAGCACAGGAGAACACCTTACTCTGATCAGCACTGAGTGAATTCAAGCCTGGTTAGCAGTCTTTGTAAGATTCCATCATGTAGTCCTCCACCCCCATTTTCTTAAAAAACAAGTTTTGAGGGGTACCAATGGACAGCCAAGTGTTTCTTTTCTTTTGAGCTTTACTTTTACCCATTTTATGCTTGGAAACAGCATTTTTTCCTAAGTATCTTACTGAGCAAATATTTTGAGTGACATGTCAGGCCTATTTTTCTGTCTCTGGGATCTTGGAGCTCCCAATTCCTAGCTGCCTTGACAGCTGTTAACACTATTCTTTTGTCTTCCCAGTTGGCATCCTTTCATGTTGTCCTGTGTTTGTCTTCTCAGCCTCTTTACACCATTAATCAGCAGAAGTGTGGAATTTATGTTTTTCTCAGCAGCTCTCATGCCCTTGAGTGTGCACACATGCCTGCACCTATGTTTAAAATCTGCTTTTCTAATTCTCAGTATAAGCAGAGTTATCAACTACATAAAACTTGAGACAGAATTCTCTGTACTTTTTAAATGGTGCAATATAATTGAAATTATCCTTGTCATCATGTCAGTTTAGATTACTGATTTTCAACCAGTGTACCACCAGAATTTTTAAAACATGCAATACCTGACTAGGGGCACTTGCCCTTTTCCTCTTAGATTTTCAAATAAAAAAAAATGGCAACAGCCAGTACAACTATAGCCACCTGTTCAGAGTGAATCAAAATTATACCTATTTTTTGTCAGATTGGCAAAAATATAAAATTTTTTTGGTAAGCTGAAAAATTTAGTAATTGATTTATGTATGCCACAGGATGAAAGAGGTTGAAAATTGCTGGTTTAGATGATTTAGAGACTCTGTCTCTTAAGAAATCCAGCAATGAGTGTACACCAGTGTTCATAGCAGCACTATTCACAATTACTAAAGGTAAACCAAGTGTCCATCAACAGATGAATAGATGAACAAAAAGTGTTACACACATACAGATGGATAATGTTATTCTTCCATAAAATGAAATCCTGACATAGGCTAATACAATATGGATTATCCTTGATATCATTATGCTACGTGAAATGAGCCAGACACAAAAGGAAAAATATAATTCCATATATATAAGGTAGAGAATAGGTAAGTTCATAGAAACAAAAAGTAGAATGGAGGTTATACCATGGTTGGGGGAGAGAGGAGAAAGAAGGGTTGTTATTGCCTGTTGGGTAGAGTTTTTTTTGGGGGGTGGGATATGATAAAAAAGTTCTGGAAATAGTAATGGACATAACATTGTGAATATACTGAATTCCACTGAGTTGTACACTTAAAATGGTTAAAATTGTGAAGTTTTAAGTTATGTATGTTTTGCCACAATAAAAATTTTTGAGTTTTTACTTTAAAAAGTATGACTTTGAAGATGACTTACATGACTTTTTGCAATGTACCTTTTTACATGTAATTCTTTATATACATTTTTCTTTTTAAATTGAATTTATTGGGGTGATGTTGGTTAATAGGGTCGTATAGGTTACAAGTGTACATTTCTATGATGCATGATCTATATATTGCACTGTGTGTCCACCACCCAAAGACAAGTCATCTTCCATCACCAAATATTTGACTCTCCTTAACCACCAATCCCCCACCCCTTTCTTCTGGTATCCATCATGCACTGTTGTCTGTGTCTCTGAATTTGTTTTATATTCTTCATATTTTCCTCTAGGCATTGTAAAGCTCATTTTTTTGCATCTAGCTTATCCAATTGAAATTTATGAGATATAGATATAAATTTATCATAGCATCATTTATTGTATTCTTTTTAGCACTGATTAGTGATCTTTTTTAATCACATATAAAACTCATGTGTAATTTTTTATAACAGAAAGAAATCCAGCAACGAGTTTAAAAACTCCTTTTTAAGTACCTCTTTGAGAAAGACAGATGAATTTTATTCACCAAATGAGTCTTCATTCTTGTTTTAAAAAGGACCAAAAAGAGTGTCCTCTGCCCAGAATTAACTGTCTGGGAATAAGTTTAGGATTTTGCAGTTTCCAGACTTCTTTTAACGTACCATATGCATCCCACAGATATATATTGTATGCCTTTTATAGCCCTGTTTTATAGGTGAGGAAGCCATGAAACACACTAAATAAATGCTGATAACAAGCTGATTATTGACAGGGATAACCAAAGTTGGCTCCCAGGCCACTAGTCCCATCCAATATGTTAACAGTACATCAATTCAACTTTGTATACTTTATGGTATGTGAAGTATTCCATAGTAGCTTCTGTATTCACAATCCTAAGTGAATAACCTTACAACATTGCTTGATTTTGTTGCCTATAATTTTGTACTATTAAGGATATTTTTATTAAGAATATAACTAGCATATGATGAAATAAATCAGATGGATAAAGGACAAAAACAGGATTTCACTCATGTGGAATATAAAACCAAAAAGTAACAAATGAATTAAAATAAAAACTCAGAGGCAACAGAATGGTGGTTAACAGAAAGGAAAGAGGGTAAGGGGAGGGCAAAGTGGGTAAAGGGGGTCAAATACATGGTAACAAAAGGAAACAACTTCAGGTGGCAAGCATGCAATAGAGGGCACAGATGTTGAATTATAGTGTATGCCTGAAAATTGTATTATTAACTAATATAACCCCAATAAACATAATTTTAAAAACGTGCAGTGAAAGCCAGCTCCCTAAGCAGCCCCAGGCCCAGAACAAGCAGCAGCCAGCTTTGAATCATAGTTTGGCTTGCCTGGAAACCTCCAAGCCCAGCACAAGTAGGAGGCACCTGCAGGTTGCTTTGTTGCACAGGCTGGGTGGCCCTGGGCAGAACTTAGGTGGTAGCTGATCCTGGCCTGCAGCACCTGGGAAAGCCCAGAGCCTGCATATACAGTGGGTAGCTATAGACTGTGTTGGAGCACCACCTATCTGCCCCTGCACAGCTAATCTTCCATGGAGGGTGGAGGTTGATGGTCAGTGGTCACAGCCAGTTCTTGCAGCTGACTGGCCTGGGTAAATCCATCCCATTGACCTGCCAACAACAGTCAAGGCTGAACTACAAGTGGAAAGTGTGCTCAGCCCACATGAAGGGTGCATCTTGAGTACTTAGCTTGAATAACAGGGAGACAATGCTGCTGAACCCTATAGGACCCCTACTACATTACGCCATGCTACCAAGACAAGGAGTCATAGCAGCTCTACTTAATACATAGAAACAAACACAGGAAAGCTGCCAAAATGAGGAGACAAAGAAACGTGGCTCAAATTAAACAATAGACCAAAACTCCAGAAAAAGGACTAAACAAAGTGGAGATAAGCAGTATATCACATGCAGAATTCAAAATACTGGTTATAAGGATGCTCAAGGAACTTAGTGAGGACCTCAACACCAGAAAAAAGATCTGGTCAGAAATGAAGGATTCACTAATTGAAATAAAGAACAATTTACAGGAAATCAGCAGTTAGAGTGGATGAAGCTTAGAATCAATACAATGATATGGAACTTAAGGAAACCAACAACACATACACACACACACACAAACAACCATTCAGAAAAACAGGGAAAAAAAGAATAAAAAAATGAGGATAGTGTAGGGAGTCTCTGGGAAAACTTCAAGTATACCAACAATCACATCATAGGGGTGCTAGAATGAAAAGAGAAAGAGCAAGAAATTGGAAATATATTTGAAGAAATTATGAAAGAAAACCTCCCTAATTTGGTTAAGGAAATAGATGTGCAAATGCAGGAAGCACAGAGTCCCAAACAAAATGGATCCAAAGAGGCCCACACCAAGACACATCATAATTAAAATGCCTAAGGTTCAAGATAAAGAAAGAATCTTAAAAGCAGCAAGAAAAAAGTGGTTACCTGCAGGGGAGTTCCCATAAGACTGTTGGCTGAAACAACTTTGCAGGTTAGAAGGGATTGGCAAGAGATATTCAAAGTCATGAGAAGCAGGGACCTACAACAAAGACTGCTCTGCCCTGCAAAGCTATAATTTAGAATGGAAGGACAATAATGAGCTTTCCAGACAAGAGAAAACTAAAGGAGTTCATCATCACCAAACCATTGTTATATGGAATATTAAAGGTACTTATTTAACAAGAAGATATGGAAAACTATGAACTATAAAATGGCAACAAATACAAATCTATCAACAATTGAATCTAAAGTACAAACTAAGCAAAGAAAAAGAACAGAGACAGAATCATGGATACAGAGAGCATTTTGATGGTTGCCATATGGAAGGGGTGTTTGGGGATATTGGTGAGGGGATTAAGAAGTACAAATTGGTAGTCACAAAATAGCCATGGTGATATAAAATACACTGTAGGAAATGGAGTAGCCAAAAAACTTATGCATGTGACCCATGGACATGAATAATAATGTGGGAATTGCCTAAGGGAGTGTGGGGTTGCTGGGTGGGAAGGACAAAGGGGGAAAAAGTGGGACAATTGTAACAGCATAATCAATAAAATATAATAATAATGTCACCTGTCCAGAAGAAAAAATATTTACAGTGAAAAGGGACATTTATATCTACCCTTAGATGTTCCTTTGCATGCACATGTACAGGTTAACAGGTGGACAGAACCCTCAGTCTTCCTATTCTGAATAGGAAGGAATCTTGGTAATATGATTCCTGCATCCAGAGCCCAACTTCACACATTCAAAAACATTCTGGTGGTGTTGTCTGAATCTAAAAATGATGCTTGCACCCAGGCAGGTGACATGAAAAATACACAGCCTGTGCCTCACAGAATGCCATAACTAAAGAATCTTAAATAACTCTTGGCATCAAAGCTATAAAAATTGATCACTTCACCCAAATAATCTTCAGTCACTTGCAAAAATGGTTTCTACTCACCTGTTTACCCTAGCTGTGTTCATGAAACACTCACATGGAATATTCCACTGTTCTTCAGACCCCTTGCTCACAGGCGATCTAATCTCATTGCTGTACAACTGGAGGCTCTGAGCTGCAGCTGTCACGATCCTAATCCCTTCTGCAAAGACTCGTTGCCAGTGTGTACAGTAGCAAACTGCGTGCTCTGGTGCTGGCCTTTCAGGCACCATCAGAGGTCTCATCAGAAACACAAAAAAAGTCGTGGATAATACTCTTTCCTGAAATTCTGCTAACTGGTTTCGGTATGTCCAGATTTAACATTTAATAAATTTCACCTTCAATTTTCACATATATAGTATGTGAAAATTACTGTCAACTTTCACATTTAAAATAAAGGCTGCTCTCCTTAATAGAGGAGAAACTGAATTGGGAACAAAAGGTGTGACAACTTTTGCTGTTGTTTAGTCATGTGACCTCAAAGGTATAATTTAATCTTTGGTTTTCCTTGTTTGTAAACTGGAGGGGAAGTAATTTGTCTTCTAATTTACTACAAAGAAAAATGTGGTAGCTCTGAAAAATGTTTTGGGATCCTTGAAAAAAAGGAGTGCTATGTAAATCCATGGTGCTACAGTGATTATTATATCAATCGAAATTGAGATGTAAGACATCGAATTGTTGCCTTCCAAAGTTGGAATAACAGCTCATTTAAGTTTATGCACATGATATGCTCTACTTGAGAGGCATAAAATACTTTTATTTCTTCAGTTTTAAATATGTTTGCTGAGGTGGTATGGATTTTTTAAAGTAGAAGCTACTGAGAAACCCATTTGGCAGTTGGGCTACGTGACATTGGGTATGTGCTAATGACATTGGGTATGTGTTATGGGAACAATGTGAAGTTTGAATTTATTGCTATGTAGAAAGCTTTATTTTAAATTACTACTATGGTTTTTACTACACTGAGTGAAACCCATTTTTCTCCCAGTGTTTTAATCAGGATTAAAATATTTTTAATCCTCTTTTAGGATTGCTATATAACTAGTTAATGTAAAGATGATGTCTTTCTTTGTGATAACTGAGATAGTCTCTGGTGAAGAATGTGTTTCTTCTCTAGTAGCTTCTAAAATTTCTGATTTTGAAGGCTTTGTTCAAATTTTGATTTGTACTAGTGTTTCAATGGTATTTCTTAAAGTGTGATTTATTAATATATGATTTTAATATAATTTCCCTGCTATTTTTAAGTTGAAAAAATTTAGGTAAATATAAAAGCATTCAATACATTTTGAATTAATTGCTACCATTTGATATTTTAATGTATTATTTGCCTAGTTTCCAAGAAATTATCAAGAAAACATCAGTATATAGTCATCCATTAGTTCATCACTTAATGGATTTGGAAGCTCAAAAAGGTAAATAATTTTATGTTTCTTTATGTAATTTGACCAATTAGAAGATGGCAAACAACAGAATGTAAAAGCTTGCTTTTTCAGTGTTTATTAATGTCTTAAATGGAGCTAGGACTTTTATCAATTGCATATTATATCTTGGCTTGTGTTTGTAACCTGTAAATATCTCAAATAATATTTAGTGTTTACTGTTATACCTGATGATGTGTTAGAGGTAATTTTGAAGAAAATAAATACATAGACTTGCTAAAGTACTTACTTTTTAATCTGCAAAAGTGGAATAATTTTTCCCAAGTGCTATACACATAATTGTGATCTTTGAGTTATTTCATTTCGGATAAGTAGATTGTAAGAGAGATAAGAAGTCATGTAAAAGTACAGGTTTTTACTAATGCTTAGATGAAAGATGATTTTAGATTATAAATACATTTCCAGCTTTTGTTTATGGTCCCTCTGAGGTATTAATTAGAGGCAGATACATCATTCAATCTGACCTCTTGGTGAAAGGAGAATTTAGATTTCAATTCTATTACCAGCATAGTTATTTAGATGGACACACTATTTTTACATCATCTTAAATAGTGTGTCTTTGTCTGGATTATGTAATATAACTCTCCCCATTATTTTGGTATATTTGGTACATACACTCTTGACATGGACTAAAAGAATTATTACCATGTTTTTATAGTATAAATTTAATTATTTTGGCTTCTTTCTCTCTCTCCTGTATCTTCACACTGTGGGTCTTCACTAAGAAGTGTACTCCTGTTTTTCCTTTCTTTAGGCATACCAGGACCTTACATAGGTGAGCTTATCTCCAGGCCATGAGAGCTGGGTGTTTGCCCAGTTGTTGGCAATTTGCATGGCTTGAACATTAATGATTTTACTGTAGTGATTTTTGTAAACCTAAACATTTAAAGTTGTAATCACTTAGAGAATCCAGCTATTTAGCTCTTTAGATGATTTGAATGAAGCAGCAATGTCTGTGTAGTTTATGAATACAATTACATCATTATCAGCAGTGCTTGGTATCAACTGTATGTATGATAATTTGGCAAATTACAAAGGAAACAAAAGAACTTCAGGGTAAGGCTAAGACAGAACTAGTATTAAAATATTTTACAGCATGAATAATCACATCCCATAATCATGTATATGGCAAATTAAAGCTTTAAAAGCATGTTCACAGGAGAGTGCTTAGGGGATTAAGTGTGTCTTATTGGGTAGAGTCAGATGGCATTTTGTTGGAAAGACTCACTAACCAGAGGAACACTCAGTTCTCAAGTACTAAAGAATGTTGACTTGTCCTGTCCTCTTTTATACTTAGTATCATGCGCTAGGATAGGATGAAGCCAACCCATAGCCCAGTACTTCTATTTCTATATTGGCATGAAGATCCTGAATTGCAAAATGTCACTTAATTAATTCAGAGATTAAAGTTAGGACTATGGTGGATGCAAAAAATTACAGTCTGTGATTTCTAATGCTAAATTAAACTGTTTAAAACCTCATCCACATTAGCTATTCCAGATATCATATGATGTCTATCTCTTGCCAAAGCCACTTTTCCAGTTGTTAGCATGGGTAGCTAACATGTGTTATAAACTAGTGGTGTGCTCCTTAGGATCTGCACCCTTGGAGCAGGTTCATCCTAACTCAAGGCTCAGTGATTCCTGTGGACAATAACTCTTAAATTTGTAACTTTCATGTGCTTCTTTGACACCTACATACTGTCAGTTTGGCTCCTTCAATAAAAGAGATGTGAAAATGTGATTAAACATACAAGAGTCATATTGGGAGAAACCTTATAGAAGTAACCAGGGAAACCTTCAGACCATGATGCATGTCTGATACCTGTTAGAGGAGAGAGAGAAGAACAGGTGGGGTAGGAAGAACCCCAAACTGCAGCACAGTTCTGAGAAAGTTTTTGGCAGGCTGATGGGGAGTCCCTGAGCAAAAGGTGCTCCCTTTCTATAAAGGGAGTATCCTTTATGGAAGGGGAAATGGGCTGTCTTTAGTAGGCAGCCTTAGGGGGAAGCGTGGCCTCTGAGGAGTGAAAGGGATAGCGGTGGGCACTATTGGGCGGTTGTGTTCCCCATAGCAGGTTTTTAAAAAATCTGAGTGGCATACCTCTATGGCTGGCAATTCATGCCACCTATTTTTAAATATACATTAAAATAGTTTTCCTTTGCCAATTTGCCTGTTTCCCTATATTTTATATCTCAGTTTATGCCACCCTCACTTCCCTGGCTACCCAGAAACATGGAATCATGTTAGACTTTTTCCCCTTTCCTCACATCCTTCATCATTGAATCTCATTGATTTTACCTCATATGTTTTCTACCCCTCACCACCTGTTTTCAGCATCAACCTTGATGCAGATCTGTATTATTTCTTCCCCTGATTATTTTAATTGCCTTCTAACCGGCTGTCCCACCCTGGGCTAGCTCCCTTTCTTTATCCTCTCTAGTTTTCTTCATAGCCTGCATGATCTTTTAAAAAATTCAAATCTTGCCATATTTGCATTCTGTTTAAAATTATTCAGTGTCTTATTATTTTTTATAGGATAAAGTCACAACTCCTTAGTGTGTCATAATGTGTTTTATCTCATGCTACTACCACAACTTACTGTACTTTCTAGTTCTCAGTTTCTCAAATTGAAAAATTGGTAGAGTCTTTTTGCCAGAGGGCTTTTATGCATGTTGTTTCCTATGTATGACATGTATTTTCCTCTCTTGTTTGACTCACACACTCATAATCATCAAGGCTCTGGTCATTCTTTCTTGAGTTCTCTGAGGGATGGAATTTTCTATTTGAGTTAATCAGTTAAGTCTCTATTATAGCACTTATAGCTTTTTGTATTCATAGTGCCTAGCTACTCAATAAATCAGTGAATTAATTAATTAAGTATAACTGGCTAGACTTAAAATTTTCTCATTGGCGATGATCTTGTCTTTCTGGTCACCAGTCAATTGAGTCTTTTCAGGACTAAGTATAATTTATTACTTAGTGATATCACATAAAAATCTTTCACAAAAATCTTCATAATCTTTATAGAGTTGGATTATTAGCTTTTAGAAGCAACATTTTCTTAACATACAAAGAAGAAAGTTCATTTGAGTAATTCTACTGCTCTTTAAGAAATATCAAACTACAGTCTGAAGCAATATGTTTAATATACCTGTTAGAGTACCATAACACATATAATTACTAAAGTGAGAATTATTCAACACACGAAAGTAACCTGAATAAATATTATATATGCTAAATAAGACTAATAAATTTTCCACATATTGAATAAAAATAAATATAACAATCCGTCCTAGATGTCTTCAAAAGTCAAGTTTAAATGTCAAGTTTGCATGTCAATCATTGCCCTTAGGGGAGATCTGCTACTACTTCTAAAGCTCACAAATTCATACTTGACTCCTAGACCCAATGCTGCTGCCTTAGTTCAGACTCTCCTATCATTTGTCTCGATTATGCATCAGTCTTCTAATTAGCCTCTAATGTACCCTTCAGCTGCTGCTGCCAGAGGTAAGCTTTTAATTCTCAAATTTGATTATGTTATTTTCTATTCTAACATCTTTACTGGCTCCTCCTCAACCTATGGAACAAAGGTCAGCCTTGTCTGCAAATGAAAATCTGATCTCAACCTATTTCTTTAGGGTTATTTTCTACAACACCCCAACATGCACCACCTCCCTAGATATCTGATGGCTCTCCCACCCTTCCTTCAGCCTTGTTGGATGTTTTCTCTTCTTCTTTGACTTCACTTCCTTCCTTCTGTGCCCGACGTCTTCCTCATCCCCCCAATTTAGCTCAGATGTCTCCTTGAAAATGCTTCTCCTAATCTGACCAACCAGTGATGATTACCATAGCACTTTAGAAATCATTCTTTGTTGCATTTCACTAGCATTCATTTATTTGTCTCCTTCCACTGTGATCCCAGCAGCAAAGTGTGAGTACAACTAATTTTTTTCCAATTGCATCCTGAGGAGTCTCGGTAAAAGATTTTTTCTTCTTAAATATAGTAATATTTGATCCACTTGATTAAAATTACAGCCTCTGTACATTGTTGAAATTAAGCAGTCATGTAGACAAAAAAAAGTTTGTGAAATCTCAGGAATTAGATTCAACATAAAGACCCAAGACCTTGACATTACTGAGGCATGCAGAATTCTATCTTTCAGGTTAGCCTGTGACCATTTACTAATCTGAAAATATCTTTGACGTATTTTTTCTTTTGAATATCTAGATATTTCTTAAGAAGCAATGACATTCATCTTTGAATAGAATATTTAACTGAGCCCTGGCTGGCGTAGCTCAGTGGATTGAGCACGAGCCTGCGAACCAGAGGATCGCGGTTCGATTCCCAGTCAGGGCACATGCCTGGGTTGCAGGCTGGTTCCCTGCAGGCCAACTCCCAGCACAGGATGCACAAAAGGCAACCATACATTGATGTTTCTCTCCCTCTCTCCTTCCCCTCTAAAGATAAATAAATAATCTAAAATTAAAAAAAAAAAGAATATTTAACTGAATGACAGTCTCTTTCATTTAGTTGAGGGATTTTTTAAAATTTTGTTGACAGCTTTTCATGACAGCCCTGTAATGGAAGTTTAAATTCACTTGTTGTAGCTAGTAAAGATTTTTTTGGTGTATTTTTGTGATCTGACCCTTCCATTTATTATTGTTGTTATTTATTATTGAAGGCTCCTGGCAATTAAGCCTTGGAAGTCAATTCTCTGTTGAATTTCCCTCTTAAGAAAATCATCATCATAATGTGGCAGAATCTTGCTAATTTTCACTTTATAATTAATTCTCAGGACAACCAGAGCACCTGGTAAATTTTATTCACTATCAGCAAAGATTTAATAACAATAATAGTGTTTAGATTTTTTTATATCAAAAAGCATTAAAATAGATAAGCTCAAATAGCAACAAAATTGCAATACTATCTTGATTATGTTTTATTTATAATATATTTTAATATTTATGTTTCAATATTAAATTCATTAATAATACTCTAAGATTATAGTAGATAGCTTTTATCTAATGCTACAGATATCAGGAGTTTTCTGCTTTTCATAGAAAAAGCTAAGAATCATCATTTTGTGCAATGTTACCTGCTTTTAGATATTTGTCCTCTGGCTTGAGTGCTAGGTAATAAGGGAGAATGTGTATGGAAAATTATTCTTTATAAACTCAAATTAAATTTTATGGCATGATAATGCTATTAACTTTTTTGGGGCAATTTCTCTTCAAATCATAACTAAAAACCAAAGAACATCTACTTGTTAATCTGCTTGTTAATCTCCATATTCAAAAAATAACCTTGTGTGTATTTTGAGGGGCATGTTCTTTGTATGCCATGTTTGGAGTGTAGATTTCTCACTTTTACTACAATAAGGCTACTTCAGGGATACCGTTAGAATAATGCAGGTTTTGTGGGGGGGCGGTTGCTGCTTTTTTATTAGATTTCAGTTCAGAGGTTCTTGTCCTCAACCTTGAAATGGGTGGTGATATAGTTAAAACTTAATATCAAACATGTCTTTTGGCTTAACCAAATAATTACTGTTAAAATCATTACCTCAGAATCTTTAAGTAGAAGTTAATACTGAAAACAGCAGTCAAAGTTTTAAGCTGGAAATAATCGCATGTGTGTATACATTTGCTTTTATATATCACATACCTAGACAAATTATTTTAAGCAGCTAAGTTTAGTATATTTTGGTTTCTTGGTGTAAATTATGCTAATTTTTATGAGTGTTACTTCTTATGGAATGACTGTGGTATTCATATAGTATTTAACTGCAAAAGAACATTGATGTAAAACATCATCAATTAAATTTTGTTCCACATGATAATATTTTCTATGTAATATGTTGTCATTGTAGGTGATAACTAATTTTAAATTACCATACATAATGGATAGAATTGTGTTCTTTTACAATGAATTTGCAATTAATAGTGGTTATTGTTATGAAATCTCTTTGAGGGCATTTTATTTTAGGGTATAAGTAATTTTCATTTATAATAATAAATCCACGTATATATTTCAAATCTCATAGCCTTATAAAGGTAAACATGTGGTCATTCCTAAAAAGAAATAACTAGCTTTTTATTTAGAAAGCAGTCAGAAAACAGGAATTATTTGTTATTACATTGTAGTTTTTAGAACAAAAACATTAATCTGGTTGACTGACCTTTAAAAGAAAGTGCAAAGTCAGAGATGTCAGTTTGTAGCAGTAAATATTCACTGGCAAAGTTTTTATTATTAAAGATTGGAACTTTAGGAGATGCTCCTGGGATTTAGTGTACTCTAACATCTATTAATCCCTGATACCTAAGGTGACTTGTCAAGGAAGTGCTGCATTTACAGGGAGCTTGCAAGGAGGCCCAGGAGGGCATATTCAGCTAAAGGTCAAGGAAGCAATTAATGTTCTCTGCTTTTCCCTAAAGAACCTTCACAGCAAACAGTGCCCTTCCCCCAACCCTATCTTAGCAAAGCAAATGAATAGAGTGAAATGAAAGTT
This sequence comes from Sturnira hondurensis, assembly GCF_014824575.4. Lineage (NCBI taxonomy): Eukaryota > Metazoa > Chordata > Mammalia > Chiroptera > Phyllostomidae > Sturnira > Sturnira hondurensis. The sequence continues at coordinate 142,225 of NW_028088815.1, read as the reverse complement.
AAAGTTCATTAGCCATGCAGAAGCTTTTAATTTTGATGAGATCCCATTTGTTTATTCTTTCCTTTATGTCCCTTGCTCTAGGGGATGTATCAGTAAAAATCTTGCTGCATGGAATATCTGAGATTTTCCTGCCAATGTTCTCCTCTAGGGCTTTAATGGTTTCACGGCTTATATTTAAGTCTTTTATCCACCTTGAATTAATTTTGGTGTATGGTGTAAGTTGGTGCTCAAGTTTCATTTTTTTTGCATGTAGCTGTCCAGTTCTCCCAACACCATTTGTTGAAGAGGCTATCTTTACTCCATTTTATGTTATTGCTAAGGAAAACAGTATCAAGATAAAAAGAGAAGCAACAGCTTGGTAAAACGTATTTGCCAATGATACCTCAGACAAAGGTTTAATCTCCAAAATATACAAAGAACTCACAGGACTCCACTCAAAGAATACGAGCAACCCAATTAAAAAATGGGCAAAGGACTTGAACAGACATTTCTCCAAGGAGGACATGCAGAGGATCCATGAAAAGGTGCTCGATATCACTAGCTATCAGAGAGATGCAAATTAAAACCACAATGAGACACCACTTTACACCAGTCAGAATGGCTATCATAAACAAAGAAACAAACAAGTGCTGGAGAGGTTGTGGGGAAAAGGGGACCCTAGTTCACTGTTCGTGGGATTGCAGACTGGTACAACCACTATGGAAAACAGTATGGAATTTTCTAAGAAAACTAAAAATGAGCATGCCTTTTGACCCAGCAATTCCACTGTTAGGAGTATACCCTAAGAACCCTGAAACACCAATCCAAAAGACCCTATGCACCCTGATGTTCATAGCAGCACAATTTACAATAGCCAAGAGTTGGAAGCAACCTAGATACCCATCGGTCAATGACTAGATCAAAAAGCTATGGTACATTTACACAGTGGAATTCTATGCTGCAGAAAGGAAGAAGGAACTCCTACCCTTTGCAACATCATGGATGGAACTGGAAAGCATTACGCTGAGCGAAATAAGCCAGGCGGTGAAAGACAAATACCATATGATATCACCTTTAACAGGAGTCTAAACAACAAAACAAAACAAAACAAACAAGCAAGCAAAATATGACCAATCACACTCAAATACGGAACAGGCTGACAGGGTCCAGAGGGGAGAGGGGAGAGAATCATAGGGGAAAAGGGGATAGACTCACATGAACAAGTATAAAGGACACATTGACAATAACTAAGGTGGGGGGGCGGAAATGAGAGGGAGGTGAGGAGCACTGGGGGAGGGGGCAGGGCTGGGAATATAAGACAGAGAACTGCACTTGAACAAGAATTAAATAAAAATAAAAAAAAAAAAGTTAAAGTTCAAATAAAACGTAGTACTAATTTTAGTTGGTCCTTAGAGCTCTTCCAATATGAATACATTTCATTGTTTAAGGAGAAAGATAGTGAAATACATTAGAAGAGGGGGCTCTTGCTGAAGAATATCCATTTTTCATCTCTGGTTTCACTGCATCTTTACTGAGAATCAGTGAGTATTTGTGTTGCTGGTAGAGTGGGGTGGTAGATTGGGCCTGTCCTGTGGTGTATAGTGAAGTCTGAGTTCTTTGGGGGAATACTTGATTTTGTATGGATCCTAAGCAGGACTCTATTAAGGGATCACAGAATTTAGGACAGAAAATCATCTATGAATTTCACAGGCTGACATGGGGCTTTTTTCTTCTGTTTCATTGTACTTTCCTTTCACTTCTGTTTTAACAATTTTCAGATAGCATTGTAATTGTCTATTTGCGTGTCTCTCTGCACATCTGTAAACTTCACTGGTACGGGGCATGTATCCTTGAGTTTTTTAATTCTCAGTCATTAGAAAGTGTGTAGAGTTTAGTAAGTATTTAGTGAATAGTTGTTGAATGAATAAATGAATGAATTTCTTAGCCTGCGATTTGTAATCCTGTTGATTAATCTTACTTTCTGTTCATTTACTTCCAGAATCTTATATCTCTCTTTCTTTCTCCACTACTGACTTCCTTTTGTCTACTTTTTAAAACTTTCTCTTCTACATTTCCTTAGCACATCATCTCTCCATGGTAGCACTTCTCCACATGGTGAAATGGAGTTATTTTACAGTATCATAGAAGTTCAGTTGTACAGTGGTCCTAGTCCTGCAAGACAAACATCAATCTTATGTATCCCTAATATCTTGAAAGAATGGTCTTCTGGTTTCTGTATGATAGTTTATGGGGACTAGTTGCCTACTACCTTCCAAGATGAGCCACTTTATCTTTGAAAAGGTATGATTTTTTTAGAAAAATATTACAAATATGCTTTATTGTAATTTTTCACATTGGGTTTAGATTCTGCTTTCTGGGAATACAATCCCCCCCCACACACACACACTATTATCTCTTCCATTTACTGCTCCTTCACATTTGTGAAAACTCTTGTGATTCCTCAGATTGTTTCTTCTTTATGATAAAAATGCTGATGTCCTGAAACTGTGCTCATATGTCTGAGTGACAAGATTTGTCACCTCCCAGTTGCTCCAGTTTCTCAGTGGCCCTCTCAAATGGGGCTTTCCAAAATGTATATGGAGCTACAAATATGACCTGACCACGTTCAGACAGAAAAGAGCCATTATCTCCCTTTTTAAAAATTATATTGTTAATAAAGCCTGGGTATATTACCTTTTTTGGATAATTGTATTTTACTTTTGACTCATATTGAGCTTGTGGCTCCAAATAATTAAGTCTGAAGCTGGACTTCACACTAGTCTTTTTCAAATTTCATATTAAGTCAATCTACTGGTATAGCCCATTAAGATATTTTGTTTTACATTTAGTTTTCTATTATAGTTCCCCATTACACTGATGTCACTTGAATATTTGATCATGCTTTTAATATCATCAGTCAAACCAGTAACAAAAATATCAATCAGAGCAAAGCTGTGAATACCCATTTATTAGAAAGTTTTATCCAGGTGGTCATTAAAGCAAAGTACTTAAGGGGTGTTGTAGAAAATCTAACTTGCATCCAATTTGGAGTTTCTTCATGGGGATGTCATGAGGTACCATGTATATCACTAAAATTCAGACAGTTGTGTCTGCATTTCTTCTTTTCCCAAGGGCAAGGACCTGGTCTATCTGACTAACTGCTGCCTTCCCATCATCTTGCAAAGTGCTTGGTACATAGCACACCTTCAGTGCATACAGTTTTGTTAAAAGAATAAATGGAACAATCAAAGAACAAATGTTCTGGCTTAAGTTTTTGAAATGAATCTTTTCTGCTGACCTCTTTCTCTTTTAAAGAAGTACAAATATTTTCTCTTTTTTTTTGGTTTTATAACACTATTTCTTTTTTGAACTTGAGGTTGTCTTTATTTTCTACTTTTTTTCCTGAAGAGAACTGATCCTGGGTTCATTAGTGTTGAGGTGAGGAAAATGGCAAATAACAAAGAGATCAGTAGATTTTAAGGGTTGGTGTAAGGAATAAATAGTTTTCCTATCAATGCAAATCATACATTAGATAGGTTAAACCTAAGACACACTTCCTCTATGAAGCTATCCCTGAATAAGCACTACCACAGTGTCACAATAATTTCCCCTTCCTTTATTTAACTATAGAATTTCCCCCCAAGAATTATTGAGGTATAATCAATGAATGGAGTTGTATATATTTAAGATGTACAACTTGTTTCACACATTGTGAAATGAACATCATAATCAAACTAATTAACATGTTCATCATCTCATATAGTTTACATTTTCTTTTTCTTTGTGCTGAGAACACTTAAGCTCTACTCTCATAGTAAATTTAAAGTGTATAATACATCATTACTAACTATTGTTACCATGCTGTATATTAGATCTCCAGAACTTGTTTATCTTGCCTAACAAACTTTGTACCCTTCGACCGACATCTCCTTATCTCTCTCACCTCCTGCCCCTGGCAACCTCCATTCTACTCTCCACTTTTATGAGTGACTACGGAATTTTCACTCCAATCTCATACAATCTAATATTTTTAATTATATGGTTATCTTGTTTTATCATTTAGTTTCATAACAAAAATATTGTAGCAGCTATAATAATAATAATAACAACAACAACAACAATAAAAATTTATTGAGACCAATGCAATAAGACAAGGTGCTAAGCACTTTACATAGATCATCTTAGTTTAATCTCCAAATACTTTTTGATGTATATTTTTCTGTCTTTACTATTTTACCAACAAGGAAATGATGGCTTAGAAGGAGATGTATATCTTGCTCCATAATGAATTTGTAAATTCTTTGGGACTTTTAGGTTCTTTTTATTAATATAATTTTTATCCTCACCTAAGAACATTTTTTTCTTCCTTGCTTTTAGAGAGAGGGAGAAGGAGAAAGAGAGAGAGAGAGAGGTGAGAGAGAAACATTGATCAGTTGCCTGTCATACTGGCTCCACCTAAAGACCCAATCCATAACATAGGCATGTACCCTGACTGGAAGCAGAACCTCTGAACTTTTGGTTTGTGGAATGACATCCAACAAACTGAGCTATACTGTCCAGGGCAGGTTATTTTTAGATTACATGATTTTAATAGTTTAGAGTGGGGGCTTTGGAATAACCAAAAAAGGAGTTCGTTTTTGGCTCCTTCATTTACAAGCTGTGTGAGCTTGGTTAAATTTAAAGTTCTCCAAGTCCTAGTTTTGTTATCTGTAAAAGTGCAAATAATAATGCATATCTTCCAAGGTTTGTGCAAAAGTTACATGAAATATACACATTGTATTTAACATGGTCTAGCATGTGAAGCAAGTGCTCAGTAATTGATAGTTAATGTTGTTTATTAACCTCATGCAGTGTTGTGGATGTTATGGTGCCATGAGTTGCCCCAAAAATAATAATATAAAAATAAAGAATAATAAAATAATACAAGAGTATATTGTTGTGTGGTGTTAAATATTTTTATCTGAATAAAGGCAGGTCACAAAAGATATATGTTACTGCAATAACTGAAATTACATTTTGCAGCCAATATGAATAGGTGGGTTCTTGTATTCCATCATTAATATTTCTTCTGTTCTAGATGAACATATGGGCCTGCCTTAAATATATTTTTTAAAAAACTATATCAACATTCATTTCATCTAGCATTGCATAAATGAACAGTGGTGATTTCAACTTTAGTGAAAATCGGGAAGATGTTACCATCCTGATGTATGAAACATTATCTTACATTATGGATCATTTTCAAATAATTACCTTACTGGTACATTGCACCTAAAGTCAATGAATATTCATAAGTATCTTAGAATAAGTAGAAATGTTTCCATCAGTTTCCCCTTTTTTCATGGTCTAACTAACACAACCATATCACTCGCCTTTTTCTTTTTTTTCCAGGGGACAGAGAAGACAACGAGGATAAGAAAGTGGTTGCGGAGATCATGGCAAGATGTTTTATTCCAGCTCTAGTAACAGCCACCCCCTGGGAAGAATTTCATTTTGTTGGTCATGATATTCGAATAACTGAAGCCATGGATTGTTACGGTGCTGTTGTTTGGCCATCGGTATAATTTCATATAATATTTACTACATTTCAGTTACTTTCAGTCAGTTTTGTTCATTATTTTGTACTATTTGGGAAAACTAAATAGGTTTTATAGTTCTAATTTTTTACCTCAAACAGTAAAATTTAGAAATCATACAATTTGGAAAATGCTTCCACAATTAATTCTACTTCTGACTTGTAGGATAATTTTTTAAATGTTGTTTATACCACAGGGTTATTTTGTGACCATAAGAGTTTAGAATAGTGAACATTTCATTTCCCATTTAACTGGCTCCATTTGATTTAAACAATTATAATGAAATGTTTAGCGGTGTCAACATGGGGAATATCCTAAAATATTTTCCTTTATTAACTGTCCCACGAAGCGTGCAGACCCCTCACCACTATCTGTTTCAATCTTACACACTTCTTTGAAATGATTATTGTTAGAAATTGCTTTCTGTAAAGATAAACCTAAGCAACCGAACTCCATATTTTTAGTTGTCTCTTTTCTCCCCACAAACCCCAAAGACTTTCTAGCCTAAATGTTGAGCCATTGGATGATATACTTCTGTTGATAATTTTCTGTTGTGTTATATATATATATATATATTATTTATATATAATATAATATATAATATTATATATTTATATAATATATAATATTTATATAACATATATAATTTTTATATTATATATATACACACATACATATATACACATACATATTATAGTATTAGTGGGATATTAATGTAATAGAGTTTAATTGTACATTCTGTTAATACTGGCCAAACACTATTTTTTTATTTTCTTTTTTTTTTAAACTTTCATAGGCCCTTGTTCTATGCTATTTTCTGGAAACAAATATAAAACAGTATAATATGATTGACAAAAATGTGATTGAAATTGGAGCTGGAACAGGGCTAGTCTCCATTGTGGCAAGTTTACTTGGTAAGTAAGTATTTGTGATTGAATGGGGTTTTAAGAATTTAATGATCAAATATCATTATTGCTTTTACTATCCAGTGCACTATGACCTGGTTCTATTTTTAACTTCTTAATTTTTTGAATGGGCTTCATCAAGAAACTACCAATTTTAAAGTCACCTTACTGGTTTCTTTCAGAATTTTCCTTGAAGTATTAAATCTTCTTATGGAGCACTAAGTCACAAATGTATTCTAATTTCAAGGTGCACTTAGGTATCCTGATTGCTAGAGGAGTATATGAAATGCTAGGTATACATAGAGTGTACTGCTGCTGACTCTGATGTTTTTTACTTAAATATTAGCTCACTTGAACATTTCTGCTTAGCCAAACATTCCTTTTGAATTTTGAAGTCCTATGCTTTTATGAAAAAGCCACTGTTAGAATAGAGAAGGAGTATTAGAAATCACATAGAAATCATGTCTGCTTCTAATTTTATGTATTTTCCCTTGAATTTACTTTCTCAGTTCATTTTTATTCTTCTTTTGCAACTTTTTATTCTCTCACCAGATTCTTCTTTTTCAACTAAATGTGTGATGGTCTTTATGTATGCCTCAGCCTACTCCAGTTCAGTCTTTTTGTTGTCGTTGTTATAGATTTCATTGCCTTTATTTAGCTGTTTTTTCTGATGTGTGCTACCCAAAGCTATCTTGATTTTCTTGATCTTCAGAAGTGCACACCTGACCACTCTAAAATCTTGAGAAGAATTCAAGATTTAACAATTTACAACTTTCTGAACACTGGAAAAATATAGGACCATTGAAGTCTTCCATACACACACACACATACACACACATTTCTTTGTTTGATACTTCTTTCTAAAGTCACAATTCAATTTTGTGTGGAGAGAGCCTAAAGGACTACTGGATTTATACCTAAAGGATTCCCTATCTGGAGCAGAATTTGTATCTGGAAAGTCACTTGTTTCATTAGAAAGAAATTATCCTTTCAGTCTGCTTGTATATCTGGACACAAATATCAAAAGATGGAAGCTTTCTTTAGTCAGTATTCCAAAAGTGGTGGTGTTCAGCACTCTAGACATAAAGATATTAATAGTTAGATATTTTATATTCATGTTAAGTACTGTTGTATTCCTTATCTTGGAATTATAAAGAGATTCATTGAAAATGATAGAACCACTCACATTATAGTTGAAGATTCTACCAATGATGTGCCTATTTCCCTTCCCATTTTAACATTTCCTACAAAATACAATTAATGGCCAGAGAAACTTGCCACTTTTCTTATGAAATAGGTTCTAAATTGGTCTGGGCTGAGCTAGACTGCTCTTCCAGTTCTGCTTTTTCATTGCTTACCTGAATCTGTTCTTGTCTGGTGATGTGGAATTGACCAAACCTGGATTTATTTACAAATTATTTTAAAGCTCTGCTCCTGCTCAAAGTTTACTTTAAGGGCCAAATTTTATTGGCCATTGGTTTCTACAATTTTGCCTCTTCCGATCTCCTCCCGAAAATGATCATCGCTATTCATTTTTAACTTGGCAATAGTTTATATCTTCTTCATCTGAGCATTCTTTTCAAAGATCTGTGATCTTTTGCTGCATGATCACTATATACATGCTGTAGCTAGGTGTGGGAAGACTCACACTTAAAATGGGATCAAACTGAAAACTTGGGTATAAACGTGGGTGTCATGATACTTTCAATGTAATACCACTGGAAAGTCTTCTTTCCTTTCACCACTTCTCATCCTTGAGTACTTCCTAGTCAATGATAGGATGTCCAATATTGTACACTCTTGTTTAGTCTCACAGGAGTGGGGCTCAGAATTCTTTTAGGGAAGAACCTGGTCATCTCTCAACAATGACTACTGATTGTTCCAGTGAGGGTACCAAATATTTAGCATTTCCCTTTCTTTTGATTATTTCCCCCCTAGCATGTAGTAGAAAAATGGAAAATAACAACAGCAAAAACAAGAAAACAGAAAAATGCAATTCAGTGCACAAGTACTGTGAAAATCTGATTTTTTTAAAAGAGAAGGTATAAAGCTTCCTTAGCATCCCCTTTGAAAGGGATTTCTCTCCTGTGTGTATTGATTGGTTTTTTCCTTGGGACTAGCAGTTATGCAAAATGGTAAAATGCATTTTGGCTTGAAACCTGATTGTTTACTTTATCCCATGAGGGTTCTTTTTCTACTACTCTTTGCTTCACAGGTGCATATGTGACTGCCACAGATTTACCTGAATTACTTGGAAACCTGCAATATAATATTTCCCGAAACACCAAAACGAAATGCAAGCATTTGCCTCAAGTTAAAGAACTCTCCTGGGGCATAGCTTTAGACAAGAACTTCCCTAGGTCTTCCAACAATTTTGACTACATTCTGGCTGCTGATGTTGTCTATGCTCATCCTTTCCTGGAAGAACTTCTCATTACCTTTGACCATCTGTGCAAAGAAACTACCATCATCCTCTGGGTTATGAAATTCAGGTTAGAGAAAGAAAATAAATTTGTAGATAGATTTAAGGAGTTGTTTGACCTGGAGGAGATTTCTAGTTTACCTAGCCTGAATATTAAATTGTATAAAGCTATGAAAAAAAATCGAAGGAGTGCATGATATCCTCAAAGGTGGACTTGGAAAGCAAAAGCAATTATTAGTAGATTACGACTTCAAAGAAGACCATGGATAATCTGATGTAGCACTGACTTTCCCAAGGGGGAGTGCGCGCACGCACACACACACACACACACACACACACTTTTGTTACACCACAGATAGGGGTGTTCCGAGATAGAGCATATGGGTCTGGAGGATGACAGAACCATACTGTATGGTTATTAGTTAGGAAAATGTCTGCTTTCCTTATCCCTCCCTCCATATCACCATTTATTATTGTGGCCATTTTAATACATAATACAATTATTGTTACTTTTAATGTGTGACTATAGAATAGTGGTTTTTAATAATGACATCTCTAAAATAAATATTCTTTTTTTAAAGATTTTATTTATTTATCTTTAAAGGGGAAGGGAAGGAGAGAAGGAGAGAAATATCAATGTATGGTTGCCTCTTGTGAATCCCCTGCTGGGAACTGGCCTGCAACCGAGGCATGTACCCTGACTGGGAATCGAACCGTGGTCTTTTGGTTCACAGGCCCACGCTCAATCCACTGAGCTACACCAGCCAGGGCTAAAATAAATATTCTTATTGTTTTTAACATAAGCTTATATGATTCTCTCCTTAGAAATAAAAAAAATGGACTATACTGGGATCTGCAAGGGCAGATCTGAAAGGGCAAATACATAAGAAAACTAAAGGGCAAATACATAAGTCTGAAAGGGCAAATACATAAGAAAACTAAAAATGAATCTGCCTTTTGACTCAGCAATTCCACTACTAGAATTATATCCTAAGAACCCTGAGACACCAATCTGAAAGAACCTATGCACCCCGATGTTCATAAAAGCACAATTTACAATAGCCAAGAGTTAGAAGCAACCTAAGTGCCCCTCAGTAAATAAATGGATGCAAAAACTATGGTACTTACACAATGGAATTCTATGCAGCAGAAAGAAAGAAGGAGCTCCTACCCTTTGCAACAGCATGGATAGAACTGGAAAGCATTATGCTGAGTGAAATAAGCCAGGTGGTAAAAAACAAATACCATATGATCTCACCTTTAACAGGAACCTAAACAACAAAACAAACAAGGAAGCAAAATGTAACCAATGACACTGAAATAGAGAACAGGCTGACAGCGACCAGACGGGAGAGGGGAAGGAATTTCTGGGGAAAAGGAGAAGGATTTACAGGAACAAGTATAAAGGACACATGGACAAAAACTAAGGGGGGTGGAAATGAGAGGACAGTTGGGAGCACTGGGGGGATGGGCTGGGAACGGAGTAAAAGACAGAAAACTCTACTTGAACAACAATTAAATTTTAAAAAGGGCAAATACACAATACAATGGTAAGTGTTAGGTTATTGTGGTTTTTGTTAGACTGCCAGCTTATAGGCAGTCTATCATTTCTGCTTGGCAGGGTGGGCCTCCAGCACAACCTCTGAAATTAATCAAGCTTGTGGATTTGAGGTTATAGGCAAGGGCATTTCACTCTAGTAAATGACAAATGAATGGAAGCAAACATAAAAGCAGTTGGGAATTTGTAGGAGTTATTGTCTTGTTTTTAAGCCAAATGCAGTTATTATTTTATCACAGAAATGGAAATATAAAACTTTGAGTTGAGAATACATGTTAAAATGTTTAGGTTCTAATCTTAAATATATATATTCATTAGAAAAGCTTTAAATTTTATATGTATAAAATTTTATATATGAAATTTCTTTTACATATAAAAGAAATATATAATTTATTCCTTTTCTAATTTTAGTATATATGAAATCCTATGTGATTTTTCACATGTGCCTTAAGAGATTAGAATAAGTCTGAAGTAATTAAAGTCAGTCCAAGGAGAGCAAATAATTAGAATTTTTTGCCATATAACAAGAGTCTATTGTTGGTAACTACTTTTCAGTGTCCCCACTAATGTTTGCTAGGCTCTCAGTGCCCTTGGGGAGATACTTGCTCTCTTATACCCAGCACTTCCTGCTTTGTTGGAAGTTCACAGACCGCTTGGGTTGAGTAGAACTAATAAATTATTTCCTAGGACCCTGATCTGTAAGCCAGGATGCAAATATGTTCCCAGCGGAATTTTTGGTATGTGCAGTTTATAGGGCCATCTCTTAATAATTCCTAGTATTTATGTGGCCCTTTATAGTTTTCACAGCCTGTTGCATACATAATCATTTAATCCTCACAACCCTTCTAAGAAGTATAAGTATTATTATCCCTACTTCATAGACAAAGAAATTGAGGATGAGAGGGTGAAGTCACTGGTCCAGGATATACAGCTGCAGAGTGGCAGTGATGAGACACTCAGGTCCTGGCTTGTGTGAGTCCAGAGCCTGTGTTTTTTACCATTGGATTGCTTTTGTTTATTTAATACAATAATTTTCACTATTTTTAAACGAGTAAAGTCATTTCTTCAAAATGAAATCAATATCTAGAGAGGTAATTAAATACATTATAAAATGATGAGAACTGGTCCTTCTTAAATCTTTTTCTTTATTCCTGCCTTAACTGGATGGTAAGAGTAGCCTGTTTAGAAGGTGACATTTAAGCAAAGCTGAAAATTGCTGAGAAAATTAGCAGTACAGATATCTGGAGAGGTATGTTCCAGGTAGAGGGATCAGCTATGCAAGGACCATAAGGCAGAAGCACGTCAATACTCAAAGTCAGTGTGCTTGGAGCAGGGTGAGTCAGGGAGACTGTAGGGGGGCTGGGTTGTGTTGGATTTTTGCTGCAGTCTGGGTACTCTGGAAGCAGACTGAGGTAAAATTTGGTATGCAGGTCATTTGCTAGAGGTTTCTGTTGGAATCAAGACCTGTGCAAAGGAGTAGAAGCAAGTAAGACAAAAGTAGAGGTCAATCTGTAATAAAGGCACTGCTACAGCCTAAGCTGATCTCCCACATGGAGTACTGGACCCAGAGTGGTCTTTCAGAGGTGTCCCAGGTTGCGTTGAGACACTTGGGCCCTGATAACCCCATGTCATTCAGCCACTGACTGCCCTGAGAAGGCTCTTTGATCGTCTGCTTAACCAAGTGAGGTGACTTGGTTCAGCAGACACAGATCCTGCAGATGTTGACAGCTGCAGGCCATCTCTCAGCAGTGAGGTAATAAATCATTCTGCAGGGGATCTGGGAAGCACAACACAGTGTCCACCACAAACTTTAAGGTCATTTGAAGAACTTTGGCTTCTACTCTGGTTCCAAAGGAATCACTGTATGCTTTGGAGCAGAAAAGTGAACCATGTCACATGTAAGGACCACTCCAAGTGTTGTTTTGCGAGTACTTACCAAGGTCAAAGAGAACTGTCATGAGGCTGTAGCAGCCTTCCAAGCAAGAGAAGATGGCAATTTCTAGCAGGTAATGTGCCTTGGAAGTGGTGAAAATGGTCATTTTTAGATGTGTTTGGAAACTAGAGCCAATAGAACTTCCTACCATATTGAATATGAGTTTGAGGAGAGGAGTCAAGGCTGACTCTTAAGTGTTTGATCAGAGCTCCTGGACATAAAGTCACAGGCATAAACTTAGAGGTATTAAAGCTCATTCAGGGAGCAAGAGTTAATACACAGAGAAGAAAGCAAGGACTGAGTCCTGAGATTGTCTAACAATAAGAAATCAGACATATCTCTATTCCAGATATTTTTTAAGATTCTTTTCCCTGACTCCTCTATCAAAAGTTGTATTAGTATTGGTTAACTCTGAGATATGTATTTGCTACCACAGTGATTTTTGAACTGGTCAGTAGAGGTCCAAGATTCCTCAAAGCTGCTTCAAATGCTTTTAGGAGCCTATTAGGTGCAGGAGCAAGAATCTTGGGGTAACAAGTAAAAGAATGGCTCTTCTCCTAAAAATGTTTGACTATCATTACTAAGCTACTTTTAGGTAGAATAAAGTGTCTTTACTTCAAACACTGTGTTAGGACCAAACCAGCCATATGGTTCATAATAGTTCTTCTTTCTCTGGGTTAATCTGTCAAACACAGTGTTGAATATCCATTGTTTTATTCTGTTTATAGCATTCACTTGCAAATTTCAACACCCATCCACTTACATTGTACCTTTCCTGTTTCTTTTTCTGTCATTCTGTCATTCTTTTTGCTGTAGATTCTCCACTCTTCTATATTCAATTTCACAATAATTTAATTTTTAAAGATATAATTTGGGTGTATTTTTTTATCTTACAGCTTTTCTTTTATCATTAGGAATTGATTTGTCAACTTTAATCCAGAAGAGTTTTACTTCAAATTTTGCCTTTATCTGACTTTTTCTTAAAGAAATTAAATTATGTTACCGAAACCTTCATTCAATTTTTGCAGCAACTTTTTGGATTTCTAAAGGAATAAACATACTGATTATAGAGGTTTAAATAGAAGTTATCACAGTTTAGTTATTGTTCCAGAGCAGACATTCTAACTTGTTGGTGATACTCTGCAGCTTAAAATTTACATGTTACATACATGTAACAAGGAGTTTGGGTGTCCCAGAGTGTATCAACTGACTTTACAAAACTAAGCACTATCTTAGAACTGAATTCTTCTGTCTTAGAATTTACTGATACATTCTATTTTATTTGTATCAACTTTCTTTACTGGAATTTTAAAAAATCTGTTTTCAAAACTTCTGGCCAAGATAGAGGCATAGATTGAAACACTGTGCCTCCTTGCACAACCAAAAGAAGGACAACAACAAATTTAAAATAAAAAACCAACTAGAACTGACAGAAAACCAAACTATATGGAAGTCTGACAACCGAGGAGTTAAAGAAGAAACATTTATCCAGACTGGTAGGAGGGGCAGAGACAGGCAGCAGGCGGAGAGGGCTCATGGCAAAGCAGTGGCTGGAGGACAAGGTGGGTAAGGCTTCAGCTGGTGGGCAAGACGGTGGCTGGTGGACTAGGCAGTCCCACATCCATGTGCAGATAAACCAGGAGGAGCAACTAGGGAGCAAGACAGACCACAAACTTCTGGGTTCCAGCTCATGGAAATAAAACCTCAAACCTCTGATTGAAAAAACCTTGGGGGGGTGGTTGACACAGCAGTGGCAGAAACTCCTGGGCTCACAGGAGAGTTTATTGGAGAGACCCATGGGGCCCTAGAATGTACACAAGCCCGCCTACCCAGGAATTAGCACCAGAAGGGCCCATTTTGCTTGTGGATAGTGGGAGAAGTGACTGAAAGTTGGCAGAGAGCAGAGCAAGCACCACTGTTTCCTCTTGGACCCCTCCCTCGTGTACAGCATCACAACACAGTGATGTGGGTTGCCCTGCCCTGGCAAACACCTAAGGCATGGTCCCTTACTATGTAACAGGCATGCGGAGAGGAAAAAAATGGTCCAAATAAAAGAACAGAAAAAAGCTCCAGAAAAAATACAAGTAAGCGATGAACAGGTAGCCAGCTTATCAGATGCACAGTTCAAAACACTGGTAATCAGGATGCTCACAGAATTGGTTGAATATGATTGCAAATTAGATTAAAAAATGAAGTCTATGCTAAGTGAAATAAATGAAAATGTACAGGGAACCAATAGTGATGGGAAGGAAACTGGGACTCAAATCAACAGTTTGGAGCAGAAGGAAGAAAGGAATATTCAACCAGAAAAAAATGAAGAAACAAGAATTCAAAACTATGAGGAGAGGCTTAGAAACCTCCAGGACATCTTCAAACATTACAACATCTAAATCATAGGGGTACCAGAAGGAGAAGAGGAAGAGTAGCAAAGTGAAAACTTATTTGAACAAATAATGAAGGAGAACTTTCCAAATCTGGCAAAGGAAATAGACTTCCAGAAAGTTTAGGAAGCTCGGAGACTCCCAAAGAAGTTGGAACCAAGGAGGAACACACCAAGGCACATCATAATTACATTAGCCAAGATGAAAGACAAGGAGGGAATCTTAAAAGCAGCAAGAGAAAAAGAAACAGTTACTTACAAAGGAGTTCCCATAAGACTGTCAGATGATTTCTCAAAAGAAACTACAGGCAAGAAGGGGCTGGGAAGAAGTATTTGAAGTCATGAAAGGTAAGGACCAACATCCAAGATTATTCTATCCAGCAAAACTATGATTTAGAATGGAAGGACAGAGAAAGGGCTTCCCAGATAAGGTCAAGTTCAAGGAGTTCATCATCACCAACTTATTATAGGAAATGTTAAAGGTACTTAGAAAAAGAATATAAAAAATATAACAGTAAAATGACAACAAACTTGCAGTTACTAACGACTGAACCTATAACAAAAACAAGGCGAAAGATTTATACGACTTGAAAAGAAACCAGACTATCTATAACAAAAACAAAAACAAACTAAGCAAACTAGAACAAGAACAGAACCACAGAAATGGAGATCACATGGAGAATTATCAGTGAGGGAGTGGGTGGGAAGAGAGGGGGAAAAAATACAGAGAAAAGAATAAGTAGCATAAATGGTAGGTAGAAGATCGACAGGGGAGGTTAAGAATAGTATAGGAAATGTAGAAGCCAAAGAACTTATATGTACGACCCATGGACATGAACTAAAGTAGGGGAATGTGGGTGGGAGGGGGGCATGCAGTGTGGAGGGGAATAAAGGGGGGATAATGGGACAATGATAATAACATAATCAGTAAAATATATTTAAAAAATAAAAAATTGTTTTCATTCTTTATATGTATTTGGTTCCCTTTTTGGATGAAGAATTGTGGATTGGGTAGTTTCCTAACAGATTTGAAGCCATTGGCGTAAACGCATTATTGTGAAAGAAAAAAATGAGGAAACATGATAGAATGGAATGTCCCTTTTATTTTTTCCTTTAAATCTTCAGATTCCAGGAGCTTGGTTTTCTCTGTGAATGCCCCATGCCTTGTCTTTATAGGCAGAGACTATGTCCAGCTTATTTTAAGCACTTCCACTAGCATGTAAGCAGATAAATAATTTCTGAGTATCCTTTGGAAATAAAACATGTCCACTGAGTAGGATTTCAAGACATGAATTTTGAAAACAAGCTGGGACCTCAGGTTCTACAAATGCAAGATTAAGTTAAGCTTAAATAGATCAGCCAAGTAAGAAAATTGATAAACTAAGAAGAAAATGAATGTACTATACCTTTTTGATTCCATTTTAACTTATTTTCAAGGAAATCTACATGTAGAGAACATAAAAATTGTCAAATATGTGCATTTCCCCACCAATTTATAATGTAATAATCAGAAATAAAATTGGGAACAGAGCAGGAAAATACATCTGCAAAATGTAGGGGAATATGGAAAAACAAATTTTTTAAAAAGATTATTTATTTATTTATCTTCAGAGGGGAAGGGAAGGAGAGAGGGAGAGAAATATCAATGTATGGTTGCCTCTCGTGTGTCCCCTGCTGGGAACTGGTCTGCAACCCAGGCATGTGCCCTGACTGGGAATCGATCCGCGCTACTCTGGTTCTCAATCCACTGAGCTATACCAGCCAGGGCTGGAAAAACAAAATTAAAAGCCATAAATATTTGTTATTGTGTTTGTGTGTAAAACTCATTTTTAATATTATTTATGAAGCCAGGAAATAGTTCACAAATGATTTCTACATCCAGACTCCTGTGTTTTTGAGTTTCTCATGTGAAATTAAGTCTAGAATATTGGCCTGCAAGCTCATTTTCAATATTTGCTTTGTTTCCAAGTTCCAGAGAAAATCAAAGACAGTGTTCTGCATAATTGTGTGTTTATATTAATGGGACAATTATGTCTTTGGTGACTTAGTTAGAATCAGTTAATTTTGTGGTCATTCTGGGGGGGATCCAAAAAACCTGAAATTATATTTTCGGGGTTGGGCCCCTTGTTGTACAGGCTTCCTCTGTTAGGTGAGTGTTCTGGGAACCCACCTGTATCAGTGTATGAGCTGGTGTTGTTGTGAGAGGCTGCGTTCAGCTTCTGTGAAATTTTTTTAAGATCCTTTCAACACATTTACCCATTTCATAATGGGTGATTTACAAACACACCTGCTCACACTCTCTAAGTGTTCAGTAGTTTTTGACCCAAAACAGCATGACCTCTCTGCCTTACCCACCCTATTCACCTGATCTTGCCCTGAGCAACTATTTTTTTGTTTGTTTGTTTTTCTGGAGGAAAAAGGTCCTCAAAGGAAAACGTTTTGCTGACATGGAAGAAGTTTTTTTTTTAAGTCAGAAGCACGGAAATGGGTTAAGATGGTGACAGAGTAGCATGGAGGGAACCCAGCTCCCGTGCATCTGGTAGAAAATCTGGGCGGATCTATTGAAGAACAGCATAATCAACCAACAATTCCCCAATATTTATGAAAATAAGAGACCACAGAGTGTGACAGAGGAACCAGACACCTGCAGGTCGGCGAGGACTCCAGAAGGTGAGTGAGGATAAAAGCGGCTGCGCGCCCGCGGCCTCCTAGGCTGTGGGCTGCGCCTGGGCACTCCTAAGGCGGGCGACTTCCGGCGGAGCGTGAGTACGGTCCAGAAGCGGCGGCCAATCTGGGCACCATCAGTGGGAAACAGAATCCCCATCTGAATCCAGGGCCGGGTCGCCTGTGGCAGAGGGAACTCCAGAGGCCCGGCACCCGGTGGGCCGGCAACAGACTCCAGCAACAGACTCTGTGGGAGAGAACTGACTCCCCCCTCCCCGTCTAGGCAGGCAGGTTAATACCAGGCAGAGACCTGTGGGCTTAAGTTAACGTAAAGGGTGGCAACTGCGGACTCTGTGGTCACCAGCCCGCCAGCCCACGAGCCCAGGGGATTTAAGAAGGACACTGTCGTTGCAGGTCTTTTGGGATTGGGCTGGGCTGTGAGGCAGGCTTTGTGGAGAAGTCTCTATTGGAAAGTGAACTGAGGGGCTCTGTGACCGCAGCTTGCCTCACCCAGCAGCCATCCAGGGGAGGGGTGGAAACACCTGGGTCCCGCCACAGGACTGAGAAGGATGGTGCCGGATACCACGGGACACAGGCAGCCTCCCGGGGGTGGGCGCGCCCACAGCCCAATTGGCAGCCTGCATACCTGCCCTCAGAGATGCCGCAACCAGAAAAACCGGTTTGGACAGTTTGAAACCAACAAAGGAAGGGTGCTCCCCCCCTTCTTTAGTGTGTGTGTGTATGTGTGTGTGTGTGTGTGTGTGTTTCCCTTCCCCACCCCCTTTTTTTCTCTCTCAACTTCTTTTGTAATTAATCTTATATCTTGCAAACTATATTGTTGCTCTATCTTTCAATACTCTGTCCTTCATTTCTTTTTCTTTTTGTCCGGTTTTAGTCCTTCTGTTCTTCCCAAATTTTCTGCTTATTCCCCTTTTCTCCTGACTTTTGTGTGTGTGTGTGTGTCTGTGTGTGTGTGTGTTGGATTGTTTGTGTGTTGCTTAGTTTTCTTTTAGGTGTATTATTATTTTTTTTGCATTATTTTTACTCCTTTTTTTATTTTAAGAATATCTTTCTATACCTCCTCTTTCTATCCCTCCTCTTTCTTAGTCCTGGCTGGGCATATTGTACTACCTGACAGGTTCCCACTGCTCTTTCCTCCACAGTGTATTGCTAATTTTCTACACTTCACTTGCTTTCCCTTGCTATACTACCCAAGCTCTATAACCCCCATTTAGACAGATCACATAGAATCTATCACGTGAGTGTTGCTCTAATATTATTGTAAATAAGAGCTGTTCTATACAACAGTAATACTTCATAACACATCTCTCAGACCGTAGACCAGTTTACAGGTGCCTGAATTCTATTACTCTATTTACTCACACGCTACACCAGTTACTAACCTGTACTGTCACCTTACCTCAAATCTGACCACCCGCAACCACACTGCTTTCTAGATACAACTCACAAGCCCCCCCCTTCTCAACAAGACACTTAACTTATGTCCACCCTTTCCTAAAAGTTGGCAAGCTGGGTCGAAGAGCACAGTTAACTCTATACATAGCCTAAAGATTGTCTATTTCTTCTCTGCCGACTGTGTCTATAAATAACACAAAATAATCTTCTGCTATCATAAACCATTTTGCCTCCCCCTCCAAATGATCACACACACACAATAAAGAAAGGAGTAGGTGGAAGCGGAGAACACCAAGACCTGCAGGAGACTGCAGCACTGAATTTCACAGGTATCCTACCACAGAAGTTCACACCATAAACCCAGGGAACAAGAACAGATCAATTTAAGAAGCAGAGGACAATGAGAAGAGCATCACAAACAATGCGAAGACAAAGAAACAATCCCCAAATGAAAGAAAAAGAGGAAGCCTCAGAAAGAATGTTAGATGAAATAGAGGCAAGTCAACTATCAGATGTGGAATTCAAAGCACTGGTTATCAAGAAATTCAAGGAGCTTACAACGAGCTACCAGAAACTACAGGGGAGCTACAATGAACTCTGCAAACTATACCAACATGAAAAAGGAAATAGAAATCATCAGTTAAGGCCAAGAGGAAATGAAGAATAAAATTTCTGAACTGAAGAACACACCAGAAGGTATGAAGAATACAATCGATATGGCGGAAGATTGCATAAGTGAGATCGAAGACAGGATAGAAAGAATCTCCCAGATGGACCAAGTAAGGAAAAAGAGAATCAGAAAAAATGAGGAGAATTTAAGAGAAATGCAAGACAACATGAAACGTAATAATATCCAAATAATAGGAATACCAGAAGGAGAGGAAGAGGAACAAGGGATAGAAAACCTACTTGAAAGAGTAATAACGGAAAATTTTCCTAACTTGAGGAGAGACAAAGTCGTACGGATCCAGGAATCGCAGAGAGTCCCAAGCACGTGGAACACAAAGAGGCCTACTGCAAGACACATCATCATTAAAATGGTAAACCTCCAAGACAAAGAGAAAATCCTAAAGGCAGCAAGGGAGAAAAAGGAAGTAACATACAAGGGGGTCCCAATAAGGTTGGCTACTGACTTCTCAATGGAAACATTCCAAGCAAGAAGAGGATGGCAAGAAATATTCCAAGTAATGAGAAACAGAGGCCTACAACCAAGGCTACTGTACCCAGCAAGGATCTCAATCAAGACAGAAGGCCAATTAAAGAGCTTCCAAGACAAAAGAAGTCTAAAAGAATACGCTTCCACCAAAACAGCTCTACAAGAATTACTAAAAGGGCTGCTTTAAGGAAAGGAAGGAAAGAGAGAGAGAGACAGAGAGGAACACGGGTACATAAATGGCAATGAATAAGTACCTTTCAATAATAACCTTAAATGTAAATGAATTAAATGCACCAATTAAAAGACATAGAATAGCTGAATGGATAAGAAAGCATGACCCACACATATTCTGCCTACAAGAGACCCACCTCAGGTCAAAAGACCAGCACAGACTAAAAGTGAAAGGATGGAAACAAATTATCCAAGCAAATGGACAAGAAAAAAAAGCCAGGGTAGCAATTCTCATATCAGACAAAATAGACTTCAAAAAAAGGGCCATAAAGAGAGACCCAGAAGGTCACTTCATATTGCTCAAGGGAAGAATCCACCAAGAAGACATTAACATTGTAAATATAGATGCACCCAACTAAGGAGCACCCAAATATATAAAGAAAATCCTAGAGGACCTCAAGAAAGATATCGACAGCAACACAATTATAGTAGGGGATTTTAATACCCCACTGTCAAAAATGGACAGATCTTCCAAACAAAATATCAACAAAGATATTGCAGCATTAAATGACACTCTAGATGAAATTGACCTAATTATATATATACAGCCCTTCATCCTAAAGAAGTTAAATACACATTCTTTTCAAATGCACATGAAACATTTTCCAAGATAGATCACATGATAGGACACAAAAGGAGACTCGACAAATTTAGGAAAATAGAAATTATACCAAGCATTTTCTCTGACCACAAGGGACTGAAATTGGAAACTAACCCCACAGGAAAAAACCCAAAACACCCAAAGTCATGGAGACTGAATGGTATGCTATTAGACAACAAATAGGTCAAGATAGCAATCAGGGAAGAAATAAAAAAAGTTTCTGGAAACAAATGAAAATGAACTCACAACAATCCAAAACTTATGGGACACAGTGAAGGCAGTCCTGAGAGGGAAGTTCATAGCAATACAGGCTTACCTAAAGAAAATAGAAACATTTCAAAGAAACAACCTATCCCGATGCCTCCAAGAACTCGAGGAACAACAACAAAGACAGCCCAGAGCACGTAGAAGGAAGGAAATAACCAAGATCAGAGCAGAATTAAATGACAGAGAGACTAAAAGCACAATTCTAAGGATCAATGAATCCAGGAGTTGGTTTTTTTAAAGATAAACAAAATAGATAAACCTTTAAGTAGGTTCATCAAGAAAAAAAGAGAGATGACCCAAATAAACACAATCAGAAATGAAAGAGGAGAGATTACATCTGATACCACAGAAATAGAAGGGATTGTAAGGAATTACTATGCAGAGCTGTATGCCAAGAAATTTGAAAACCTAGGTGAAATGGACAAATTTCTAGAAAAATATAATCTTCCAAAACTCAATGAAAAAGAAGCAGAAAACCTGAACAGGCCAATAACAGCAGATGAAATTGAAAAAGTAATAAAAAAACTCCCATCGCACAAAGCCCTGGACCAGATAGTTTCACAGGAGAATTCTACAAAGCTTTTAAGGAAGAACTAACCCCTATTCTTCACAAAATGTTCCAAAAAATCCAAAAGGAGGGAAAACTCCCCAACTCTTTTTATGAGACCAGCATCATCCTAATTCCAAAACCAGACAGAGACACAATAAAGAAAGAAAACTTCAGGCCAATGTCGCTGATGAATACAGACGCTAAAATCCTCAATAAAATATTGGCAAATCGCATCCAACAATACATCAAAATGATTATACACCACGACCAAGTGGGATTTATCCCAGGGATGCAAGGATGGTTCAGTATTCGTAAATCAGTAAATGTAGTACACCACATAAACAAAAGCAAACACAAAAACCACATGATCATATCAATAGACGCAGAAAAAGCTTTTGATAAGGTACAACACCCATTTATGATAAAGGTACTCAGCAAAGTGGGAATAGAGGGAGCATTCCTCAATATAATAAAGGCCATATGGGAAAGACCTATAGCCAACATCATATTCAAAGGGCAAAAACTAAAAGCTTTTCCACTAAGATCAGGAAAAAGACAAGGCTGGCCACTTTCACCACTTCTTTTCAATATGGTATTGGAAATTCTAGCCACAGCAATCAGACAAGGAAAGGAAATACAAGGCATCCAAATGGGAAAGGAGGAAACAAAACTGTCATTTTTTGCAGATGACATGATAGTGTACATGGAAAACCCTATAGCCTCTACCAAAAAACTGGTTGACCTAATAAATGAATTTCGCAAAACAGTGGGATACAAAGTCAATATCCAGAAATCAAAGGCATTTTTGTATACCAACAATGAACAGCAGAAGCAGAAATGAAGAAAAAAATCCCATTTGATATAGGAAAAACAAAAATAAAATATCTGGGAATAAACCTAACCAAGGAGGTTAAAGACCTGTATGCAGAAAACTACACAACACTGAAGAAAGAAATCAAGGAAGACACAAACAAATGGAAACATATACCGTGTTCATGGATTGGAAGAATTAACATCATCAAAATGTCCATACTACCCAAAGCAATTTACAGATTCAATGCAATACCTATTAAAGTGCCAATGGCATATTTCACAGACATAGAACAAACACTTCAAAAATGTATATGGAACCATAAAAGACCCCGATTAGCAGCTGCAATGTTGAGAAAGAAGAACAAAGTAGGAAGGATCACAATACCTGATATCAAACTGTATTACAAGGCCACTGTAATCAAAACAGCCTGGTACTGGCATAAAAACAGGCACATAGACCAATGGAATAGAACGGAGAGCCCAGAAATAAACCCAACTCTCTACAGTCAATTGATATTCGACAAAGGGGGCAATAACATAAAATGGAGTAAAGATAGCCTCTTCAACAAATGGTGTTGAGAGAACTGGACAGCTACATGCAAAAAAAATGAAACTTGAGCACCAACTTACACCGTACACCAAAATAAATTCAAGGTGGATAAAAGACTTAAATATAAGCCGAGAAACCATTAAAGCCCTAGAGGAGAGCATTGGCAGGAAAATCTCAGATATTCCACACAGCAATATTTTTACTGATAACGTCCCCTTGAACAAGGGACATAAAGGAAAGAATAAACAAATGGGATCTCATCAAACTTAAAAGCTTCTGCATGGCCAAGGAAAACAGTATCAAGATTAAAAGAGAAGCAACAGTTTGGGAAAACATATTTGCCAATGACACCTCAGACAAAGGTTTAATCTCCAAAATATACAAAGAACTCACAGGACTCCACTCAAAGAAGATGAGCAACCCAATTAAAAAATGGGCAAAGAGCCCTGGCTGGTGTAGCTCAGTGGATTGAGTGCGGGCCTGCGAACCAGAGGATCGCAGTTCGATTCCCAGTCAGGGCACATACCTGGGTTGTAGGCCAGTTCCTAGCAGGGGACACACGGTACATTGTGTGTTTCCAGCAGAGGCAACCATACACTGATATTTCTCTCCCTCTCTCCTTCCCTACCCCTCTAAAAATAAATAAAAATTAAAAAAAAATGGGCAAAGGACTTGAACAGACACTTCTCCAAGGAGGACATACAGACAATCCAGAGACACATGAAAAGATGCTCGATATCACTAGGTATCAGAGATACGCAAATCAAAAACACAATGAGATACCACTTAACACCAATCAGAATGGCTACCATAAACAAACAAACAAACAACAAGTGTTGGAGAGGTTGTAGGGAAAAGGGGACTCTAGTTCACTGTTGGTGGGTTTGCAGACCGGTACAACCACTATGGAAAACAGTATGGAACTTTCTAAGAAAACTAAAAATGGATGTGCCTTTTTACCCAGCACTTCCACTATTAGGAGTATATCCTAAGAACCCTGAAACACCAATCCAAAAGAACCTATGCACCCCGATGTTCATAGCAGCACAATTTACAATAGCCAAGAGTTGGAAGCTACCTAGATGCCTATCGGTCAATGACTAGATCAAAAAGCTATGGTACATTTACACAATGGATTTCTATGCTGCAGAAAGGAAGAAGGAGCTCCTACCCTTTGCAACGTCATGGATGGAACTGGAAAGCATTATGCTAAGTGAAATAAGCCAGGCGGTGAAAGACAAATACCATATGATATCACCTTTAACAGGAATCTAAACAACAGAACAAACAAGAAAGCAAAATGTTACCAAAGACACTGAAATACAGAATGTGTTGACAGGGTCCAGAGGCGAGAGGGAAGAGAATCACAGGCGAAAAGGGGAAGGACTCACATGAACAAGTATAAAGGACACATGGACAATAACTAACGTGGGGGTTGGAAATAGGAGGGAGGTGGGGAACACTAGGGGGGGCAGGGCTGAGAATACAAGAAAGAAAACTGTACTTGAACAAGAGTTAAATACAAAAAAAAATTTTTTTAAAAAGTCAGAAGCACTAAATAGCATCAAAATCGACAAATTCAAAAGCTGTTTTGAGCAGTGGATAAAATCATTTTGATAGGTGTATTGCATGAAATGGAGAGTACTTTGAAGGTGATTGAAATTTATACATGTAAGAATAAATACACAATATTTTATCAATACATTCCACTTTGGGGGGTCCTCCCTTGTATTAACTTCTTTAATTATGAGGTCATGAACTGGACATTAGTGTTTACTCTGAATGTGTATAGTTGTGTAGTATTTAGATTGCTGCGCACAGAACATTGACTTCCTATTCTGTTGAACTAACCTTTGGCCTGTATCATGAACAGTGCTTTTACTGGCAAAGCTGAAAGGCCAGAGTTTTTCCTCTGAATTTTTTTCTTTTTAAGGCAATTGTCTTTCTTTGAAATCTAGTTGAGTTTTAGAATTGGCACTCAACCATCAAAAAATTTAAAAGTATCACGTAAAATGAATACAGATATTCAGGTCAATTTTGTTATAGATGAAATTAATAAAAATAGAAAAATATTAGATATCTGTTGCTAACCACTAACACTTTACCATACAAAAAATATTGTTTGGTTTTTCTAACAAAAGCATAAACCAAATAGGATTAAAAGAAAAGCATTTAAAAATATAGTAGTAGCCAGACATTATTTTATAATGCCACAAGTATAGGACACAAGGCTTCTGAAAATTACTTATTTGTTAAATGTTAGATTTTGTAGGTTAGCTTTTGAAAATTTTTGTATTTTCATTGTCCGTAGGCCATATATTTATACACTTCTTTGTTTTAATTGAAAATTGTGAGTCAGAAAAAATAAATAAAATTATGAGTTAACTTCACTGAATTTTTAAATTTATTTTTCATGTCATGATTTAATTTGGGTTTCTTATCTCTTTTTGTATTTTCTTTGTTGGCAGAATATCAATCAAAATGGCAAAGTTTGTCTCTTTGTCACAAACCATCATAAATAAGCCCAAAGAACAAACCATAAAAATGTAAGAAATTCTTAGATTAAAAAAGACAAGTAACATTTTCTACCTACCTGGTGTTCAGAGGTAAAAGTACAGTTTGCAACTAGTAAATTATTAACATTTTTCTACCAAGGGTTTCCTCCTTCCTTAGGAACTCTCTGATTAATAGTCAATTTAAGAACTAGAAGGGTGTCAGACATGATAAGCACATTTTATAATCACATATTAAAAAGAAGAATTGAGGAATAATCATAAGATTATAATTTATTACAGTAATTAAGCTACAATTCTTAAATATAATATCTAATAAGAATGTGCAGCATTCTTGGGGTGAAGGAGCACACAGAGTACTAGAGTTGTTGGGTACAGATTTCATATATTTTAAGGTAATTCAAGGAGGCTTAAAAGCA
The DNA here is from genome assembly GCF_014824575.4 of Sturnira hondurensis. Taxonomy (NCBI): domain Eukaryota; kingdom Metazoa; phylum Chordata; class Mammalia; order Chiroptera; family Phyllostomidae; genus Sturnira; species Sturnira hondurensis. The sequence continues at coordinate 116,292 of NW_028088815.1, read as the reverse complement.
ATTATAAAAATGCAAAATAACTACCTGATTTAACTACCTTTTGCTTCCTTTGGATTATATTTTTCTTCTCGAGAAAGTCACCTAATAGTTGTCCTTCCTTTCTTCATTCAATATTTATTGAAAAGCCACAATATGACAAGCAGGAGCTGCACACGGTGAACAAGGTAGATGAGCCTGACCTCCTGAAGATTTACAGCTCAACACAAATGGTTAGATGCAGGGAAGTCAGTGCACAGTAGGAGAACTAGACACTTTTACAAAGTGTTAGGTGTCCTGATAGGAGGAAACCTAGTCCACAATCATGGAATCAGTGAGGAGTTCCTGGAGAAGTAACCTATAGCTGGGCAAAAGAGATGAAGAGAGGAGAGAGGGGACATGTTCTGGGGAGAACAACATGTAAGAAACTTTAGAGATAGCCAAGAGTGACCTGTTTGAACTACTCACTGTGGAAAATTATAGCTTTTTAGTAGTCCTTGCTGAAATAATAACTGCATTATGGAATACTCAGTGCTTTCAACTCTGTTTTAGACAATTATCATAACAGTATCTCTGAATCCCCCTGGCAATTCTAGAGTTATTAGTGCAATTTACATAGGAAGCAACTGAGACTCGGTGGGGGTAAGCAATTTCACAAGTTTATACCTGTGTTTAGGATGAGATGGGAACCTTGGTCTCTGTGTCACATAAGCTGTACTCTTTTCAGGGTACTGTCTCATGTTCACTTTCCACTCTGAGCCCTGCAAAAAATCTTAAATTTAATTTTTATTCTTTCTAATTTGGAGGAATCCAACTTAGTGAATATTGCCATTTGTCTCTGGAGCACAGATTAGTGTAAGTGGGATACTATTGAAATGAATTCACATGCGCTCCTTTTCACAATTAATCATGAAGAGTATGATTTTATAAATGTATGTGTATCTACAGCAAATACTTAAATACATTTTTCTTTGAAAGGAATATTAGGCAAATATTAGGTAATTAATTTAAAGATATGTAGTGATCTTAAAAAATAGCCAGTGTTGGGGTAAAAAAGAGGTCCTTTTTTATAAAGGGTGCTGACGTGGAAGAAAAATCTATTTTTTTTCTTGCGAAATGGCTCAGCAAAGAAAGCGGAGGATGTCCTCAGGTGACTTTTTCAGCAAAAAAGGTCAAGATCACCTGATCTGTCAATGACGCTAGTGTTTATAGGCTTGTTACTAAGTGATAAGCTCACTGCAATAGCACAAAGGTAAGCCCTGAGGTGATGTGAGAACACCAGTCCTCAGAAACCACCTTTCAGCAATCTTTCAAGATGGGGACACTGTTGGCTCAGACAGTGCAGCGAAGCCAAAGAAGAAAGCCAAGGATCTCTGACCAAGAGATTGGAAGTACACCAGCGTGTCTGCAGCAAAGTGCTTGGCTAAGTGGAAATGGCTTTCAGCCTCTGTTAGCCTGAGGATCTTTAGATGACAGGCACCTCGGTTCTGTGAGGTTGATATTGCTGAGTAAGTCCTTAGGCTTTGGCTGGAGGCCCTGACAGGTGACAGGATGTAAGCTGATCCTGGTCAGTGTGGACAGCTCAGCCTGCTTCCATGATGTCAGAGGAGGGCAAGCTGTCAGAGGCTGTCATGTGAGGGCCAAGTTCTGAGGACTGACCTTGCCAATTGCCGTTGGAGAGCAATATCAGGCAGAGTAGCCAAAGAATGTTCTAGAATTGAGAGGAGGGGAAAATGATGTATCTAAAACTGGAAGGACATGGTTACCCTGGATAGTCACAAGTTCAAAGGCAAAAGGGTAGGAATGGAATTTCTAAGGAGAAAACCTCAAGGTTATTGAGAAAAAGGAGTCATAAGATAAATTTTTTCTGATAGTTTTTTTATTGCATGTGTTTCTGGTTGGTGTTTCATTCCCCAGCAGAACCCAGAGTTTGCTATCTGACATCTCTGCTAAGCAAGTGACTGAATATGGAGTCTGAGAAATGCAAAAGTTGAAGCCAACATGTGGGGAAAGTTCAGCTTGGATTCAATAGCATCTACCTCAGATGAAAAGCTTGCTTTTATTCATAAGTCTTTACCAAGTAGGTGAAAAGCTAAGGATTTGCTAATACCCTTCTTCCAAAGCTCCCTGAATAAAATTCAAGTCTGAAATTACCAAAAATTGCCACTGGGAGGCCCCAGTGATCTGTAAAATGAACAGTTTCTTCTAAATAAGTAAGTGGAAATACAATGATTTAAACAAATGAATTATGAAAGATTGTATGCAAATGCATTGAAAGCGGTAAGGGGTAAATACACAACAGTATAATATGATAAATAAGTGGTGCTGTCCTCCTTAATTAGGGATTGTTTAAATTCTACCCCTTGTCTCAGCACTGTGCATACATTATGAAATAAACTCTCCGAGACAAAAAATTAAAGGCTGGTTTTCAGTTTTATGAAAGCTATACAGGTGTTTATTGGCTGCGCACATGTGTGTATGTGCACTTTTGAGAGGGGAATGGGAGGGGAGGGAAGAGAAGAAGACTATGAGAGGATGGAGAGAGGCATCCAGAAGAGACTATCCTGGGTGGGGTAGGAAGAGAAATTTTAATTCTTATAGCCTGAAAGAAAATATGTAGCCAGACTTGTCAGATTTCTTTTCTTTTTCTTTTGGTAACACAGTAATTCTCAAACTTGGGTGTGAACCAGAGCCACCTGCAGGGCTTGTTAAGCTGGGCCCCAGCCCCAGATTTTCTGATTTAGTAGATCTGGGGCATTTCTAACAGGTGATGCTGATGCTCCTGGTCTGGGGAGCACACTTTGAGAACCACTGTCGTCACGTTATACATCAGTGTTATCATTTGAAACACTAGGGTATTTTGGCATATAAGAGAAATGCCTCCATCTATTTGTTCTGTCTCCTCTATTCATTTTCTCTATTGTATCTGATGTTCTTCATTTTAAAATGTGCCTCTTCCTGGACTTTTCCCCATGAGACCTTCCATGAACCCCCTTGGTAAATTCCTATAGGTTTCATACTTTCTAAGTTGTTGGGAAGACAACTTTTTTGAAAATGCATGATACAGAATAACCTTTTGGCTTACACTTAATGTTTTCTTATGTTTATGCATCATTTATGTCTATTTTGAGCTTAACACTTTAAGCACAGTTATAAATAGTCTATGAAGTGAAGAGAGAGTGAGAGCAATAGTGTAGAGATTATTTCACAAAGACTTAAGGGATATTTCTTAAAATTCTAGCTTGTAGACTTTGAATATAAAATACTTGTACATTGTTAAAGAACAGAAGTGACAATGTTTAATTGTATTGCTACAGCATTTAATTGCTCCATATTCAGACAGGGTCTCAATTAAAAAATGTGTCAATACACCTAATAGAAGAGATGATTCTGGACCTTAGATTGTCTTTAGAGGGAAGTTCTCATATACACAAATAGTGACAGCATTTGGGGTAGGATTTCTGTTAGTGCTAAGAATTTGTCAGCCTGGGATTGGATCAGGGGAGTTTAGCTAAGAATAATTCTTGATTTCATTATTGAGATATGTATCTGGGCAAGAACATTGTTCCTTGTGCTCGATAAGGTAGAAGATGTTGGCATTATTGAAGTGTTTTTATTTTTTGGCAGTGGGGTATAGTATTTTTTTCTTTTCAAGTTTTTAAATTGGTGAGAAAGATAGATAGATAGATAGATGATAGATAAATTTGTTCTTCTATTTACTTATGCATGCATTTGTTGTTTCTTGTATATGCCCTGAGTGGGGATCGAACCAACAACTTTGGTGTATGAAGGCAGTGATCTAAACAACTGAGCACCTGGCCAGAGCCTCTTTTCAAACTTGTGATGAATTAGAGTCATATTCTTTCATTAAATTGACATATTAATACCTCACACTAGATAATTTTCATGACCTAATTTAAAAACTGGAATTCATCATCATCATTGTAAAAAATAATTTAAAAATAAAAGCTATTAGAAAACTCTGGAACTAAGGGTGGAGGGAGGTGTCAGTTTTTTTAATATGAGCAAACACTCATGCTGGCTCAAAGCAGTAGTTCTCAATGTTGGTTGTCGATCACGGTAGGAGAACATTCTGCTTGGCATGGGCCCAGCTCCCACTCAGAGATGCACAGGACCCACGCACACCGATGGGTTCTCCTGTGGGGAATCAGGCTGCAATGTGCCTAGGCCTCTTTGAGTCTTGCTTTTTGCTAAAAACTCCCTCACCTAGATTTACTGCAAAATAACTTCCTAAAATCTACGCTAAACCTTCTAAGGAGGAGTGTAACCTGTTCAACCACTTTTGCCTTTTCATTTGCAAATATTCCTCTTCTGTGCTGTGATTAGAGTCATTGGCTCCTTTGTTTTCTGTAAAAGGTAACCACCTAAGGCAACCTGTGCATAGTAAATAAAGGCCATCATGTAATGTGCAGAGAAACCCAATAAAGGTCAGTCATGGCAAGGGCTGAGGCTTATACTCCCCTTGAGAGAAAAAGCCATGCTGTTCCTTTTCCGCCACAGGACTTGGTAGTCCATGTGAATGTCTAATTTCATCCATAATGACGTGGACACTATGGGCCGGTGTCTGCATCAAATCACAACTCCTGTGAAGCTTTAAAGAAATGCTATTTCCCTGGCCCTGCTTCAACTCACTAAATTACCAGAGATTGGATGGGTAAATTTTTGTGTAGATATATGTTGGTTGGCATTTGGGGGAAGTATTGGTTTGGTATACACGACTAATCATGCTCAGGCTGTCTCTGGTTTGACCCATTTTACATTCTTCATAGCTCGTGACTTACTGAATCACTTATGAATTCCAAGCTTTTTCACTGTATATAATTGTTAAATAGAGAATTTTCCACATGAAAGCCTCCAATTGTATTGAAACAACCTCAAATATAGCCTAGGATACATTTCCCTTAGAGCTCAGTCAATACAGATTAATTGTTTTTGGAAGAAAGAAAATACTCTACTTCACCTCATCACTGGAATATTAATTTTTCTAATCAATAGAAATTGGAATGTTACCATGTTATATGCAAACTGTGTCCTTTGCTGAATGTCACTACACCGTTTTTGAAGAGCCCAAGAAGTTCAGCATCCCAGAAGGAGGGTTCTGCTTTTCACAAAGGAGTAGGCAGGTATAAGAAAGGAAGACTCAGCAGGGAGTGAAATGTGTCAAGCTAAAGGAAAAAACCAAGAGCAATCGAATCACATTAAGTGTTTTTGGCATATTGGGCTGCTTTTGAAGAAAGCTCCCAGTGGCTCTAGAAATGATTCAGGGTTTTCATCCAAAATTTTTAAAATTGTAATGTGTTATGAAATAACCAAATTTGTAGACTATTAGGAACCTGGAATTTAAAGCTAACTTACAGGTCAGGAGTCCTACCCCTCATTTAGTGCAAAGTTACCTGCTAAGATACTATGAATAGATAGATTGTGAATGGAAATTCTTTCAGGGAGGGGCCCACTATCTCTGATAAGGCAGTACATTTTAATTATGAGAAACTATGTTTACATATGGAACAGAAATCTGCTTGCCTCATATATCCCCCCAAAATAATTCTTTCCTGATTTTCCTGACAGACCACAGAAATGACCTACTTTTCTAGGAAGTAATTGCAGCCCTGGACAATGTTCTCATGGGCCTGTGTTTCATACTCAGCTCTTTGCAGACATAGCAATTTTTCTATTGACTCTGTAGTTAGCTTTCAAAGGAGAGCATAGACCTCCACAACAGTATCAGGGAAAGAATTTTATATACTAACTTTAGCTCCTTCTATAAAAATTATTTCTCTTGAAAGATCACCTACCATACTATCTTGTTTTAAACTATTTCAAGTCTTTTGTGGAAGTAGGCAGATAAGGTTTGTAACCTTAAATTTATTTCACTTTTTCCTAACGCTACAGATTGTGAGATGAAAATGGCCACTCAGGTGAAAAATCTTCAATATGCGTAATTTCTCTCTTTTCCCTTGGTCAATATTGAATGCAGGACATTTTGCTTTTTATTAGGAGAGAGGTTGTTGCTATGCTGAATGGCCTCAACAATTTTTTGTTTTCTCCTTTGATAGCAATTTAAATTCTCCAGGTTTTTGTGCCTTTCCATTTTGATGGTTTCCAGCTCCGTTACTAATTTAAAAGAATTCTGTTAGAATTTTTGTTTTTATTCACTGAAGAAATACATAAAGACATTATTAATACACTGATTTGGAATTTTAATAATAGACTACCAGCAATACAACCAAACAGCTGTGATTAGATGTCAAGAAATCTGTTACATTGGGAGTTAGATCCTTAAAATGTTTTGTGCAGGGCTTGGGAAGAGGAAATTGTTTGCCACTAACAAATCCAGTCTGGGTAAAACTGAGCAGGAGGACATCATTAATTGTCTTCTGTTAAAGAGGCATTGTTCAGGATGCTCAATTTGCCTATCTCATTTCTGTTTTCTTCAAGTTCACTTCTGAGAGAGTTTGTCAGAAAAAGCTCTTTTTGAATGTAAAGACAAAATACAAATGCCAGGCACGATTTATATGGAATTTAACACAAAGCCGGAGGGGGATAAGATTGAGGATGGGAGGTGAGGTGAGGATGGCTGGGGGTGGAGGGGTGTGGTAGGGGGAAAATGGAGACAACGGTACCTGAACAACAATGAGAGAAAAAGAGAGTGGTTAAAAAAAAGAATCATCTGGCAAAAAAAAATTTACAAGGATCATTTTAGTGTTTGTAGAACAATAGAAATAGCAACAATAAGAAATCTTAAATTCAGCTACAAAACAAAAATTTTTCCATGCTTCAGATCATCTTTGGTATGTTTCAGGAGGTAAATAGAAGAGAAGCAAGAATATGGCTTTGTGGAGGCAGAGTAGATTGTGAATGGTCTATTTTGTTATAGAACCCCACCAGTGCTGTTCTGGAATAGCTGTGGGGTTTGATTGCCAGCAACGAAGAAGTGAGACTTCCAATTCAAGAATTTGTTGAAAAAAGTAAAGGGTGGTTTATATAAAGGTTATACAGGTTTAGAATAATGGCAGATTTCTATTGTTAAGTGCTGCTCCATTAAAAACCGCCCAAGAACACATACATAGTCTTGCCTCTTTGCCAAACCAGGCTGGTTTCAGAACAAGCCAGTCAGAGCTACCATCTTTCAGAGAAGCAGAAATCTGCAGATCAGCATTCCAGATCACAGTTCAGCTCCAAGCAACTTTTGCAAATGTGGGTGGCTATGCGGGCACACCCCAACTCCATCAGCTCTGTCGTCTTCTTCTCCAGTCAGACTTCTTCTTAACTCCAGACCACCTGGCTTCTCCTCTAATACACCAGACCTTGTGGTGGACCTCCTCTCCTACAGCAGGTGCTCATATAAATGCTTGTCCCAGAACTCCCTGCATGACCTCATATCTGGCCCCTCCTATGATGTACCATTTTTGTCAATTTCTTTGTATTTTTACCTTCTTTTGGTTGCTATCTTTAATCAGGGCAGAATTTCCCAGTGATGCACAGACATCTGGGGTGGGCATCTGCCCCTGCCTCTTGCACAGACTCCATATCTTGGCTATGTCATGAGTCCCTGAGCATTTTCACAGCCACGTATACAATTTGCCCAAGCGATAGATAGCCCTCTTCCCTTCAGGAAGTCACGGCTATTAATTTACCATTGTTATTCGATGTATCATTCACTTCCCCCTTCCCCAAATCAAGGATTATAGGGGCTGTTTTGCTAACAAAAGCAAAAATGAAGATTCTCTTTACAGACATTTACTCACATCCATCCCCCAATAAACTACATATTTAGAAAAAAGGATAAGAATGTATGATTTTGCATGAAACAACACGAATAAAGTAAAATAACTTCAAGAACCATATTAAAATGCTTTCTGAGTTATCTGTGTTTATTTACATTTGTAAATACATATTAATATACATTTTATCCTTAATTTTCTGTTATTGTGAGAGAAAAGAGTGAAAACAAAAAATGAAGCTTTTGCTCGAGCCAGTTATGTAGTTTTGAAATATACTAAAAGCCAAATGAAATAACTTGTGTAGGACCATACTTAAGCAGCTTATAACTTTTTAAAAATATCTTTTCTTGAAATTGAATAAGGCTCCTATATAGTGGAGTCCTTGTTAAGTATAAATTAAATTTTTTTTACCTGGTTTTGAGTATTTAAAATGTCTGAAGGAAAACTTGAGAAAATGTGATATTTCAGGTATATTTTGTGGTAGGAAAGGTACTATTTGCATAGTTATGTCTACCCACCCATTCGTGTATTTGAAAGTGTGTTCTCTGAGTGAGAAAGGCAAAATGAATAATGTATAGGCCTGGATCCCCATGGCCTGGGGCAGAAGAGGCAAATGCCTGCAAGGCTGTGGGAGGGGCCCACCACTGGCCCAGACATTTGCTACCACTACTATCTGTCTTACACTCATATGAAGTGTGGTTCACCTTTCTATCATTATTCATTGTTTCTGGACCCTGAGTGGTTGCACAGGTTTTTGAGCTCTTACTTTAATCAAAAAACTAATGTACATGCTTCTTAGGTGAGATGAAATTGAAACTGCTGCCCTGGCTGGTGTGGCTCAGTGGATTAAGTGCTGGCCTACAAGCCAAAACGTCTCCAGTTGATTCCCAGATTGGGCACATGCCTGGGTTGTGGGCCGGGTCCCCAGTTGTGGGTGTGTGAAAGGCAACCACACATTGATGTTTCTCTCCCTTTCTTTCTACCCCCTTCCCCTCTCTCTAAAAATAAATTAATAAAATCTTTTTAAAAATTATTTTAATTACTTTATTATTATTATTATTTATTTAATTTTTAAATTTAATTCTTATTCAAGTACAGTTTTCTGTCTTATATTCCCAGCCCTGCCCCCCCAGTGCTCCCCACCTCCCTCCCATTTCCGCCCCCCACCTTAGTTATTGTCCATGTGTCCTTTATACTTGTTCATGTGAGTCCTTCCCCTTTTCCCCTGTGATTCTCTCCCCTCTCCCCTCTGGTCCCTGTCAGCTTGTTCCATATTTGAGTGTCATTGGTCATATTTTGCTGGCTTGTTTGTTTTGTTGTTTAGATCCCTGTTAACGGTGATATCGTATGGTATTTGTTTTTCACTGCCTGGCTTATTTCGCTCAGCATAATGCTTTCCAGTTCCATCCATGATGTTGCAAAGGGTGGGAGCTCCTTCTTCCTTTCTGCAGCATAGAATTCTATTGTGTAAATGTACCATAGTTTTTTTTTTTTTAAATATTTTATTTACTTATCTTTAGAGAGAAAGGGAAGGAGAAAGGAAGAGAAACATCAATGTATGGTTGCTTCTCATGCATCCCCTGCTGGGACCTGGCCCCTGCTGGGAACTGACCTGCAACCCAGGCATGTGCCCTGACTGGGAATCGAACCGCGATCGTCTGGCTCGCAGGCCCGTGCTCAATCTGCTGAGCTACACCAGCCAGGGCAATGTACCATAGTTTTTGATCCAGTCATTTACCGATGGGTATCTAGGTTGCTTCCAACTCTTGGCTATTGTAAATTGTGCTGCTATGAACATTGGGGTGCATAGGTTCTTTTGGATTGGTGCTTCAGGGTTCTTAGGGTATACTCCTAACGGTGGAGTTCTGGGTCAAAAGGCACGTTCATTTTTAGTTTTCTTAGAAAATTCCATACTGTTTTCCATAGTGGTTGTACCAGTCTGCAATCCCACCAACAGTGAACAGTAAAAATAAATTAATGAAATCTTTAAAAAGATGAGATTGTATTTAAGATCAGGAAGTTAGTGAGGCAAGAGATAGGAAGGAGGAAACTCTAGAGTGCCCCAGGCCTAAGAGAAAGAACATCAATATAAGACAAAGTTCTTATTTCTAAGGTCAGTTGTCCCTGATTACTGGAAAAGCGCTGAATCATGGTGACTCATGAATGCACCTGCACAAGTGATTCCACATGACCCGTGCTTCATTATAATAGCATTATAATAAATTAACATTTTGCAACCCCCTTCTCTGGTGGCCAATCAAGGAAAATCATGGGAGAGCACATGTGCAGTAGCTTTAAAGTAGTACAGCTACTTGTACATGTGCAATAAAAGCATGCCAAAACTAGCCAGAAAATATCCGCCAATAAGAATAAACTCCCTCCAGCCCCTGAGGTCAATCTCTGTTCAGAGCTGGCCTGCTCCCATGTTCTGTGTAGTGTACTATCACTTAATAAATCTCCTCTCTCTTTCTGCTATAAAATTTGTGTTGTGTTCAATTCTTTGTCTGAGGTCACCAAAAACCTGGTTACCTGAGCCCACTGGTGACATTAGGAGTGAATGAACTTTATCATTGAACTGTGTTTTCATCTTTGATTCTATATTTGCTTTCTCATATGCCACAGACACAGAAAACCTAAACTACACATTTCCTAAATTACAATATTTGAAGATAACACTTCCCTTGATGTCTGTGAGACATGTGGATTAAAGTATTTCTATTTTCTGGAATAGACAGGAAACATGCCACTTATGTCTTTAAGCAAATGATAGTTCAATGGCAATGAAAATTTTGAGGGCTAGGTGCTTCTTTGGAATGAGAAATAGTGGTTCTAGTCTTCCTCTGATAAGCATTCAATTGCCCTGCTTGAATCTCAGAGTTATTTTCGAGTTCATCTTCTCTCCCAAGGCTTAGTCAATTTTATTTCTTAAATATTGCCCTTAAAATATCTATCAGTCTTCCTGACTTTATTTTCATCTACTCCAACTCCTTTTCCACAGTTTTGTTTTTTAAAAACAGAATCTTATAAGATCTCTTTGCAAACATTTATTCATTCAAAGCTTCCAGAAGGACACTCAGTGAAGAAGGAACAAAATGAATACTGACTAAGCTGACTAAATTAGGTACATTGTCCTCCAGCCTATCCAAGGAGGTCACTCCCCTACTTAAAATTCTTCCATAGTTCCCTGTTTCTAGATGGCAGATAGGCAAACTTTTGTTAAACTTTCTCACCAATGCTTACTTAGTCTTTATCACTTTTCTTACCCTTTTCTTCCACCTTTTCTACCTCCTTTTTTCTCTGTTCCTTTCTGTTTCTCTTATAAAGCTGTTACTGAACTACTTACTCTTTCCCAAGGTCACAATGCTCTCTTGTAGGCTATACCTTGCTCTTCTGTCTGCTCTCTCAAACTGGAACCCCGTTCCCACTTTCATTTCCTGCTCACTATACAATGACCCACTTCAGATATCCCTCCACTGTAAACTCCCCTCTCCTGATGTAGCCTGGACCGTAAATTCACATTGCTTTGTCATTATTTGTTCTCAATTCTACCCTCTCAACTAAACTTGAACTGGAGCTGAGGGAGAGTCTTTTTTTTTAATTTTTATTTTTTAATTTTATTATTTTTTATTTTTTCACAGGGGCTGAAACATCATAGGTTTCAATAAATGCTTGGTGATTTGAGTAAATGAAAGAATGTCACCTCCCTAGCTGGTGTTGCACATTTTTCAATTGGTTCTAGGCACTTTAATTTTGGACTTAAGCCAAGAGCATCAGTTTGGCTGCATGGAATGAACTCAATTAGTTGCTATAAATTCTATTCCTTTACTAGCCTGTAACTGACCATTCAGTTATTTATCTTTTGTCATATTGCAAACAGTGTTGAACATTAGCAATTGTCAGGTGTTTTGCCAGTCATTGAGAATGAAAAGATGTCCAGGTCAGATACTTCATTGCCTTCATTTGAATTCCTTCTAGGAAGGGAAATGAAGACTAAGCAGAAGAAATTTATCTTCTTACACACTACTCGCAGTTTTGTTTCTGGGCTAACCTTTCAATTCCAACAAAAATGTGCCTAAGTGAAGGGCAGTACCAGTTGACATATTGACCTAGTTATAAATGGTCCTGAAGGGTCCCTCTTGGCTTTGGCTAATGTCTGGGATCAGCCATCTCTGCAAGGCTGAATTATTTCTAGGCCAGTCATCTCTTAGTTCATTTCTCCCAAGTGAATGCTTAACAACTCACATAAAACGTATTTTCTAAGTAATGCAAAGGTGGAAAGTGAATGGGTTTTGTTTAGTTTCAGTTTTATTTTTCTTAGATGCTCTAGTTTATTTGTTGTAATTTTGTTTATCAAATGCCCACTTCTGTTTTTTGTTTCTTTCTGCTCAGCCTTCAGAAAAGTGCTGGTATATGAGTTAAGTGAAAGGGAGGAGCAAGTTTTGCAAGGTGGCAGAATACCAACATTCTTTTGCCTTCTTTTGTCTTGTGAGTGATGCCAAATCATATGGTGGCTCCTTGTACTAGAGGAAGGGATTATTAATTGTTCTCTGACAGTTCTCTCAAGGATTTCTCAAATTGGTGATTTAAAGCAGCCAAAGCAAAGATGTCAGAATGACAGACATATGGGCACTTAGTAGAATTAATAATCTACAAAAATAAAAGTTTTTCATGGGTCTTATTTTACTTATTTTTACACCAACACTCTCATGGCTCATGAAGTAGGTAGGATTAATATATAGAAATGCAACGCTAAGACAATTGACAATATTTCTTCCCAGCCACTGAGTGACACAGTAATGAATATAAACAGTGTGGACTCTGTAGCAAGGGAGAGAAAAATGCTGAAAGAACAATTGCCTTCATTGGATTTTTAATATTATAGGAACAAACTGAAAGTGAAAGGGAGAGATGTGAACAGATGAGGTAAAACGGGTTAAAGATGGGGAGACCTATTTATGGCTCTTCAATGTCATAAGTCAGCAACTTTGTTTGTGCCCACTCAGTGAACTGACCTTCCCTAATACTCTTGTTTGACAGCCTTAGGGAATAAATTCCTCCTTGGCCCAACAGAGAGAGCAGGAACAGAGCAGCTTCACATAGAACCAGTAAGTTCACTTCCAAAGGTGAAAGGGTAATTTGTTCTGCTTGTTCACTCCATCACTGACCTTTCTGTTTGACTGCTGCCCAGGGTACCAATTAACGTTAATTGCTGCCAATGGTGGTGAAAGATTCTGTGACAACTCTCTGCTAAGAAAAGGGCTAAGACCCCTAACTCATTTCATGGAGAGTGTGCCCACGAGACAAGGTATTTTCGGATAATTCAGCAATAAGTCTGGGCTGGGAAAAAGATCTTTACTGAGAACATGGCGGGTTTTAACAGGCCTGTCTTATTATAGTACACTAACAGCTACTGAAAAAATTACACTTTGATTAATTTTTCCAGAAAGATGAATTTTGCCACCTCTTATCCAGATTTTACATTAATGTGGATGGACCATCAAAACAATTCCCAAAGTAAGGGTCAATCTAATTATGCCTAGGGTAATAATTCACTGTTTCAACTGCACCTAGAAGCAGGAGATCTTTATGCTCAGCAGATAATTTTTTAAGAGTCTTGCTATAATGTGTCAAAATTTCCTGAATAAAATTGAGTAAGCATTGCTTTTAAGATCTTTCAATTTGACGGACAAGAGAGTATCAGTGTGATGAAGTGGGGTATCCTTATATTGTTGCAATTAACAACATTATTGCAAGTGAAAAATCCTCTGCAAGGGGATTGGTGGCCCTGGTGTCATATTTCAAAATTAATATAAAACAGCTCCTTTGTATTAACCAAGAAAAAGTTGAGAGTTTTCTAATTTAACCATTATACTGGTGAAAAAGCCAGTGTGTGTGTGTGTAAAAATATATATATTTTAGCCAGAGCTAGCTTCAACAATTGGCAACTGCCAGTTATAAATAGCTTTCCCATTTGAAACAAACCATCATCTTTCAAATTGTTACTTTCTTAAGTAAAGAAAAAACTGTGAACTTCTTTCAGCACATACCAGCTGTTCCAGATGTTATTATTACACATCTAGGACCACATTCTGTACTAAATATATATACAGGAGATTGATTTCCAACCACCTTGGTTAAGTAACACAATAAATTATCCTATTTGTCTCTTAGTTTTGTTCTGGAAGTGTTTGTAAGTATTTTGTAAGGACGGGGATAAATTGATACATATTTTTCCATGAAACATGTTATGATTAATAATAAATTTCACTAATAAGACTGTACACTTCATTTGAATCTAGTCCAGATTTTGTTTTACTTACAATGAAAAGAAATAAAAGATATGATTGCTTTCATATTTGCAAAAACAAAAGAATTAAATCGAATAAGAGATACCTTTAAAAGTAGCACTTGGAAAAATTTGACTAGAGACCAAGAAGTTGCAAGATTTTAGGAGATTTCTGGCATCTGAGTATTTTTAAGAGGGGATAGGGTAAAACAGTACCAATGTTGGCCACTAGGTGCCGATATGAGACCGGAACTTTTTGTGTAGGCACACTGGTGGTGGTGGTGGTGGTGTTACGTGAATAGTAGCAGCAACAGCAATTTTCAGTAAATTGGAGATCCTATAGAAAGTGTGCAACTGCCCAGCTTTCGTTTTTACCACATCTCTTCAAACAATTCTTCAAAACATCCATCAACCAGTGTGATGTTTCAGAAATGGAATTGGGATGATGACATTTTCTTGCTCAAATATCTCCAATGGCTTCCCAGTGCTGATAGAATAAACTCCAGACTCCTAATCCTAGTTTACAAGGCCCTAAGGACCTGGCCCATGTCTGCTTCTCAGGATTTATCTCAGAACATCCTCCTCCTAATCTGGTTGCATTGTAAACACACTAGCCCCTGTGCTTTTTTGAAGAGCAAAGCCTGTTCCCTTTGCATTTGTTGTCCCATTTGCTTAGATGCTCTTATTCACATCTTCAAATGGCTTGTTCCCTTTAACACTTTAGGTCTCAGTTCATTGTCACTAAAGATTAAGTCCACTCAGTGTAACATAATAGCCTAACTACTTTCCAATAGGTCACTAGTTTAGTTCTCTGACTAAATCTTAATCATGATCCATTTCCTTTCCTTCCTTCCTTCCTTCTTTCCTCCCTCCCTCCCTCCCTTCCTCCCTTCCTTCCTATGATCATCATTTTTCTAATAGATGATTTTATGTTAGCAGTTCCTCCCCACTGAATGCAAATCTCACGAGGGCTGGAACTTTGTATTATTCATTAGCATGTATCTCATTACTAGAACAGTAGCTGTTCTTGCATAGAGAATGAATGAATGAATTCTTGAGATATTTATAAGTTAGCTATTTATGGCCAAAGAAGTACTAATATTTGGATAATTATATAGTAAATTTTTCCATAGCTCATTTGAGTTTGTTTTTCATCTACATTTTTAAAGTCAAACATTTACTGAGCAACAACTAAGTGATAGGTACTACAGATAATTCAGAGCTGAATGCTAGTAACAAATGTTATGTTTTTGGAGCTGAGTCCATATGATAAGGCCTTTATACACATTACATCATTTAATTCTTGCAATAATACTCTGATACAGGTGCTTCAATCCTTGATTTCATTTTACAGACTAGGAAACTCAATGTAGTAATTCACCTAAAATAACATGCATATTTAATTATGGAACTGGGACTCAAATCTGTTAAAAACAGTTCATCTTGAAGAAGTCAGCAAAGAAGATAAGAAAAGATATATAACCTAGGGCCATACCATTTGAATGGTTTTAGGCTCCAGGCACCTCAGGTAATAGAAGTATTAGACAGTGACTACAACACAATTAAAGGTGAAAAGTAAGATATTAAGTATTAAAATGAGAACAAGACTATCAAAGTTGTCCAGATATATTTGGCAAAGAGCCAAATAGAATTACTAGAAATAAAAAAATGTAGTCATTAGAATAAAAATCTCAGTAGTAAGATAAAGGCCAAATAGAGTTAAACAGAGTCAGTGAATAGATAAAGAGAGAATTAGTGAAGATTAATCTAACAAGATTATCAATAATAAAGTGTAAATAATATCAATAATAAAGCCGCCCTGGCCAGGTGGCTCAGTTTCGTAGAACATCATCCTGTATGTTGATGTTGTGGGTTTGATCACTGGTCAAGGCACAAACAAGAATCAACCAATGAATCCATAAACAAGTGAAACAACAAATCAACATTTTCATGTTTCTCTCTCTGAAAGTTAACTTTTTAAACAAGAATACAACACAAAAAGATTGAGGCAGAAATATACTAAAGAGAATTTTTAGATATAGAAGACAGAATTAGAGGGTCTAAGATATTTCTAGAAATTTCAGAATGAAATAAGAGATAGAAGGGGAAGGGAAATATTTAAAGACTTGATGATTGACACTTTCAAAAAAGTGATCAAACAGAAGTATCTTCAGATTAGAAATTTCAATGTGTTCTGAGCTGACTAAATAAAATAAATCCATACCGAAACACACCCTGATGAAATTTCAAAATATCAAAGACAAACAGATCTTTACAACAACTAGAGAAAAAGGTCTAGCTCACCTACAAGAGAGTGACTATTCGACTGATAGAATACTTATCAAGCAAAAAATAGATACCATAATATGCTGGAATCATATTTTCAAAGTGCTGAGGAAAAATAATGGTTAGCAAGAATACTATGCTCAGTTAAGCTATATCTCAAAAGGCAGGTAAAATAATAACATTTGAAGATAAAAAAAGACTGAGTAGTTTAGCCTTAGCAAAACTCTTGATTAAAAACATCAGTATAAACTTACTTCAGGAAGAAATTGAACCCCCATAAAGGAGTGATGTGGAAGAAAGAATGGTGATCATGTGGACAAATATGCATAAACATTAACTAAATAAAACAACAAAAATGGAAATGAATTTGAAGGGTAGTAAAATCAAGATGGAATGAAATTACTGCACAATCATAATATATACGATAGGGAGGAGGTGTCTGAATTTAAATCATTCTAAGATCACCGAAGATTAGATATACTGATTATCTTTGGACCTTAAATATGCTTTTCACTATGCTGAGGTAATGAATAAATCCAGACAGGGTAACTGTCTTTAAAGTGATGACTCAGCAACCCAGACTTCTATTTTGGGATACCACCGACTGCAGCAAGGGGCTTCAGCACACACCGTGAAAGGGGAAGTGAGTGAAGCATCACACAGCATGAGAATGGCCAGACTTGGAAGTGAATTACCTCACTTCTGGCCTCATACTTTGCCTAAACACCATTCCTATCATTCCAACTTACCTGCCCTATTTTTGTATACCCAGAAATAGGGACAGCTTGTCAAAATACTAAAATACCAAACACAAAAAGAATGAAATAGCACTGATAATTTCCATGTAAATCGAGTACAGAAAAGAAATAAACAAAATAATACAACCAACAGAAAGCAGGACCTGAGAGGAAAAAGTAGAAAATAGATGAAAAGAAAGCGTATAGAAAAATGCAAAACATAGCACAATAGATATAATTACATTAAACTTACCACTTATTATCAAGGGATTGTATTAAAAATTCTTTACAGTTAAAAGGCCAAAATGAAAATATCAGGCTGGCTGTATGCAATTTATAAGGGACATATGTAAAATACAGGGGCACAACTGAAAATTAATGGGTAGAGAAAGATATACCAGCTAAAAACAAACAAACAAAAAGTTATAGTCTAACTGTATTAATGCCGAGCAACATAAGCCCTAAGGCAAAGAGTGTGTTAAGGCTAAAGAGGTTTACTACAAGAAGTAGTGAAAGAAAGTTTGGTCCGAGGGGAGGATGATGTGATGACTTATAATGGGGTATCTTGAATTTAACGTGTGTTTCTGGTGGGAGCTGAACTTCAGAACCTGCTCCTGTTTCCTTTGCTTAATCTTCTGGAACATCCATATGTACTTGTTCAACAATAATATTGCTGACTCACTGGCTAAGATGGAGGCATAAGTAGAAACCTTCCCTTCCTCGAACAACCAGAAGGTGGATAATAACCAATCTAAAATCAATAAACAACAACAAGTGCCAGAAAATCAAACTGTGTGGAACTCAGACAACCAAGGAATTAAAGAAAAAAATCAATCAGAACAACTAGACTGGTGCACCAAGACAAAGAAATATAACCCAAATGAAAGAACAGAGCATAACCTCAGAAACAGAACTAAACAATGAAAACATAGCCTACCTATCTGATGGAGAATTTAAAGCCCTGGTAATCAAAATGCTCACAGATCTGATTGAGCTTGGTCGAAAAATGAAAGAGCAAATGAAAGATACCCAAAATGAAATAAAGCAAAGTATTTCAGGGAACCAACATTGACAAGAAGGAAACCAGGAATCAAAGCAACGATTTGAAATGAAAGGAAAAAATAAATATCCAGTGGGAGCAGAATGAAGAAACAAGAATTCAAAAAAGTGAAGAGAGACTTCTGAACCTCTGGGGCAACCTGAAATATTCCAATATTCAAATTATAGGGGTGCCAGAAGGAGAAGAACAACAGCAAGAAATTAAAAACTTATTTGAGCAAATAATGAAGGAAAATTTCCCTAATCTGGTGAAGGAAATAGTCTTTTAGGAAGTCCAGGAAGCTCAGAGAGTCCCAAAGAAGTTGGACCCAAAGAGGAACACACCAAGGCACGTCATCATTAAACTACCCAAGAATAAATATAAAGAGATAATCTTAAAAGAAGCAAGGGGAAAGGAGAGAGTTACCTAGAAAGGAGTTCCCATAAGGCTATCAGCTGATTTCTCCAAAGAAACCTTGCAGGCAAGAAGGGGCTGGAAAGAAGTATTTGAAGTCATGAAAGGCAAGGACCTACATCCAAGATTACCCTACCCAGCAAAGCTTTCATTTAGAATGGAAGGGCAGATAAAGTACTTCCCACATAAGGTCAAGTTAAAGGAGTTTATCACCACCAAGCCATTACTATATGAAATGTTAAAGAGACTTATCTAAGAAAAAGAAGATTAAAAATAAGAACAGTAAAATGACAACAAACTTACAAATATCAACAAATGAACCTAAAAGAAAAGAAAAACAATGAAAACAAAAACTGAGCAAACAACTAAAACAGGAATAGAATCAGAGAAATGGACATAACATGGAGGGATTTCAGTGGGGAGGGGGAAGGCAGGAATAGGGTGGAAAATGTACAGGGAAGAAGAAGCATAATTAGTAGGCATAAAATAGATGGGAGGAGATAAAAATGGTATAAGAAACAGGGGACTCAAAGAACTTATACGTACGACCCAACCCATAGACATGAACTAAGGGTAGGGAGAATGCTGGAGGGTTGGGGGAGCAGGGTGGAGGGAGAGTAAAGGGCGAAAAAATTGGGAAAACTGTAATAGCATAATCAATAAAAATACTTAAAAATAATAATATTGCTAATTCACCTGTATTTAATAGATATCTGTTAGTGGAAATGCTGCCTGATCAACCAGATAATATTTAGGAGTTTATGATGAAGCAGCTGATTTTATTAGGCACTCTTTACTATAAATTGATTACAGTACAGTACTTCAGTAGGTAAGAACTTTCCCTTTCAAGTGGGTTATTAAAAGCAACTATCGATTCCTTAAAAAAGATCTATAGCTCAAATCATACATACTAGTAATAGCCATCATTTGTAAGCACTTGAGAGCTTTTGAACTTTTCCATACATGCTCTTGTGATTTTCATAGCAATGCCAGGAGGAGGATAAGGTATGATTTTATTATTATACCCATTTTTCAGATGAGGGAGTTGATGCTGAAGTCATATGACAGTATCCTCTGACCGTGAAGGCTCCTGGTTGTTTACAGTTCAGCCTTCACAGAGTGGCTTGTAAGCTGGAAAGGTTGGCATAAAATAATAGCTACATTCTGGGGTTTTTTTGGTGTTCAATGCAGAGTGCTTTGATCCTCATTTTTTCTCTCACCCCAAGCTGGTGTTTTTAATATCTCTATTTCTGTAGGGAAGTTGTGAGCCTGGAGTCCGTGAGCACATTTACATGTGTGCACATTTACAAGAGTGCAGATGTTTTTGTGCTTGCTCTCTATTTGTCCCTTTCCTATACTTTTTTTTTACCTCTTTCTCTCCTTCCAGTGTGCCTTCCCAGACTGTAATGGGTAAAACTACATTTCCCGAGTGGATTCTGTTCTTTGGACTTTACCTTGACCAATGGTGTACATGTACAGTTTTCTAGAGGGAAGGTCCACAACTTTCATCGATTCTCAAGAGTCCAAAACCTACCAGAATTATGAGCCACTGTAGAAGAGTATGGAATAGTAGGAAAAAAATGTTTCAAGCAGTTATTAGATTTCTCTTTTTTGGCATTTTTACTCTTCCTTGCACTTCATTTTTACCCTGTAGAGACCATGAGATCAGTGAAGGAGTTAATATGGGACTTGGTGAAATAGCAAAAGTAGGAAGGAGGAGTTTCCATGTCAACATCATTCAGGAGTGGACAATATGCTGGTGTTAAGTTTCTCTATGGTCAACCAAAAAATGCCCATAATATCCTATATTGTTTTTTAATATCTCAAGAATAAGATACAGATTATACAATTCAGTCCAAAAATAAAAGTAATCATAATGCTCTTTACACGTGTTCATTTAAACATATTTTTCAAAAGTTATCTACTTTCATTGGAATTAACACAGAAAAGTGGCTTAGAAGACTTTGAAGTGGCCTCCTGCCTCTTTACATCTCTAGGCCTTAATTCTTTCTCTTCCCTCCATTTGAAGTCTTCTCCTTTCATATTTCACTTGCCAAACTTATTCTCATCCTCAAGACTGAGATCAAATGTGTCTCCTCTGAGAAGATAGCTCTTAACTTATCTCTACTCAGATGTAATCACTTTCCAGTCTTCCTACTTGAATTGTGTTCTCCTTGAACACAAGAAACAAGTCTTTATCTTTAAATATTAGTGAAGTATGTAATACTTGAAATTCTTTTCACTCAAAGATTTTTGAGAAAAAGATGTAGAAAATGATGAATTATTGAAAGGAAAAAATGAATAATTTTGGTATCTTGGAGATTTGGTTGTGCTGTGACTGAATGAAGAATCTCAATATGATCTCTCAGGTCAGAGTTTTGGAAAACAGTCTCCATAGCCTGACTCACAGTTCTGGCCTTAAATTTTTCTTTCTGGGTAAGATCTGGACATAGGAAACTCTTGCTGACAATAAAAAATTCACTTATTATTTACTTACACTCATTCAAGAAATATTTATTCAGTGCCAGTAACTAGAACTAAAGAACAAAACAGAAGAAAGATCTTTCTTCTCATAGAGTTTACATTCTAGTATGTTGAAACCAACATTTAACATTGAAAACAATAAATAAGTAGGTGATATACCAAAGTGATAAGTGTTATAAAAGAAACAAAGCAGCATCAGGGACACTGGGAGTTCTGGGTGTGAGTGTTGTGCCTCATTTTTAAGCAGCGTGGTCAGGAGAGGCCCACTGAGAAAGTGACGATTGAGGGAAGATGGCCTTTAGAGTATCTTGGGGAAGATCATTCATAGCAGAAGAACAATTAAAGCAAAGGCCCTAAGGAAGGACTATTCTGGGAATTTTTTAAAAAGGTTTCATTCATTTATTTTTAGATAGAGGAGAAGGGAGGGAGAAAGAGAGGGAGAAAAACACCAATGTGTGGTTGCCTCTCACATTGCCCCTACTGGGGACTTGGCTTGCAACCCAGTCATGTGCCCTGACAGGGAATCGAACCAGCGACCTTTTTGTTCACAGCCCATGCTCAATCCACTGAGCTACACCAGTCAGGACTATTCTGGAAATTTTAAAAGACTATCAGCAGACAGTGGGACTGGAGCAGACTGAGCGAGGAGTGTCTTAGAAGGTGAAGATGGAGAGATTAGGGTGGAGACAGATGTGTAGGGCCTTGCATGCCATTTAGAGAATTTTGGGTTTTTCCTCTGAAAGAGGGAACCATTGCAGGGTTTTAAGCAGAAGACAAATGTAACATGGCTCAATGATTTCAAACGATCCCTCTGGCTGGGAGACTAGGTGAGGAGTGAGCAGTGGTTGACGAAGGGAGTAGATGCTGCAGGAAGCCCTGTATGGTTGAAGGGAGTAGCAATAGAGATGGTGAGAAGTGGTTTGACGCAGAGATTACCCCAGGCTTGGATCAGAGATTTGTGGTAAATGGTACTTTACTAATGCTGGTCAGACATGACCTCGAACTTAAGACTCAGGGGCATTTTGACAAAGGTTCTATGAAAGTATTAATATGCTCATAATTTGGAAGGTTTTTGGCCAATGACAATGCATAAGCTCCATTTAGACTAAAATCTTGCTTTGTTTTATATAAGCCATTTTCCTTTAAAATAACTACTTATTGAGTTATTATCCATACTAGGAACAAAGTTCCTTAAAACCTATGTTACCTTCTATTGCATTCCTTTATCAATTCCACTTTTCTGATAGGAGAAATCAGGTATGCTTTATTTGATGCTTCCTTTTTCCTTCCTATGCTGTTAATGTGTTCCAGATCTCACATTATGACCGGATAGCTGCAACTTCCTTATATGACAGCATGTCTATGGGAGAGTAGGTCAGAGCCACTGTGGTCCCTGAAACCCCACAGTACTAGAGAGACAAACCAAAGTCAAGCAAGACAAGGTCAGCACAAGTCTTGTTGGAAAGAGGGTTAGAATGAGGCTGGCAAGTCTGATGTGGCATTAGGCAGCACTCTGGACCTAAACTTAACAGGCAGGTGGAAGAAAACTTCAGTAGGACCGGGAATAGCATAAAGAATACTCAGAAAGATTAGAGGCTTTGATAAAGAGCCTCTTGTAGACTGAGGCCTTTTATCAGGACAATTCAGATACATTTAGTTGGCTATATCCCAGGTGGAAATTTATTAATCTCAAAGGGCCCTTATCAGCTAAGCAGAATCCAGTTCCCTTAAAAGGAAAGGCTTTTCCTTATCTAGTTATCTGTCTCCAGTGAATGAGAGGAGGAACACAGAACTGGACTTGGGATTCTCCCCAGGTGCTTGTTCTAGGGGATAAATTGAAATAGCATTAGGGAGTGGGGACAGAGTGACATTGGATGAGAGAAGTTGTTCATTTTTCACCTGCTTGGGTTTCTCCCTCTGAGATGAAGTCAACATATAGAGCTAAAGAGAGAGGTTTGGCTTAGGTCATATTGATATTTCCCATTTTCCAGTTTTTCATGATTCACCCTGTTCCTCCAAATCTCTTTTGCACTTATTCATCAGATCAACCTTCCTGAAATGTGGTTTTCATGATTCAAAGCCTTTAATGACTTATAATTTCTGTCTGATAAATTCCAACCCTCTTAGGCTAATATTTGAGAGTCTTTACTATCTGGCCTCAACTGACCTCATTATTCCCAACACAGATCATCCACAGAGTGAAGCAGGTGTGCTCACTGTTCCTTAAATACTCCACAGCAACTCCTGTCTTTATGATTTGTTCACCCTTCTATCACACACATAGAATGTCTTCCTTCACTCTCTGCACTTATGTAAAATACTAAAGATGAATGCTCACGTCCTACTTGTTCCATAGAGCCTTTTCGGATTACTCTTGACTTATTTCAAACCAGTTGCGTTCTTGGCTTCCTTTCCACTTACCTAACTGAGTTTGGTGATTTCTGGTAAGAGTGGAAATAAAAAGAACCAATGTGAAAGAACTATGCTTTTCAGAAGAAAGCTGTCCAAAATTTCCTCAAGAAATAAATACCTTCAGGACATGCACCTTTTGCTTTGCCCTCTTGAGTATCAAATGTTTCTCTCTCTCAACATGGCACTTGTTCAAGATCTCCTGAGGATATTTTTGCACTGTTAACTTTCAGGGGCTAATGTGGCAGAACATTCTGAGGGCATGCTCAATGTTTTGAGTCCAGGACATTCTCAGGGACTTGCAGCTATCAGTTTTCATTCCAAGAATGCACACACCACTTATTGTGGTCTAAAGGTGTTCCCAGGACACTTGGCTATGAGTGGGAGCAGGATACATATGAGAGCAGGATAACTAGGAGAAAATTCCAACGCTTCGTACTTTAAACCCTGAAATTCTTAGTCTCAGTAACACCAAGACAGAGATTCTTGGGGGTGTGGGCCAGGAAAGTGGGTTGGCTTGGTGGTGGAAAGTCTTTATGAAAACACAGAGATAGTTTAGATCTCTAGGCATGTTTACAATGCACACTCTATATATGCAGATCTCCTATGCAAATAATGGGAATTGACCAACTCATCAAAATCTTAAGACAGGTGGACTTTGGTCTAGTAGGATCACAAGCTTCCAAATTGGTCTGAAGACATTGTATAAATGCTTGCCTTAAATGCAGCAAATGTTCTGTGGGTAATATATTCCTACAGAGTTACATCAAATGAAATTGAGCTGTGTATTTTCTTGTAACTTAGG
Source organism: Sturnira hondurensis (assembly GCF_014824575.4). Classification (NCBI taxonomy): domain Eukaryota; kingdom Metazoa; phylum Chordata; class Mammalia; order Chiroptera; family Phyllostomidae; genus Sturnira; species Sturnira hondurensis. The sequence continues at coordinate 92,111 of NW_028088815.1, read as the reverse complement.
CCATGATACTCTTAGTGTTTAACTCAAAACTCTTTAAGCTGTAAGGGAGCATCCTTAATGGATCATTTGGTGTATGTGGTGAAGCTTATATGAAACAGACTTCTAAAAAATTTAAACTGAACCTTTTAGAAGTTTCACTGGGGAGCATAGTTATATTGAAAGATTATATAATTTGTCAAAAGCGCTTTGTTAGTTTCTTTTATGGAGGATTCTTCTTTTTTATTTTCCTGATCTTTTAATTTTCTTCAAAATACAATTTATTAGTTAACTAAATGAAGTATTTTCTGGTGTATTTATTTCTCCAGATATCATACATAAAAATAATAGACTTTCATGGTTTTCATTCAGCCCAAGTTACATACAAGTTATAGTTTTATCCAGGTTTTCTCACAGATTATTTTTATAGCTAAAGTTACATTTAGGCAGGGGAGATGGCATAATGAGAGACACATATGCTGAAACACTCAGATTAATTTGCATTTTAAAGGAATGCTAAGTGTATAGGTTGTAAACATTTGTAAGAGATTTTTATTTTAAAATTATTAACTACAATTATCATTTTTTAATAAACACTCTTCCCGATACATTGAATAGTACAACTTAATTTAAAAGTCAGCATTGTCCATTGACTACATGTAGTTATGTGCTTATTTTATGATGATGAAATTGGCATATTTTCTTTTTCATTATATTGAATAGAGGCCAGGAGTTAGCAATATAAATCAGAAAACATTTAGCAAGCAATTGTCCCACCTGCTCCTATATTTCTACTTGCATAAATGAGGTTTGGTGACCCTTATGTCACACAGGCTTAAACTGAAGACAAAGTGCAATGCAAAATGTTCCCGTAAATTTTTTAATGTTTTTGAAATTATAAGGAATATTGCAGTTTATTTTTCATTTGTTCATACATACATACAACAATTTATTTTATGTGCAACCTGCACATATCACTCAGTAATTATGCCATAGTTACCCCCAAATATCTGAGCTATGTGAATTAAAAAGTGTTCTTAATAACCTTGTATTTCTTTCTGGAGAATCTACAAAAAGGAGTAATTGCTTTTCAAAGAGCCCTTTGTGGAAAAAAATCTCTTAGCTTTGCTTGAGAATCATCTGTCTGCTACCTTTCTTTTCATCTCTCCACTAAAGGAAACCAAGAGACTCACATTCAGTTTCTGTTGGAGAGCCTGATACCACTTTTGAGAGGAATCCCATAATTTGTTATACAAGGTTCAATTCAATTACTCTCTGGGTCAAGACTAGAATTCTTCCTTGAAGCAAGTGATTAGGTTAAGATTCTAGAGTCAGAGACTTCAATGATTCTTTGATTATCTTTTTGTAAAAAAACAGGTCCCTTTAGGCCTAGAATCCAGAATAGGTTTTCTTGGTAAAGAGCTGGTGCGATAATTGTTGCAACCACTATTTTATTTGCCAAGCATTTAGGTAACGCTTACTCTTTGCCAGGTTGATGCAAAATGCTTTACAAATAATGAATTCATCTAATCTCACAATAACTCTAAGATACTGTGAGTATTTCCATTTTACAGATGAGTAAGTCACATGCCTAAGGTCACAAAGCTGGAAATGGGCATAGATAGGATGTGATTACTAGTAGTCTCCTCCAGAATATGAGCCATAATCTGGGCTGACATACGATTCTGCTCTCCTAAGTCACCCTTCTGGAAATTAAATGGTCATATGTTCTGGCTAGTACCTCTAAACCAGTCCTGGAGGATGCTCCTCCAGAATCATTCATGTCTCCCAGGAGAAATACCATAAATTTACATACATTACACTACTATATCCTCCCCCTTGCGTAGAATAATCTAGCTGCATTGAACATCACTGTCCCTCAACTGGTAGGGCTTTCTCAACCTCTGTGACTTTATACCTCTCTTTACCTCTCTCTTATGTGATGTTTTCCCCTCCTTAACCATAAGACATTTTCTCATAAGACATCATTATTCAAGATGTAGCTCAGCTGTCACCTCTTCTGAGCTTTCCTACCTCTTGGTAGACTTAGGTACAAATGCTGTACACATGCACACCCCCCCCCCCCAACATTTCCCATTTGATCATAGTCCTCCTATGTCTGCTTTCAGCCTTTTTGGAATCATTTTAATCAGACTCTAGGTTTGGAGTTTGGATCAATAGGCCTTGGAGCCTGATAATTCTGGATGGCAGCCCAAATCCCACCCATGGCCTTAATAAAACCCTAAAAATTTTTAAGAAACTGGCTACCCCTTGAGTAATGGTCCATTCCCATTTATGGATATATACTTCTTAGATGGGTCAACCAATCTGCTGAAATAACCATAACCAGAGCTCTCATAACCATAATAAATCATTCTGGAAGGCAATCCTCTGAATACAGATATATCACAAGAAAGACCTAACTGTACTAACTCTAAAAGCACTGATGTTTATGGAAATCTGACAATAATGCTAAGAACAAAATAAAAAAACCCACCAACATTCCACTGAGAAAATATTAATTTCCTACTAAATATACCTATCATATCTCCATGAATACATAATATCAGTATTTCCAAATGGACTGGAAATGCTGAATAGTTAATAGCTTGCCCAGCAATTTGTTTCTTGTTAAACTTCTCCAGTAATATTATAGTTTTGGCAAAGTGCAGTAACAATATATTCCTATAATCATAAAAATCTATAGTGGTTCTTTATTTTGCCTGGTTTTGATATTTGAAAAAACAGAGATGTTAATTTCCCATGCAAAATGAGGACAAGAAGTTGTTCAAAAATCAGTATACAAGTCAAATATGTATTATAACAAAATTGTTAATGTTCTTTTCTTTTTAAAATTACTTTACTGTTGTTCAATTATAGTTGTCTGAATTTCCGCCCCCCTACCACTCTGCTACACCCCAGCCAAACCCACTTTCCTTCCTTGTTTCCACCCTCCTCTTGGTTTTGTCCATGTGTCCTTTGCAGTAGTTCCTGAAAACCCTTCCCACCACTGTCCCTTACTCCCTCCCCTCTGGCTATTGTTAGATTGTTATTCATTTCAATGTCTGTGGTTATATTGTGTTTGCTTTTTGCTTTTGCTGATTATATTTCAGTTAAAGGTGAAATCATTTGGTATCTGTCCCTCCTTGCCTGGCTTATTTCACTTAGCATAATGCTCTCCAATTCCATCTATGCTGTTGGAAAGGTAGGAGCTCCTTCTTTCTCTCTGCTGCATAAAATTCAATTGTGTAAATGTACCATCGATTTTTTATTTACTTAAATTATTTTATTCAATTACAGTTTTCCGTATTTTCTCCCGACCCCTCCCTGCACAACCTCCAAACCAACCTCCCCTTCTTGCTTCCACCCTCCCCCTGGTTTTGCCCATGTGTCCTTTATAGTGTCCTACAGGCCTTGTGTTTGCCACTGTGCTCTAGCTTATTGAAAATGGAGCATGGTATACTCATTTCAGTGTGGATAGACATGTAATACAGATAATAGTATGTGTATTATGTATGTGTGCATATATACTATACACTTTGGAAATATCCACACAAGTTCTTTCAACTCTAAAACTAAAAGGATTAGGAAAAAAAGGAAGACAAAGTTGATACCCTTTGATTCTTAGACACTTTATGTCTGAAACTGGTTTAATCAATATTACAAGCACACACAACAGTATAAATGTAAATTATTTCCTTTAAATTATAGAGAAAATCAGTATTTCCCATTAAAAATTCTAAAGAAAAGCTCTCTTGACTCAAAAATATTTGGAATTTTTTTATCACCTATTTCAATGTACTAAGAGCAAAGATTCAATACACTGGCTGTTTGCTGTCACAGATTCACCACTGAATTTCTTACCCTTAGCAGAGTGTCATCATATAGAAAGTAGTTGACCAATATTTACTGAATCAATAGATGAATATTTCAGCTTGTACTTCGTATAACTATATCATAAAATTTTGTGTGCATTTGCTGATTTCTATGAAATTCTCTGCCACTAATTCATTTCACTTAAATGATTTTAAAAAGTTCATTAGAAAAACAGAAAAATTAAAAATAAATGTTTAAATGGTGTATCAGAAGTAATTACTAAATTATGGAAATCCTGAGGCTTACATTAAAAATTAGAGTTAAAACATAGTAAACATAGTGTTCCCTTTACATAGATTTTTCATTAAAATTGAAAAGCAAACACTATAATTATAGTTTTTATTTGGTGAAATCATGGAGAGTTTCACAATATTCATTTATTTCAATTCTTTGAGCTTTTTGCAAAAGAGTCTATTCATTTTGTCTAATTCTCTAAATTTTAACAAAGTAGCATTTTGGTGCTTTTTAATTACTTTATTGTTGTTCATTCACAGTTGTCTTCATTTTCCCCCAACCACTTCCCCACACCCCAGCCAAACCCTCCTCCCTCCCTTGCTTCCACCCTCCTCCTTGGTTTTGTACATGTGCCCTTTATAATAGTTCCTGAAAACCCTTCTCCCCATTGTCCCCTCCCTCCTCCCCTCTGGCTGTTGTTCAATTGTTCTTAATTTCAATGACTCTGGCTATATTGTGTTTGCTTTTTTCTTTTTTTGATTAGGTTTCAGTTAAAAGAGAGATCATATGGTATTTGTCCCTTACTGCCTGGTTTATTTTTACTTAACATAATGTTCTCCAGTTCCATCCATGTCGATTGATGCAAATGGTAGGAGGTCCTTCTTTCTCTCTGCTGCATAGAATTTTTTTAAGACAACCCAACTTTTTTATATTTTATTTCTTTTTTTATTTTTAGAGAGAGGGGAAAGGAAGGAGAAAGAGAGAGAGAGAAACATCAATGTGTGATTGCCTCTCACATGACCCCTGCTGGAAACCAGGCCTGCAACCCAGGCATATACCCTGACTGGGAATTGAACTGCTACACTTTGGTTCGCAGGCCCTGCTCAATCCACTGAGCTACACCAGCCAGGGCTCTGCTGCATAGAATTTCATCATGTAAATATGGCATAAATTTTGATCCACTCATTTGCTGATGGGCACTTGGGGTGCTTCTAGCACTTGGCTATTGTAAATTGTGCTGCTATTAACATTGGGGTGCATGGGTTCTTTTGGATTGGTGTTTCAGGGCTCTTGGGTATAATACCAGCAGTTCCATTTTTACTTTTCTGATGAAATTCCATGCTGTTTTACACAGTGGCTGCACCAGTCTGCATTCCCACCAAGAGTGCACCAGGGTTCCCTTTTCTCCACAACCTCTCCAACATTTGTTCATTTACTTGATTATGATGGCCATTCTCACAGGTGTGAGGTGGTATCTCATTGTGGTTTCAATTTACATGTCTCTAATGGCTAGAGATGCTGAGCATCTTTTAATATGTCTCTGGGCCTCCCATATGTCCTCCTTGGAGAAGTGTCTGTTCAAGTCTTTTGCTCATTTTTTAATTGTCTTACTTGTCTTCCTGGAGGGGAGTCATGTGTGTTCTTTATATATTTTGGAGATCAAATCTTTGTCTGATGTATCATTTGCAAATATGTTTTCCCATATAGTTGGTTCTCTTTTCACTTTAATGCTCTTTTCTCTAGCCATTGAGAAGCTTTTTAGTTTGATGAGGCCCCATTTGTTTATTCTTTCCTTTATGTCCCTTGCTTTAGGGGACATATCAGTGAAGACATTGCTGTGTGGAATGTCTGAGATTTTCCTGCTGATGTTTTCCTCTAGGACTTTTATGGTGTCACAATTTATATTTAAGTCTTTTATCCACCTCATGTTTCTTTTGTGTATGGTGTAAGGTGGTGATCAAGTTTCATCTTCTTGCATGTACCTGTCAGGATCTCCCAACACCATTTGTTGAAGAGGCTATTTTTACTCCATTTTGTGCTTCTTTTGCCTTTGTGAAATATTAAGTGACCATAGAGAATTAGGTTTATTTATGGGCTCTCTGTTCTGTTCCATTTGTCTGTGTGTCTGTTTTTATGCCAGTACCAGGCTGTTTTCATTACAGTGGCCTTGTAGTACAGTTTAATATCAGGTATTGTGATCCCTCCTGCTTTGTTCTTCTTTCTCAAAATTGCTGCAGCTATTCAGGGTCATTTATGGTTCCATATAAATTTCTGAAATGTTTGTTCTGTATCTGTGAAATATGTCGTGGGTACTTTACTAGGTATTGCATTGAATCTCTAACTCGCTTTGGGTAGTATGGCCATTTTGATGATGTTAAATCTTCTAATCCATGAACATGGCACATGCTTCCATTTGTTTGTGTCTTCCTTAATTTTTTTCTTCAGTGTTGTATAGTTTTCTGAATACGGGTGTTTTACCTCTTTGGTTAGGTTTATTCCTAGGCATTTTAGTTTTCCTGTTGCTATATCAAATGGGATTTTTTTCCTGATTCCTGTTTCTGATATTTCATTGTTGGTGTACAAAAATGCCTTTGATTTCTGCGTATTGACTTTGTGCCCTGCTGTTTTGCCAAATTCATTTATTAGGTTGAGTAGTTTCTTGGTGGTGTCTATAGAATTTTCTATGTACACTATCATGTCATCTGCAACAATGGCAGTTTTACTCTCTCCTTTCGTATTTGGATGTCTCTAACTTCTTTTTTCTTATCTGATTGCTATGGCTAGGATTTCCATTACTATGTTGAATAGGAGTGGTGAAAGCGGGCATCCTTGTCTCATTTCTGATCTTAGTGAGAAAGCTTTAAGTTTTTGCCTGTTGAGTATGATGTTGGCTGTAGGTCTCTCATATACGGTCTTTATTATGTTGAGGAAGACTCCCTCTATTCCCATTTTCTTGAGTGTTTGTATCATAAATAAATTCTGAACCTTATCAAATGCTCTTTGCACATCTATTGACATGAACATGTAATTTTTTTCTTTCATTGTTTATGTGGTGTATTATGTCTATCGATTTGCAAGTATTGTACCATCCTCGCATCCCTGGAATGAATCCCATTGATCATGGTGTATTATCTTTTTAACAAAACTGTTATTATTCTAAAAGATTCCTTTAGTAAGTGTATTTAGTATACCCTTAGGTATATCTAGTGTTATGAATTTCTGACTTTTTGGTTGAGATATAATTGATGTAAAACATTATATTAGTTTCAGGTGTATCGCATAATTTTTTATATATATATATATATATTTTTTTAGTTTTTATTTTTATAATTTTTTATATTTGTGTATATTGCAAAATGATCACCACAATAGATCTAGTTTACATGTGCTACCATGGAGTAGTTACAAAATATTTTTTATTGTTATGGCGACTTTTAAGATCTACTCTTTCACTTCCTTCAAATATGCAATACAGAATTATTAACTATAGTTGAAATATTATAACTGGAAGTTTGTACCTTTTGACCACCATAACCCATTTTGCCTATTCCCATCGCTGCCTCTACCAACAGCCAATCTATTTGTGACTTTGTTTTTTTTTTATTTCTTTGTTTGGTTAGATTTGACATATAAGTGAGATCCTACAGTATTTGTCTTTCTCTGCCTGACTTATTTTGCTCCGCATAATGCCCTAAAGGTCCAACCACGTTGTCACAAATGGCAAATTTTCCTTGTTTTTTTTTTTTTATGACTAAATGCTATTCCATTATATAAGGGGCAAAAGTAGGTTTACAGTTGTATGTGAAACAGAGTCTAATTTTGTATTATTTTTATTAATTATTGTGTTATTTTCCATACGAACAATTGCAAACCTACTTTTGCCTCACCTTGTATATATATATACCACATCTTCTTTCTCCATTCATATATTCATGGATAGTTAGGTTGCTTCCATGTCCCAGCTATTGTAAATAATGGTGAAGTGAACATGGGGTGTTACTTCCTGACTCTTTAGTATGTTACAGTTAGTTACCTTTTACTTCATTGGGAAGTAGAATTTCTTAAGTGTAGAATTAAGAAATAAGTAGAATTAAGGAAGAAGTAGAATTTATTTCTTTATTTCTCTTCAAGGGAAAGGAAATATATGTTTTGGGTCAAATAAGCTACCACTTTGGGAAATCTTGCCTTAAGTGAAACCTGAATTCTGAATGTTCATCTGCATTAAGAACTTTTGGGGTCAAGCAGAACAAAAAGGGAGTAATGAGAATAGGGCAGAGAAGACGCTATCACCATAACCAAGTCCTTCTCAGGTATATGCTGTGAAGTGTATATTTGTATTGTTTCATTGGAAGATTTCAGGAGCAACTGAAATAACATGAGATTTTCTCTTTTCCTTTACCCACAGGCCATGTGGGACTGCTGTTTGAGAAAAAAGAAATAAGCAGTCAGCTGCAAAGTTTTAAAGGAATGTTTGTGTGTTATCTGTCAAAAAGTTACCTTTAGCTGAAGAGATTTGGATTTTATTCTTTACCATTTTTAAGTACTATTAAGCAAAGTTAATTTGTGTCTTTTTGTTTTTGGTGGTGTTGTTGTTGAGTATTTACTTGTAGATTCTGGTGATTTTGATGAGACGAGGTTTTAAAAGCAATTTGAAAAGTGAAATGAATACTTTACTACAAAATGAAGTACATAGTTACCAAGGATGGTTGACATTTAATTTTACCTTGAATCACTTCTCTATTGAATTAAACATAAACTTAATTTATCAACAGGGGAAATGAAGTGAAAAGGCATCTGTAAACCACACTTTTCTTCCCAGGGATAAAGAAGCACTCTTACTGGTAACTGATGTACTCACAGAGGAGTTCATGCCTTATATTCCATTTACTAAATTTTTAAAAATGAAATTTGTTTAAACGTCTTTGTAAATATTCCTCTTTTACATGACAGAGACTCTGTGCAAATTTGTTAAGTTTTTATTATAGGAAGGTCTAAATCTATTTGCTGGCACTCGTAAATTAGAAATTTTGTGTGTATAATAAGTGCAGCCATGCAAGATACAACCATCAACCTCAACCTGAATTATTTTATCCAATTTTCTACCTGGAAGGCTTTTTTTTTTTTTTTGCAGTGCAATTAATTAAAGAAACAGCACCAGTGATGGTACATTTGACAGATTATAAGAACAAAGGCTTTTGTACTGGAGCTCTCATGGGTCTCAAAAACAAGTTCTCACAGATCTTGCATAAAAGATCTTTTGATTCTCCCTCAAAAGTTTTATATTATTCCAGGTGGTACTCATCACCACAGGAGGCTTGCCACTTGCAAATTTCTCTATTGCTATTTTCATTTTCTCTTTAGTAATGGAGGTAATCAGTTTCTTATGATCCAAAACATCCAATTTTGGCATTTTTATTTCAGCCAAATTTTTTGTAATCTCAATTATCAGCTACTAACTCAGATGCAAATATTAGCTTGGAGAACAAAATCAAAGGGAAAACTTGACATCACTGCTATCTAATGATCAAATTCAGAACCTATTGAAATAAAAAAGTGTGTTTTTTAAAATTTTATTTTGATTTTTAAATTTCAATTCTTATTAATATATTAGTAACTTTTGACATTGGCATGCTTCTGAGTGAAATTTGCTAAGTATTTATTAAGAGAAATTTTGAACTTTAATATTCACTGCATTTGTACATTCAGTATAGAACCACATTAGGTGTTATCACAGTCATGGGGAACAGGTTTAGGTCCCATTGGAAAAATATTAGTATCTTTCATCAAGGGAGGAATTTTACTGATATGTATGTAACACACCTGGGTGCAAAATGTGAGCACTGGTGTCTAGTAATATTGTGCCAATCTTTACCCCCAGCTCCATTCTTCATCACTGGCCTTATGTGTATTGAAGAATGAGAATGACTGTTGCCCTGGTCAATGTGGCTTAGTTGGTTGGAGCATCATACTGTACACCAAAATGTTGGGGGTTTGATTCCTGGGCAGGGTACATACCTAGGTTGTAGGTTTGACCCCAAGTTGGTGTTCATATGACAGGCAACCAAATGACATTCTCTCTCACATCGATGTTTTTCTCTCTCTTTTGCCCTCTCACTAAAATCAGTACATATATTAAAGAAAGAAGAATGACCATTTAAAAGAGATAATATATGTATAAAACAAAAACAAGGAGAAAAACTTATATGCTCTTTAACTCAAATTATTAGACAAACTGTGCAAAAATAAATGGCTTTAGTGTGATAAAGTACAGAGTTCTTAAAAAAACTTTGGAAAATAATCTGCAAATGTAGCCTTTGATATTCATTTGGTATTCAGTAGTCAGGGAGCCAATTTTAAGCTTACTTTCTTTTCTCTTTTTTCTTTTTTGGTAGCAGCTTTATTTAGATACAACTCATTCCACCCATTTCAAAATGTATAGTTTAGTGTTTTTTAGTATACTCACAGATTTGTGCAACTATCACTGCAGTTAATTTTTAGAATATTTTCATCACCCCCCAAAAAACCCTGTGCCCTTTAGAAGTCACTCCCCAATTTTTTTCATACCTCCCAGTCCTAGGCAAACCACTAACAACTGATTTCCTTTCTGGCTCTGTGGATTCAGTGGGACCCTTTTTAAACTTTGCCTTTGTGTGCCATTGTGGTCTCTGAGGAGCAGCACGGTAGAACTTTTCTTCTATTTTGATTTTCATTTTTCTTTTACTCAAATGTGTGATATGGGAAAGCCTCTGGGAGGGTGCTGTGGCACACATAAGCATTGAATGGACCATGCAAGTATTGGATGGACCACTGAACTAGGTAGTTTCCAAAGTGTCCAATCTTTTAGTTAAAATATATTTTATTGATTATGCTATTACAATTTTCCCATTTGTCCCTTTCTTCCCCTACACCCATACCCCACATTCCCTCCAGCAATTGTCCCCTTAGTTCATGTCCATGAGTCGTGTAGTTCTTTGGCTACTCCATTTCCTACATTATTCTCAATGTCTCTCTGTTTTTTCTGTATCTACCAATTTTTACATCTTAATCCCTGCATATTTACACCCATTGTCCCCCTTCCCCTCCCAACTGATAATCCTCCAAATGATCTCCATATCATTATTCTCTTTCTGTTCTGCTTCTTTGTTCAGTTTGTTGTTTAGATTCCATTGTTGACAGTTGTGAATTTATTGCAATTTTAATGTTCATGGTTTTAATCTTTTTCTTTAAAAAGTCCCTTTCACATTTCATATAATAATGGTGTGGTGATGATGAATTTCTTTGGCTTTACCTTGTCTTGGAAGAACTTTATCTGCTCTTCAATTCTAAATGATAGCTTTGCTAGATAGAGTAATCTTGGGTGTAGGTCCTTGTTTTTCATCACCTTGAATACTTGCCAGTCCCTTCTTGTGTGCAAATTTTCTTTTGAGAAATCAACTGTCAGTCTTATGGAAACTCCTTTGTAGGCAACTGTCTGGTTTTCCCTTGCTGCTTTTAAGGTTCTCTCTTTATCTTTAAACTTTGAAATTTTAATTATGATGTGTGTTGCTGTGGCCCTCTTTGTGTCCATCTTGTTTGTGACTCTCTGATATTCCTGGATGTGTATGTATATTTCCTTCACCAGATTGGGGAAGTTTTCTTTTATTATTTTTTCAAAAAAATTTACAATTTCTTGCTCTTCCTCTTCTCTTTCTGGTATCCCTATGATTTGGATGTTGGTATGTTTGAAGATGTCCCAGAGGCTCCTTAGCTTATCCTCATTATTTGGGTTCATTTTTTTTTCTTGCTGTTCTGATTAGATATTTTTTCTCCCTTATGTTCCAAATCATTGACTTGATTCTCTTTCTTAGATAAACCTCTTTAACATTTCATATAATAAGGACTTGATGACGATGAACTCCTTTAACTTGACCTTATCTGAGAAGCACTTTATCTGCCCTTCCATTCTAAATGAAAGCTTTGCTCGATAGAGTAATCCTGGATGTAGGTCCTTCCCTTTCATAACTTAGAATTCTTCTTTCTGGCCCCTTCTTGCCTGTAAGGTCTCTTTTGAGAAATCAGCCGACAGTCTTATGGGAACTCCTTTGTAGGTAACTGTCTAGTTTTCTCTTGCTGCTTTTAAGATTATCCTCTTGTCTTTATCTTCAGTAACTTAATGATGATGTGCCTTGGTGTGTTCCTCTTTGGGTTCAACTTCTGTGGGAGTCTCTGAGCTTCCTAAACTTTCTGGAAGTCTATTTTCTTTGCCAGATTGGGGAAATTCTCCTTTATTATTTGTTCAAATAAATTTTCAATGTGTTGCTCTTCCTCTTCTCCTTCTGGTACCCCTATGATTCAGATGTTGGAATGTTTAAAGATGTTCCTGAACCTCTTGTCATTTTTTTTTTGAATTCTTGTTTCTTCATTCTTTTCTGGTTGAATTTTCTTTTCTTCCTTCTGCTCCAAACTGTTGATTTGAGTCCCAGTTTCCTTCCCATCACTGTTGGTTCCCCGTACATTTTCAGTTATTTCACTTAGCATAGCCTTCATTTTTTAATCTAATTTGCAAACAAATTCAACCAATTCCGTGAGCATCCTGATTACCAGTGTTTTGAACTGTGCATCTGATAAGTTGGCTACCTCTTCATCACTTACTTGTATTTTTTCTGGAGCTTTGATCTGTTCTTTCGTTTGGGCCATTTTTTTGACTGGGTGTACATGCTATGTGTAAGTGGTGGAGCCTTAAGCATTCGCCAGGGCGGGGCAAACCACGTCACTGCTTTGTGATACTATTTGTGGAGAAGGAGTCTGAGAGGGAACAATGGCACTTGCTCTGCTCTCTGCCAGCTTTCAGTTACTTCCCCAGCTACCCTCAAGCAAAGTGGGCCCTTCTGGTGCTGATTCCTGGTGGGTGAGATTGTGTACATTCTAGGATCCTGTGGGTCTCTCCAATAAACTCTCCTGTGAGGCTGGGAATTTCTCCCATTGCTACCTCAGCCCCCACAATTTTTTTCAATCAGAGGTTTGAGGCTTTATTTCCTTGAGCTGGGACGCTGGGTTGTGGGGTCTGTCTCACTCCCAAGTTTTCCCTCCTGGTTCATCTGTGCAGGAATGTGGGACTTCCTGCCCCACCAGCCACTGCCTTGATGCGAGTCCTCTCTGCTGGGCTGCCCGCCTCTGCCCCTCCTACCGGTCTGAATGAATGTGTCTTCTTTAACTTCTTTATTGTTAGACTTCCATACAGTTTGCTTTTCTGTCAGTTATGGATGTTTTTTGTTTTTAAATTGTTGTTGTCCTTCTTTTGGTTGTGCAAGGAGGCACAGTGTGTCCACTTACGCCTCCATCTTGGCCAGAAGCCTGATCTTTTGTTTAGTTCTATTCCAGGACTTTTTTTCTGTTCTTTCATTTGGGTCATATTTCTGTTTCTCTTCATTTTGGCATCTTCCCTGTGTTTGTTTCTGTGTATTAGATTGAGCTGTCTTTACTACCTGTCTTAGTAGCATGGCCTATTGTAGAAAAGAACACTGGTAAGATGGATGGGGCAGAGCCTTAGGTAATTGTCAAGGTGGGGCAACGTATGTGAACCAGGTTGATGGAGTCTCCTATATGATGTTGCTGCTCTGTGGCTTTGTGTATGAGATGGCTTAGTAAAGTGACATGTTGCTGACTGGCCTCTGGAGTTTTGTCCAGGAGGAGGCTGTTCTCCAGCTCTCATCCTGATGTCAGACACTTCAGTTTTTCTCTGTATGCCACTGGTGCCCTTCTAGCTGCTGGCCTGGTGCTGGATCCCAGAGGGAGGGAGTGAGTCAGTAATTCCTAACTCCACTGAAGACTTTTTAAAAGGAGATGCCTGAGAATCCCACAGTTTCTTCCGCTGCCCTGACCCACACAGCCAGAAGCTGTGAGGGCTTATTTTCCTGGTACTGGAACCCTGAGCTAGGTGGCTTGGTGTGCGGCCAGGATCCCTTGCTTCCAAGGTATTCCTCCCAATTTTTATCTGCCACATGTGGGCATTGGACTACCCATTTTGCATCTCCATGTCTCCACATCTCAGCCCCTCTTTCCTCTCTGGATGTATATGAGTTCCTCAGTTCCTTGGTTGTCAGTCTCCCATACAGGTTAATTTCTGACAGTTCAGGGTGATAGTTTTTTTTTTGTAGCTTAGTTGTAATCTTTGCTGTGGTCATATGAGGACGCTCGCTGTGTTTACCTATGCTTCCATCTTGACCAGAGGCTGACACCACAACTTACTTTTTAATACCAAGTTGTGTGAACATATTTGAGTTTTGAATAATTTATTTGAGGAAATTTACTTTATTTTATAATTTTCTCTTATTTAACTAGTTTTATAAGTGATTTATTATTCATTTTTAGACCTGTATTTCTGATGGTATCTCTACCTACTTTGGAGGAACATTTCATAGATTCTGAGTATCATGAAGATGATCACATGTTAGGTAGGTTAGTAGGACCCCAGCCTCACTTGGTGAACACCTCATTCCACAGACCTTATCTCAAAGGTTACTTCTCAAAAGTAAGTTCCCCCAGGGCTGGGGGCACTCTCTTACTCTCTGTTAGAATCTGTAACTGATTAGTCAGAGAGGAAGCAATGAGACATTTTAGTTATTAGGAAAAGCAGTTTCACTTGCTTTCTGCAGCTGCTCCATTTTGAGTCCGCAAGAGATAACAATGACAAAAGGACACATATTTACAAAGTGGGAGAGAGACAGTCACCTACTGTCTCTCACCTACTGGTTGCCTACTGCACCTCTGCCTATGGCTAAGTTCAAGGTGCCAATTATTTTCTAATTCCGCTGACTACTGCTGCAGAAAGACCTGGCTGACCCTTAGATGAAGGAACAGGGATAAAATCATCTTTGGAAGAAGGTTCTTATGGGGGAGGGAGGTGCTGGTGCATGATGATGGTAAAAGAGGCCTCTTGGGAGTGTGATTTAAAAGGGCCATGAGGAATCATTGAATGGGAGTACCCAGAATACATTTATTGAGTACTCACCATATGAAAGATATTGTTGTAGGCATGGAGGACACAAGTGTGTGGCAGGCAGTCTCACACATGGGAGACTATTTTGTGGAAATGAGTGCAGTCACACATGGGCAGTGCTATGAAGGAGGATCTCTGCCTTGGAGAGTCAGAGAAACCTTTAAGAAGTAACCTTTGAGATAAGGTCTGTGGAATGCGGTGTTCACCAAGTGAGGAAACACATGGAGGGGGTAGTATAAGCATTCCTGTGTCAGAGCTCTCAAGACCTACATGAAGGCATGAAGGTATGAAGGCATGAAGTTCTAAGAATCCTGGATGTATCTGTGGAAGTGCAATGGCAACCTTGTGTCACTGCAACATAAGGTGTATCAGAGGAAGGGGTAGGAAGGAAAGTGAAAATGTGGGTTTGGTTTAGAGTGTAAAGAACCTTCTATCCATGCTAGTGTATATGCATTCTATCTGAAAGGAGTGGGAGAAGTTTAAGCAGAGGTTGTCTTTCATCAAATACCTATTTGGAGAAGCTAACTCTAGTGACCTTGGAGAATGCATTGAAACTGGAGAGAAGCTGGAGGCAGGGAAAATTATAAAAGCATGTGGATGCTGTATACTGAAGATCTGAACAAAGACAGTGGTATTGAGTCAAGATACTGGATTCAAAATAAAACTTATGAGTTAAAAGCAACTGGCCTTATAAAATGGAGCAGAATAAGGAAAGGCTGACTTTGAAAGTATTGAACTTAAGGAGCTGGCTGATGGTTGTGCATGAACAAAAGGGAATGCAGGAAGGAAATGGGCTTGATTGGCATGGAGATATGAGGGCAAATTGTGGAGCCCATCCTCCACTCAAATCAGATACAAAAACATGTCTACTTCTGGAATCTGAGGCTGCCCAACATGACCAAGTGCTTCAGAAGGCTCAGTCTTTTCTGTGTAATGGATGGGAGAGCAGTGTTCAGTGATGACCAATTTTTTTTCCCAATGGAAACCTAATTTTTAGAACAATTTTAGATTTACAGAAACTTGGGAAGATAAGTCATTGATTTTCCAAGTAGTTTCCACCCAGTTTCTCTAATCATTAATATCTCAAATTAATATGATAAATTTGTTACAATTAATTAACCAACAGTTAGACATTATTATTACTAGATTTCATAGTTTATCCAGACTTCCTTAGTTTTAATCCAATGTTATTTTTTCTGTGCCAAGATTTCCCCTAAGATGCCATATCATATTTAGTTGTCATGCCTCCTTGGGCTTTTCTTTGTTGTGACAGTTTTTCAGACATTTCTCATTTTTTGATAGCCTTGAGAGTTTTGAGGAGTACTGGTCAACTACTCATATTTTAATTAAGATTTGTATGATGTTTTTCTCATGGTTAGACTAAGGTTATGGATTTTTGAGAGGATGACCACAGAGGTGAAGTACTATTCTCTTCATGTTATATCAAGAGTACATACTTTCAATGTTACATAACTATTGATGTTAACCTTGATCACTTGGCTGAGGTGGTGATTGTCAAGTTTCTCCCTTTCCATACCATTCTCTTTGGAAATAAATCACTATAAGCTGCCCAGTTAATGAGTGGGGAGTTTTGCTCCACTCATTAATAATAATAATGATAATAATAATTAATTAGTAATATCTTGTGAGGGATTTTTGAATATATGTCTCTTCTCCCCATATATTAATTTATTTAATCATTTATTTATATCTACATGGACTCATAAATGTTTATTTTATAATTTGGATTATAACACAATACTATTTTATTGATTTTATTGCTCAGATAGCTTTAGGTTTGGCCATTGGAAGCTCTTTCAGTTGGTTTCTCTTCTTTTCCAGCGAGGGGTAATTGTAAGAACATAATACATATTGGTGCTGTGTTCTGTGCTGGTGGAAGGGTTGGAAGGCTGCCATATCTGTCTGGGAAAGGAGTGGAGCTTGGGGAAGTAGAGATCTGGAGGTTCCAGACTTCTAAATGCTCAGTAGGGAACTTTGGGTTACTTTGTTTAATGATTTAAGGTCTTCTATATTCTTAAATATGACAGAGACATGATGAATAGTATATTGGAGGATTACTTTGAAAGTTTCATAAATTGAATAGCTTCACCCATTCATTCATTTAACAAATGCTAATGGAAACTCTATTCTGTCGCATACTTGGAAGTCGGGGTAAAACCTGATGGGGAAAGAAAACTAAACTTCACTGAGCATCTATTTGATACATGGCATTTTATGTACTGGATTTCACTTATTTCTCACACCAAGCAAATGAGATAGATACTGTTTTTAACACTTTACAGATAAGAATACTGAATTTCAGGATGATTAAATAACCTGGTTAAGGTTACACAAAAAAGTGGCAAAGCTGGAATTTGAACCCAGATTTGTCTCACTCCACATGAGGTTGATTAAGAAGGCCAATATCTTTTTTACTACTTCTTTCATTGAGAAATTAAGTCAAATTTGCCTCCCAAGGAATCTTAACTGATGTTTTTTACTTAATTAGATTTACCTGAAATCAGGTAATCAGTAGATGTGGCATTCTAGAATGTACAAGGTTAGATAAAAAGAAGTCCAAAGCCTGCTTCCAAGTCTCCTAGAAGGGATGTTTTGGAGGCCTAGCTGCAGCTAGGTGCTTGTAGACAATGAGAATAGAAAGAATTGGGAGCCACCTTAAGAGAACTTGTATAAACTTGTATTAGAATAGAGTAGAATTGCATTAGAGTTTGTAGGGAAAAAAGAGGATGAGTTTGCTATCCAATAGTCTTGAACTGCCAATTCTACTTTCTTAATTCCAAGATGTTTGACTTTGGGCAAATTAATTATTTGAGCTCAGCTTCTTTGAATTAATTCAAATTAATTCTTTGAATATCTCAGAGTAGATATTCAAATAGTTGTGGAATGAAAGAATGACTTGATATCAACAAATAAAACCTCACTGTCACAGAGTAATGAAAGAAGGGTAACTAGCCTATTTGGTTAGGTGATCAGAAGTACCATTGGTAAACAAGGGAAACCAAGGCAAAGAGAATCATAAGAACGATAGGGAGTTGATTAGTAGTGACAAATGCAGTACTGAGTCATGAGTGTTAATAAACTTGAGGTAAGGTGCTCAGGAAGAAATGAGTGCTGAAGATCAGAAACACCTCAGGAGTTGGCAGGGTCAATTGAAATGCATATACCCAAATGCCCAGTGTATATGTTTTGTCCTCTGACAAAATATTTAGAGGAAGGGAGACATATTACTTTGCACATTTCTCAAAGGACACTTACTTACTCATTCAATTACATGTTATGTGTTTATGACTCATTTAATTTATTCCCTGTTAGTCACAGGAAACACTGCAATGATCCAAATAGGTAAAATGTTCCTCCCTTATTAAGTTTACAATTGAAACATAAGACAAGCATTGAACAATCATTTTCTGAATAAACATATAATTATAAGTTGAAATAAGTCTAGTGAAGAGAAAATATAGAAAGCTTGTTTTTCACCAATGTCCACTCTGTCTTTAGAAATAGAATGGGTGAGTTTTGGTTGGGAATACCACCACAAACCTATCATTTCTTAAATCATTTCTTGTCCAAATGACTGAGTACTGGCCAATATGCTATGAACAGAACTGATTTTACTATGTTTTGGGAGTGTCCTTGGCCCTTTCTTCTTTCCTATTGGCTGGAAGCTGAAATGGCATGCTTGGATCCCAAGATGGAGGCTTCATTTTGAAGAAGGAAGAGTCTCTTCTATAGCTTTGAACTCATGGATTATAATGTGACGGAGAAATGTCATTTTATTTAAGCCATTGTTTCTTTAGATTTCTTTGTTATTGCAGCTCAACCTGTGCCCTAGTACAGGAGACTGACAGTGATCAGGTCTAATGTTAAAGGAAATAGAAAGTCATTGAAAGTTTTAAAGTACTGAGGTAATATGGCCTGATTTGCATATCCAAAGACCCCTCTACTCTATTGGAGGGACTGGGTGAATGAGTAAGATAACAACCTCAGCTAGAGATGATGGCAATTAGTTCTAGAGGTGGAGATGGTGATGTAGAGAAGTGATGGGTTTAACTAATATTTTAAAGGTAGAATTATCAGGTCTTTCTGATGTATACAATGAATGTCACTGAGCGGAAAGGTGAGTTCAAATCAATCCCCATATTTTGAAAAGGAAGAGACCAGAGGAAAAAAATTGGTGGAGGAAGACCAAATGTTCAGTTTCTTTTGAATGTTGTATTTTGAAAGAGGCATAAAACCAGGATTCAGATCCCATTGCTGGCAATTATGAGCTGTGTGTGACCTTGGGGATGTTACAGTTTTACAGATAAATAAAATAAGTTTAGAAGTTAAACTCAGCATTTGAACTTAAAATCTAATGAGATAACATGCTATGCAAGTAAGAAATTGAACATCTAAACATTGCAGCATTTGGTGGTAGTGAACTAAAATTGGCTGAAGGGGATCATTTCCAGCCAGGCTACTACAAAGTGTTATACTCTGGAAATGACAGTTCTCAGAAGAATTAGAGTGTCTTTAATTCTCTGAAGAATTAGAGTGTCTTTAACACCAAGGCAAGATGTAGCACAGGCAAATAGGGGCTACAATGCAATGCCTGATATCAAATAATATCAGTCAGAATTCTAGAAAAACCTATCAACATAACTATCATTCAAGTCTATGTTCCAACCACAGGAGATGAGAGAAAACTGGAAGCTTTTACACAAGTATCCAAGAAGAAATTGATTACACACCAAAACAAACCATACTGATAATTACAGGTGACTGTAACACAAAAGTAGGAAATAAAGCTGAATCAGATGTTTTTGGAGATTTGGACTAGGGGTAAGGAATAAACCGGGGGATCAGCTCATGGGTTTCTGTGAAGCCAACAACCTGTCAATCACAAACAGACGCCTCAAACAACCAGATAGCTGGCTGTGTACATGGGCATCATCAGATAGCCAACACAGAAATCAAATAGACTATGTAATTGGAACCAAGAGATGGATAAGCTGTATTGTTTTCATAAAAACAAGACTAGAAACAGGTTGTGGTACTTACCATGAACTGTTAAGAATCATGGTGCCAAGCTATAGCATAGATAACATACCTCATGGATTTAAAATACACATAAAAAACAGATTTGGATTGTTAAATTTAATTTACTGAGAACCAGAAGAACTGTGGACTGTAATTAGAAATATTATTAGGGAAGAATGCAAAAAGACAAAGCCAGAAGTAAAAAGGAAAGAAATGCTGAGACAAATTGTCCTGATGGACAGGAAGTTAATGTCAGGACAGATTATGGAGGGAGAGAATAGTTTCCTATCAGCAAAAATGTCAGTCAAGGATGCATTTTATCTCCATATTTATTCCATCTATATGCAGAACATATCATACAAAAAACTGGGTTTGAATCAGAGGAAGGAGGATTGAAAGTTGGTGGAAGGCGTATCAATAACAAGATACGCTGATGACACCACCTTACCGGCAGAAAGTAGCAATGATCTGAACTCGTTAAACTTTTTTAACTTTTCTTTTTCTCTTCTTAAATTTATTTCGTATATTTTATTGATTATGCTATTATAGTTGTCCCAGTTTTTCTGCCTTTGCCACCCTCTGCCTGGTACTTCTCTTCCCTCCAGCAATCCTTGCCTCTTAGTTTATGTCCATGGATCACAAATGTAAGTTCTTTGGCTTCTCCATTTCCTATGCTATTCTTAACCTCCCCTGTATGTTTTGTACTAATAATTATGCTTCTTAATCCCTGCATATTTTCACCCATTCTCCCTCCTCCCCTCCCAGATGGTAACCCTCCAAATGATCTCTGTATTGATGATCCTGTTCCTATTCTGGTTGGTTGCTTAGTTTTAGTTTTAGTTTTTGATTTTCTAGATTCAGTTGTTGATACTTGTGAGTTTGTTGTCATTTTAACATTAATAGTTTTGATCTTCTTTTTCTTAAATAAGACCCTTTAACATTTTATATAATAAATGCTTGGTGATGATAAATTACTTTAGCTTTATCTTGTCTGGGAAGAACTTTATCTGCCTTTCCATTCTAAATGATAGCTTTGATGGATAAAGTAATGGTGGTTGTAGGTCCTTGCTTTTCATCACTTTGAATACTCTTTTCTAGCCTCTTCTTGCCTGTAAGGTTTCTTTTGAGAAATCAACTGACAGTTTTATGGGAACTCCTTTGGAGGTGACTGTCCCCTTATCTCTTGTTGCTTTTAAGATCCTCTCTTTAAGAGCCCAGAAATAAACCCAAATATCTACAGTCAATTAATATTCAACAAAGGGGGGAAATAACATAAAATGGAGTAAAGATAGCCTCTTCAACAAATGGTGTTGGGAGAACTGGACAGCTACATGCAAAAAAAATGAAACTCGAGCACCAACTTACACCATACACCAAAATTAATTCAAGGTGGATAAAAGACTTAAATATAAGCCGTGAAACCATTAAAGCCCTAGAGGAGAACATTGGCAGGAAAATCTCAGATATTCCACACAGCAAAATTTTTACTGATATGTCCCTTAGAGCTAGGAACATAAGGGAAAGAATAAACAAATGGGATCTCATCAAACTTAAAAGCTTCTGCATGGCTAAGGAAAACAGTATCAAGATAAAAAGAGAAGCAACTGTTTGGGAAAACATATTTGCCAATGATACCTCAGACAAAGGTTTAATCTCCAAAATATACAAAGAACTCACTCGACTCCACTCAAAGAAGACAAGCAACCCAATTAAAAAATGGGCAAAGGACTTGAACAGACATTTCTCCAAGGAGGACATACAGAGGATCCAGAGACATATGAAAAGATGCTTGATATCACTAGCTATCAGAGAGATGCAAATTAAAATCACAATGAGATATCACTTTACACCAGTCAGGATGGCTATCATAAACAAAGAAACAAACAACAAGTGTTGGAGGGGTTGTGGGGAAAAGGGGACCCTAGTTCACTGTTGGTGGGATTGCAGACTGGTACAAGCACTATGGAAACCAGTATGGAACTTTCTAAGAAAACTAAAAATGGACGTGCCTTTTCACCCAGCACTTCCACTATTAGGAGTATATCCTAAGAACCCTGAAATACCAATCCAAAAGAACCTATGCACCCCGATGTTCATAGCAGCACAATTTACAATAGCCAAGAGGTGGAAGCAACCAAGATGCCCATCGGTCAATGACTGGATCAAAAAGCTGTGGTACATTTACACAATGGAATTCTATGCTGCAGAAAGGAAGAAGGAGCTCCTACCTTTTGCAACATCATGGATGGAACTAGAGAACATTATGTTGAGCGAAATAAGCCAGGCAGTGAAAAACAAATACCATATGATATCACCTTTAACAGGAATCTAAACAACAAAACAAACAAGCAAGCAAAATATGAGCAATGACACTCAAATATGGAGCAGGCTGACAGGGTCCAGAGAGGAGAGGGGAGAGAATCATAGGGGAAAAGGGGAGGGACTCACATGAATAAGTATAAAGGCCACATGGACAATAATTAAGGTGGGGGGCGGAAATGGAAGGGAGGTGGGGAGTACTGTAGGGGGCAGTGCAGGGAATATAAAACAGAAAACTGTACTTGAATAATAATTAAATAAAATTTTTAAAAAATATACGCTGATGAGATACCTCTCTTTATCTTCAACCTTTGGAATTTTAGTTATGATGTGTCTTGGTGTGGTTCTCTTTGGGTCTAACTTGTTTGGGACTTTTTGTGCTTCCTGGACATGTATGTCTATTTCCTTCACCAGATTGGGGAAGTTTTCTTTCATTATTTTTTCAAATAAATTTTTAATTTCTTGCTCTTTATCTTCTCTTTCTGGAACCCCTATGGTTTGGATGTTGGTACATTTAATGTTCTCCCGTGAATTTCTAAGCCTTTCCTCATTTTTAAAAATTCTTATTTATTATTCCTGTTCTGGTTGAATATTTATTTCTTCCTTTTGTTCCAAATCATTTATTTGATTCTTGGTTTCATACACTCCACTGTTGTTTCCCTGTATATTTTTCTTTATTTCACTTACTATAACCTTCATTTAGTCCTTTATTTTGTGGCTGTACTCAATGAGTTCTTTGATAATCCTGGCTACCAGTGTTTTGAACTCTGCATTTGACAAGTTGGCTATCTCCATTTTGTTTAGTGTTTTTTCTGGGGCTTTGTTCTTTTCTTTCATTTGGGACATATATTTTTTTTTGTCTCCTCAATTTGGCGGCCTCCCTGTGTTTTTGTCTGTGTATTAGGTTAAGCTGCTTTTACTCCCTGTCTTAGTAGCATGTCTTATGTATAAAAGGCGCCAAATTCTGTGAGGTAGAGTCTTAGGTAATTACTAGGGCAAGGCAACCAATTAACTGCTTTGTGCCTGTGTGTGTGTGTGTGTGTGTGTGTCAGAAAGGGCACAATGCCTCTGTCTGGCTTCTGTAGGCCTACTGGGCACTCACCCCACACCCAGTCTCCTCACCCACTTTCTATATGTGATTGGAACCCTTCCAGATGCTGCCATGGGCTTTCTAAGCCCATGTAGGCCCTTTAAGTGGCAAAAATCCAGCAGTTTCTTCTGCTACTCCAAACCCCACTGGTTTTTACAGTCAGAGGTAATGGCAATTTATCTTCTCATTGCTGGAACCCTGAGTTGTGTGGTCTGGCCTAGGGCTGGGGTGGCTCACTCCCAAGGTATCCATCCCAATTTTTATCAACCACATGTGAATGTGGGACCATCTATTCTGCTGCCTCTCCATGTCACACTGTGTCCTCTCCACCCTGGCTCCATGACTCCACCCCTTCTTCCCACCTGTGTGAATGTGGCTTCTTTAAATCATTGGTTGTCACACTTCCATACAACTCAATTTTCTGATGGTTCTGGGTGTTATTTGTTTTTGAATTCTGGTTGTAATTCTTTACAGTTGTGCAAGGAGGTGAATGCAGGGCTGCACTTGAATATCAAGAACACAAAAGTCATGATTACAGAAGAAATATACAACTTAAACATAGACAATGAAGACATCAAAACTGGTAAAGATTTACTTTGGTCCACTCACCATTTCAAATGGAGACTGCAGCCAAGACATCAGGCTGAGATTTGGAAAGGTAGCAATGGAAGTATTAGGAAAGATCACCAAGGGCAAAGCTGTGTCATTAGAGACCCAGGTTAAGATTATCCACCCCCTCATATTTTCAATTTGTTGTGTATGAATGTGAAAGCCAGTCAGCACAGAAGGTTTATTGAAAAAAAAAACACATTGATTCATTTAAATGTGTAATGTTGGAGAAGAACTCTATGGGACAGTCAGAAAGATGAATAAGTAGGTCCTTATTTAGGCCTGAAACATCACTGGAGGCAAATGAAAAATCTGAAGCTGTCCTACTTCAGGCATATCATGAGAAAGCAGGGTTCCTTGAAAAAGGCAATGATGCTGGGAAAAATTAAAGACAGCAGGAAGAGGAAGATTGAATATGAAATGGATTGACTCCATAAAAGAAGCCATGAGTCTACAGGACCTAAGAAGGGTTGTTAAGGACAGTACGTTGTGGACATCAATCATTCATATGGTCACTAGGAATTGGAGATGACTCAATGGCATGTAATACATACATACCATAATATTGAACAGAAAGATAATGGGCTGTGAAGACAGATGCTTGGTTATATTACTTCTTATTGGGTGACCTTCACAAAGTCTCTTAAATTCCCAGAACCTCGGATTCCTTATGCAAAATATAAAACCGAAGGCTCATATTGGGGATTAAAAATGCTAATTTGTATAAGATACCTAGTGGCATAAGAAATGATGCATAAATGTATGCTCTCTTTATATTGGTCCAAGTTGTTTTCTAGTTGAAAGTTATAGTGGGTGTTTGATTTGTGTAGACATTAGGTAATTTAGTCCTATATTTTGTACAAAAACTCAGAAAGAGAGGAGGCTAAAAAGCAAATTGAGGCTGCTCTGCTTGGACTACTGTAGTTTCATATTGACCCTTGTTCTCTCTTGGTCTGAATGCTGAAACTGGGAGATAAGTCCCTAAAGAACATTGAACTTTGACCCTGTGACTCATTCATTAACATGCTCTGTTTTGCTCTTTTCCATAAGGTAGAAGTGACCTTCTGGAAAAATTATTATCAAGCTCTAATAGTGATATTTGAATGCAACTTCAACAGATATCATAATTTTTTAGATTTTCATTTATAGAAACTCTGTATAGCGTCCTGGAATCTGAGAACATTTACTCATTGTACTGTGGGGAAGTGTTATGAGCCTATAGCAAGAATACTACTTTCAAAGTAAAAGGACTAAATAATTAAGAAGCGAATGTACTCAAAAGTGAAATTTGGCTAAGGTATTAGGGCTAGTACTCAGTAAAATGCCTAAGGTATATCATGGATATTTGATGAAAGTACTCAGTCATCACTGTGATTTTAAAATTCATCCAGTGACCTGGAAATTCTGTCCGGTTTTTAAAAAAGATTTTTTTGGGTCATCTCAGAGTGTATTGGATTGTGCAGAATAGATTCCTTCTGCAGAATTACCCACAGGGGTTTTCCTTCATCTTAGAGTGACAGGGAAGTAGGGCTAGAACCTGAAGTAGTTGGACATTTACCTGGAGCTTTGTGAGATAGACTGTCCCTTTCTCAATTTAAAACAATGAGGCGATGGTGTGTAGTTCAGAATGAAACTTTTAGAAGCTTAACACAGAAAGCTGGCATGGTAGGAATTTGCCTATATAGTGGTATAATCTGATCCTATTAGGAAACAGAGATTTACCTTTTAGAGAGTTTTGTCTCTATCAGGTTATTATAATGAGTTCCTTCAACTTCTCCTGAGGCATTATTCTTGCAACTTTTGATGATAGGGGTTATTTTCAGTATGCCAGTTACCATTTTTATGTTCCTTTTTTGGTGCTGGGTTTTAGCAACTCTCAAGCAGAAAGCCTGTCATTCTATATCCACATCTATACATAGTTGCTGAGGAGGGCAATACCAGGAACAGAAAACTGTTATTTGTTATTTGTCTCTAAAAAAAATGAGTACTTGAACGAATTTAGAGAAATAGGAATGAAACTAAATTTTGCTGAAGAGAAATTCTACTCTTTTATTTTTTAGATTTATTTTTATACAAGTAGATCATCTACAGGTTAAAATAATTATGAAACTTGGACTTTATCCAGTTATGTAGTGGCTAATTACAAAATTGCTTTGTTTAGTTATGTGACATTTTATAGAAGGGCATTTTTAACCTTTGTCACTGGCGCTGAATGGAAGGAGACAGCTCTTTATAATAAGTATCATAACTCTGATTGCATCTAAAGTTTACTTAGGAGCTATTATTTATAAAGACATGCTCTAATTTGCATAATTTTTAGTAGGTAAAAATTGACGAAGTAAATTGGTTTGTGGTAACCAAAATAAGACAAGAATTACTGCTTTTAAAAATATATACATTTTATTATTTACGCTATTACAGTTGTCCCAATTTTTCTCCCTTGCTCCCCCTCCACCCAGCTCTAACCACTCCCTCAGGCAATTCACACACTGTTGTCCATGTCTATGGGTCCTGCATATATGTTCTTTGGGTACTCTATTCTTTATACTGCACTTTACATCCCAATGACCATTCTGTAACTACCGATTTGTACTTCTTAATCTTTCACCCTTTTCACCCAACTCCTTGATCTAAAAGCCATCAAAATATTTTCTGCATCTATTATTCTGTTTCTGTTCCCCTTGTTTATTTTGTTTTTTTTTTAGATTCAATTATTGATAGATATGTATTTATTCCCATTTTATTCTTCTTCTTCCTGACCCTTTAACACTTCATATATTACTGTTTTGGTGGTGATGCATTCCTTTATATTTTTCTTTTCTGGGAAGCTGTTTATCTATCCTTTGATTCTAAACAATAGCTTTGTTGGGTAGAGTAATCTTGGTTGTAGGTCTTTGCTTTTCATCACTTTGAATATTTCTCGCCAATCCCTTGTATCCTGAAAAGTTTCTTTTGAGAAATCATCTGACAGTCTTATGAGGGGTCCCGTGTAGGTAACTGTTTTTCTCTTGCTGCTTTTAAGACTCTCTTTCTGCATTTAATATTTGGCATTTTAATTATGATGTGTCTTGGTATGGTCTTCTTTGGGCCCATCTTGTTTGGAACTCTCTGTGCTTTCTGGACTTGTGTGTATACTTTCTTTACCAAGTTAGGGAAGTTTTCTTTTATTATTTTTTTCAAATAGGTCTCCACTTTCTTCCTCTTTCTCCTCTCCTTGTGGTACCCCTATGATGCAAATATTGGTACACTTGAAGTAGTACCATAAGCTGCTTACACTATCCTCGTTTTTTAAATTCTTTTTTTCTTGTTTCTGATTGGTTGTTTTTTGCTTCCTTATGTTCCAAATTAATGACTTGATTCTTGGCTTCATCCAGTCTGTTGTTGATTTCCTGTGAATTGTTCTTTATTACAATTAGTGTATCCTTTATTTCTGATTTGATTTTTTATACTGTTGAGGTTCTCACTAAATTCCTTGCTAAGTGTTTTAATATAGGTGTTTAACTAGTGTTTTAAACTATGCATCTGGTAGACTGCTTATGTCCATTTTGTTTAGTTCCTTTCCTGGGAGTTTGTTCTGTTCTTTCACTTTGGTTTCTTTTTGTCCTTGATTTGGCAGTCTTGGTTTTTTTCCAGTTTTAGGTAAAGCTACTACATCTCCCAGGCTTGGTAGAGTAGCTTAACATAGTATGTCCAGTGGTACAGCCTCTTCTATTACCCCTACTGAGTACAGGTGTGCTCACTGTGTGAACTGTATACATTTTCCTTGCAGTTGAGATTTGCTTGCTTTTGGCATGTCCAAGGTCTGTCACTACTTGTGTTCTGTCCATGGTCACACAGCATTAGCTACAAAGCAATCTGCAGGTGGCTTCTACTTGTGCGGGGTTTGGATGTGCCCAGGAGAGGCCAAGCTATGAACCAAAGCCATCTGCTGCTAGTGCCAAGTCTGGGTCAAATTAGCAAGAAGTATGGGCCTCGCTGAAGCTAGATGCTGCTTGCCTGAGAGAATTTAGGAAAATATCAAGCATGCACCAAGCAAGCCATTTATACAGAAAAGCCACCGGAAACAGCTTGGGTAGGCCTGAAAGTTGTGTCAGTCAGGGCCTCAGGGAATCACCAGGGTGGGGCAAACACTAAGAGCCAAGTTGACAGTGCCTGAGATATGGCGCCCACCCACTGTTTCTGTCAAGGGGAGGCTCCAAACAGGAACAATGGCCTCTGTCAGCACTTCTGTCTGAGAGATAGCTACATCCCAGCTCTCACCCCGATGCTGGATAATTCAGTTCTACATCATGTCTCTGATGCCCCTCAATCTGCTGCCCCTGAGCTGGAGATCAGAGGCAATGAGTGTGGGTAAGCTTGTGCATGGGCTCTTTTAAGAACTGCCTGGAATTCCAGATGCTTTTTTCTCTTACAGCCTCAGTCCCCACTGATTTTTACAGCCAGAGTTATGGAGACTTCCTGGCGCTGGAATGATGGGCTAGGGTAGGGGCCTGGAAACCTTTACTCTTGAGATATTCCTCTTGAATTTTATCTACCACTCATGGGTCTGAAACCAGCCCATTATGTGTCTCGGCCCCTCCTACCAGTCCTGATATGGTTTCTTTAGTTTTGTAGTTGCTGAACTTGTCTTCAGCTCAATTTTGATGGTTCTTAATGAGAGTCATTTTATAGTTTAGTTGAAATTTTTATGTGGTTGTACAAGGAGTTGAACCATATTTACCCATGCCACCATCTAGTAATAACTGCTTGTTAACAGTCTGTTCCACTATTCAATTTTCTTGACTCAAATTCCAGCTAACATAGTGTCAATTCATTTTGAAACATAAAGTAAAACTTTATCAAGTGGCTCATTAGAGAAGCTAAGAGGATTTCCAAGTACACTT
Source organism: Sturnira hondurensis (assembly GCF_014824575.4). Taxonomy (NCBI): domain Eukaryota; kingdom Metazoa; phylum Chordata; class Mammalia; order Chiroptera; family Phyllostomidae; genus Sturnira; species Sturnira hondurensis. The sequence goes on along the minus strand of NW_028088815.1, from coordinate 63,385 downwards.
AAAAATCAGAACTAAGAGTCTGGCCAAAATGGAGGTATATAGGTAGATACACTTTACCTCCTTGCACAACCAAAAGAAAGATAGCAACTAATTTAAAAACAAAAATCAACCAGAACTGCCAGAAAATGAAACTGTACAGATGTCTGACAACCAAGTAGTTAAAGAAGAAACAATCATCCATACTGGTAGGAGGAGTGAAGACAGCAGTCAGGATGGAGAGGATGCACAGTGAAGTGGCAGCTGGTGGCCTGGACTGTTTGGGCAAGAGAGTGGCTGGCAGACTGGGCTGCCCCACATTTGCATGCAGATAAAAATCAGGAATGACAAGTGAGGAGTAAGACAGATCATGCACCCCAGGGTTCCAGTGCTGGGAAATAAAGCACCTCTATCTGTAACCTGTGCTGGACACAGTGGCAGAAGAAACTGTCAGTCTCTCAGAAGAGTTCACTGGAGGGGCCCATGGGGCCCCCAAACACACAAAAACCCACCCATCCAGGAATCAGCACCAGGGCAGCATCTGGAAGGGTGCAATTCACTTGTAGGAAGAGGGGAAGTGACTGAAAGCAGGGTGAGAGCTGAGCAAGTGACAGTGTTCCCTCCTTCCTGATCCCTCCACCATATACAGCACCAAAACTCAGCAAAGTGGGTTTCCCTGCACTGGAAAATACCTAAGGCTCCACCTTTTACAATATAACAGGTGTGCCAAAACTAAGAAATATGGCCCAAAGGAGAGAACAGATCAAAATTCCAGAAAAAGGACTAAGTGATGAGGATATAACCAACCTCTAGATGCAGAATTCAAAACACTTGTAATCAGGATGCTCACAGAAATGATTGAGTACTTGTGCAAAATAAAGGAAGAAATGAAGGATACAGTAAGTAAAATAAAGAAAAATATACAGGGAATCAACAGTGAAGGGAAGGAAACTGGGACTCAAATGATTTGGAACAGAAGGAAGAAATGAACATTTCACTTGAACAGAATGAAGAAACAAGAATTCAAAAACATGAGGAGAGGCTTAGGAGCCTTTCGAACAACTTTAAACATTCCAACATCCACATCATAGGGGTGCCAGAAGAAGAATAGGCAAACCAAGAATATTTTTAAAAATATGGAAGAAAACTTTCCCAATCTAGTGAGGTAAATAGATATATAAATCTAGGAAGCTCAGAGAATTCTAAACAAGTTAAACCCACAGAAGACTACACCACGACACATCATAATTAAATTGCCAGTGATTAAAGATGAAGAGAGAACTTTTAAAGCAGAAAGAGAGAAGAAGTGAGTTATCTACAAAAGAGTTACCACAAGATTATAAGCTTATTTCTCAAAAGAAACCTTATGGGCAAGGAGGGGCTGGAAAGAAGTATTCAAAGTGATGAAAAGCAAGGACCTACAACCAACATTACTTTATCCAGCAAAGCTATCATTTAGAATGGAAGGGCAGATAAAGTGCTTCCCAGATAAGGTCAAGTTAGAGGAGTTCATCATTACCAAGTCCTTATTATATGAAATGTTAAAGGGACTTATCTAAGAAATAGAAGATCAAAACTATGAACAGTAAAATGACTATAAACTATTAACAACTGAATCTAAAACAAAAACAAAAACACACTAAGCAAACAACTAGAACAGAAATGGAATCAAAGAAATGGAGATCACATGGAGGGTTATCAGCAAGGCTGGAGAGGGGGTAGAATGGGAGGAAAGTACAGGCAATAAGAAGCATAATTGGTAGGTACAAATTAGACAGAGGGAGGTTAAGAATAGTATAGGAAATGGAGAAGCAAAAGAACTTATGTGTACAACTCATGGACATGAACTAAGAAGGGTAATGCTGGAGGGAATGGGGGTACTGGGTAGAAAGGGATAATGGGGAGAATAAATATGAAACAACTGTAATAGCATAATCAGTAAAATATACTGAAAAATAAATGTAAAAATCAGAACTAATGTTTTGCATTTAAAAATGAGATCAAAGGGGACTCCATGCCCAGAAGAACATTTGCATGTATTATTCTTCTGTGTTCTTAGAAGTGACTTTCATTGACATTCACTATAAATTCATGTATGTAGTAATGATAGAAAACAGTTAATTCACCACATTTATTGATTCAATATGATTATTGAATGACTTATGTGCAAGGCAATGAGAACCCAACACTGCACATAGTGTGTTTTTTTATTCTTTTGTCTTTAAAATGCAGCTACAAAGATATTACTTTAAGAGAGGCATCCTGGTATCTTAATGCTATGTTTTGGGGATAGTATAGTTCAAAATAATTAATATAAATAGAAAATATATTAAAATTTATAAAGGTTTTTTCTATTAATGTATTTATTCATTCATCTAGTTATATGTTTTACATTTTGTTAGACAAGCTCACATAAATGGATCAGAAATTTCTCTTTCAGTACAGGAACTTAGACAATGCTCTTAAATTCTCTAAATCTTGATTTTTAACGAAGCTAACAATGTCCTGCCTGCCTATTTTATTTTCTGGTTCTTAAACATTATACTTGAAAGCTGCTAAAAAGGGATCAATATATAAAGATAGTAAGCCTACTGGAGTGTCATCGAGTTAGCATTAGTAGTTTAGGGAATATTTGGAAAAGTTCCCAGCACACTATTTGAGTGGGCTCTTTTTTTGTTCAAGTACAGTTTTCTGTCTATTACTCCCATCCCAGCCCACTCCCTCATGCTCCCCACCTCCCTCCCATTTCCACCCCCTTCGTTGTTGTCCATGTGTCCTTTATACTTGTTCCTCTAAATCCCTCCCCTTTTCCCCCTGAAATTCCCTCCCCTCTCCCCTCTGGTCACTGCCCCCTTATTCTCTATTTCAGTGTCTTTGTTTTTATTTTGCTTACTTGTTTGTTCTGTTGTTTAGCTTCCTGTTAAAGGTAAGACCATATAGTATTTGTCTTTCAACACCAGGCTTATTTCACTTAGCATAATGCTCTTTAGTTCCATCCATGCTTTCTGAAGTGTGGTAACTCTTTCTGCCTATAGTATTCCATTGTGTAAATATACCACAGTTTTTGATCCATTCATTTACTGATGGGCACCCCAATGTTCATAGCAGCACAATTTACAAAAATCAAATATTTTTTAACACCCTGGTCCAATTTGGTTTGGAGAGTGACAGTGAGGAAGGGTGGGATGGGAGCCTTGCTATAGTGTTACCCAGCAGGGGCCTGGCCCTGAGTGGGTTTGCCTAAAAGCAACTGTACTTCTCTTGACTTCGTGTATAAGTGATTTCACAACACTAGTCCAGGTGACTATGAGGATGTGTTTATTAAAGCTGGAACAGTGAAAGAAAGAAAGGCTTATCGTAGAAGAAGCAACAGGGGAGCCTAGGCTGGGCTGCTTTAGCCCAGTGGGAAGTCAGAGAAGAGGGGGCTTTGGAGACAAATTTAAGGGATTAGCCTGGGACAAGCTTCACCTACTCATTACCTTATAATTTAGGAGACATGTACCTGTGAAGAAAGAAGTTGGGGGAGAAGAAGGGTAAGGGAATGGCACAGGCTACTCCTCAGAGGGAGAGCAGACTTGCTCAGTCCTTTGTCTTGAGGCTTTTATCTCTCTCTCTTGCAGGTGGGAATCTTAGGGGAGGTCTCAGGGGAGGGTTTCAGTGGAATATTCATTAGTTCTTCAGGTGCAACCAAAATTTCAGGATCATGACCTCCACTGATTAGTTAGTGACAGAGCCAAGCGTCTTTTGTCATTGCATTTGGTTCTAGTGTCGCCCACCTGGTTTTGCTGCTTTTCTGGACCTGGAGCTTAAATAGAACTGAGGCCTAGATGTTATCTCCACGGAGGTGATCTTTTGTATCTAGGCTGGAAATTGCACAGCCACCTGTCTCGGTTTCCCTATTCCACTTCCTAAGAAATTTTCCTAGCCTCTTATTATCCTGTCTTACAGTAGGGTGACTTTCAGGCACTTCATTATTGGGACATTATTATTCTTAACATACTGTGCCCAAATTCACCACATAAGGGAGAAGAGATTGTAGGAGGAGATCTCTAAGGGACCGGGCCTATACTTAAACTAAATCGATCTACATCAGTGACCAAAACTACTCACATGGTTCCACCTAGATGTCAGAGATTTAGAAATAAAGACTTTGGTGTGCCCAGGAGAAAAAGAAAGTTTTGGGGGAACACACAACAGTACTCTTTGAATCTGCAGTGTTATTAAGAACATAATATATATGAAAAGGCTAGGGTAATGTCCTCTTCACACATGCAAATTGGTGAAGAGGACTTTGCAGGTGAGGATTGTCCTGACTGCACCAAAATTAACATCCATGCAAGTGAAGGAACAAAGCTCATGAACCAGGGAGATAAAGTCATTTGGAGATAGGAACAGAAAATATGTGATTTAAAATCTTACTGATTTTAGCATAAGTTTCTAGCTCCTCAGCACTCTATTTTAAGTGCCAGACAGTGAAAGATGGTAGTGAGGTAGGTGGGAGCAGAGTCCACTTCTCCCTGCACATGGATGAAACACCTAGCCCATCATCTGAGGAACAGAGTGAACAGCCAAAAGTGTCCCAGCATATATGAAGATCGGAGACCAAAAATTGCATAGGACATTGAAAAATCAGACGGTATGGAGAGTGCTCCAGGACAATAAGGTCCCTGGGTCTAGCGCAGGGATCAGGGTGGCGGCAGCCCCAGGTCTGACTCCCGCCAGGTGTGCTGAAGGGTTCTTGGGAGAAAGCCGGGTCAATGGCTCCCTCCCTTGCCAAACAAGGTTTGAGCAGCACGGGGAGACACCTGGTTGCTTGAAGTCACAGGGGGTGAATAAGGATGAAGTGGCAAACACCCAGGGGCTCTGTGCACCCACTGAGACTGTGGACACCAGCTGGGGAGAGCTGGGCCGTGATGGACCCTGACCTGGATAGTCCCCTGTCTGGTTGGAAAGTTGAGTTGTGTGAGAGGCCAGGTCCTTGTTTGGAGTGGCAGGCTTGAATAGGAGAAATTTTTCGAAAAGAAAAAGTGAAAGAAGAGGCACTCGGCTGCTGTTTGCGGAATTTTCCTGTGGCAGCCACCCTGGCCTCCTGCACTCCTACCCCTGCCCAGCTGTGCGGCACTCCCATGGTGGCTTTGGAAGGCCCTATACTCACACCTGAAGCCCCGGGGAGAGTGTGCACACAAACCTTTGGACCCGCGGCTGTCCGTCCTGCCCCAGTAGCAGAGGCCGAGTGCACATGCATGCAGCACAGGGGATGGTGCTCATCCAAACCTATGGGACCAGCGGCTGCCTATCCCACCACACCTGCAGGCCCTGACCCCGCTGCCCAGAGGCACTGGCACCCAACCCCTGCTCCTGGGGGAAGGAGCAGAGGAAGCGTGCAGCTGCATCCACAGCAACCACGGNCCCGCGGCTGTCCGTCCTGCCCCAGTAGCAGAGGCCGAGTGCACATGCATGCAGCACAGGGGATGGTGCTCATCCAAACCTATGGGACCAGCGGCTGCCTATCCCACCACACCTGCAGGCCCTGACCCCGCTGCCCAGAGGCACTGGCACCCAACCCCTGCTCCTGGGGGAAGGAGCAGAGGAGGCGTGCAGCTGTATCCACAGCAACCACGGCAGCACCCCTGCCCTGCAGGGTCGACTGGCTGTCTCAGAGCAAGACAGAGACGCCCCCACAGAAGAGAACTGTAGGGCTCAGGTAGTCAGCAATCCCCAGAAAGACTGAACTCAGTGGGGGTGTTGAACTAGCCTAAAGGGACTCTTGAGAGTTCCTAGAATCTAGCACAGCAAAGAGCGAGAAGTTGGTGTGTGAATTGCCCCTAACTGGTTCACTGGAAGCCAAGGCTGGGTGCAGAAGGGTACTGGGGGGCCTGCAGCAAAGTGAGGAGCTGGGCTGGAGGCTGGGAAACTGCGAGGAGAAGAGCGAGGCTCAGGAAGGGCGAAAAGCAAAACCAATCCCCCGTCAGTCTGCTGCAGCCAGGAAGACCAACAAAACTGGCTTGGCCGGTTTAAAGCCAGCAGAAGGCTCTTTTTCTTTTTCTTTTTTTAAGTAATTCTTCTTTCTTTTTTTTCTTTCTTCCTTTCTATCCTTCTTTCTCTTTTTATTCCCTCTTCCTCTCTCCCTTTCTTTCCCTTTTTATCTCTTCTTCTTCTTCTTCTTCTTTCTTCTTTCTTCTTTCTTCTTTCTTCTTCTTATTCTTGTTTCTCACAAGTGAGACAGTAAAACATGGAGTTGTGGAAAGACCAGAGCTGGACCCAAAGAGGGATATCTTAACAGTTGAGACAGTGAGACAAATTTCATTTGGACTCTGCTCCCACCTACCTCACTGCCATCTTCCACTGTCTGGTACTTAGAATAGGATGCTGAGGAGCTAGAAACTTATGCTAAAATCAGTAAGATTTTAAATCACGTATTTTCTGTTCCTATCTCCAAATGACTTTATCTCCCTGGTTCATGAACTTTGTTCCTTCACTTGCATGGATGTTAATTTTGCTACTCCAGAAAACTTGCAAGTTATTGTATATTTGTTTTATTATTATTTATCATTATTCTTACATCTTTTATTTTATTTGTATTTTTGTATTTTTCTTCTTTCTGTTTAGTCTTCTTCACTTGGCTTGTTAAATTGTATTGTTTGACTGGTTTCCCTTGTTCTGTCTTTCATAGTGTATTTTTAATTTACCGTCTTTCACTTCACTTGTGTTCCATTAGTACACAAATTTAGGTCTTTTACTTTCTATTCTTGTTATCCAGGCCACATAGATTCTGTCATATGATTGTTGCTCCACTACTATTGTAAATAATTGCTGTTCCATACAGTTGTAAATACTACACAGCACCCCTCCCAGATCTTAGCTCACTTCACTGTTTCCTGAACTTTATTACTGTGCTGGTTAACTCTATTCTCTCACATACTACACCTATTTTCTATCCTTTACTCTCACTTTACCTCATAATTTGACCTTCCACAAGCTCACTGTTTTCTAGATCCAACTCACAACACTTATCCCCACTAATAAGAATCTTATCTTCTTTCCACCCTTTCTAAATAGTGGCTAGTTGGATGAAATGCTATGGTTAACATTATACATATTTGAAGGAGCTCCCATCTCTTCTCTATGAGCTCCTATCTCTCCTCTCTTCTCTCTTCTGTATTATATGGTTAAAAACCATATAATACACTCTCACTGTCTTAAACCATTTTGCTTTCCCCTCCAACTGATAACAAAAAAAGAGTAGGAGGAAGCTGTGAACACGAGGATACCTGCTTGAAGAGGGAACCCACCAACAAAGGAACCACCAACAGATAACAACAGAAAAAGGTGAAGGAGGGAGTGGAAATCACACTAACCTCAACCCAGGACTTATTTGGAAACACAATTAAATGGTGGAGAAATTAAAACAAACAGCTGAACAGCAAGAGAGAATCCTCAAAACTTTGTACACACGAAAGGGCCAGCTTCACCACAACCTGCCCACACCTTGCACAACAGAATATAAGACATGGTGGATGGTCTGGCCCTCAATTGACCAGCTAGAGGGAAGGACCCACCAAAGAAAGACCGAACAACAATCAAAACCTGAAAACATACAGAGAGCCAACATAAATGACAGCCCAAGACCAGTGAGCTCAGGAGATCAAGGAAATGGTACCACTGGATCTAACAGGTCTTCTATCATAGAAGTTTACACCATGAACCAAGCGAGTCAGAACAAATCAATTTTAAAAGCAGAGGCTAAAAAGAAGAGTCTCACAAACAATGAAAAGTCAAAGAAACAATCCTCAAATGAAAGAAAAGGAGGAAACCATAGAAAAAATGGTAAATAAAATGGAAGCAACTCAAGTATCAGATATTGAGTTCGAAGCAGTGGTTATCAGGAAGCTCAATGAGCTCACAGGGAATTACCAGAAACTACAGGGAAACTACAGTGAACTCACTGCAAACTATATCAACATGGAAGAAGAAATAGAAACTATCAAAAAGGGCCAAGAGGAAATGAAGAATACAATTTCTGAACTGAAGAACACAGTAGAAGGAATCAAAAGTAGGCTCCATGAAGCAGAGGATCAGATTAGCGGGCTGGAGGACAAGGTAAAAAAAAAAAAAAAAACACCCAGAATGAGCAAGAAAAGGAAAAGAAGCTCAGAAAGAATGAAGAGGGGTTAAGAAAGATGCAGTACAATGTAAAAAAGTGATAATATTTGTATAATACAGATACCAGAAGGAGAAGAAGAAGAGAAAGGGATAGAAAACCTGTTTCAAAAATTAATGATGGAAAACTTCCCTAATTTGATGAGAGAAAAAGTCACACAAATCCAGGAAACACAGAGACTCCAAACAAGAGAAACCCAAAGAGGCTCACTACAAGACACAACATAATTTAAATGGCAAAATTCCAAGACAAAGAAAGAATCTTAAAGGCAGCAAGGTAGAAACAGGAAGTAACATACAAGAGAGCCCCAATAAGACTAGCAGCTGACTACTCAATGGAAATGCTCCAAGCCAGAAGGGAATGGCAAGAAACATTCCAAGTAATGAGAACCAGTGATGTGCAACCAAGACTACTTTATCCAGCAAGTCTCTCAGTTAAAATGGAAGGCCAAATAAGGAGCCTATACAAAAGAACGGTGAAAGAATACACTTCCTCCAAACCAGCACTGCAAGATATGCTAAAGAGACTGCTTTAAGAAGAGGAAGAAAGAGACTGTGTGAGAGAGAAACACAGGTATGAAAAATGGTAATGAATAAGTACCTATCAATAATGACCTTAAACATAAATGGATTAAATGCCCCAATCAAAAGACACAGAATAGCTGAATGGATAAGAAAACATGACCCACACATACACTGCCTAGAACGGACCCACCTCAGGACAAAACACCTACACAGACTGAAAGTGAAGGGCTGGAAACATATTTTCCAAGCAAACAGAAAGAAAAAAAAGGCAGGGTAGCAATACTTGTATCAAACAAAATAGACTTCAAAAAAGAGCCATGAAAAGAGACCCAGAAGGTCACTTCATAATACTCAAGGGAAGAATCCATCAAGAAGACATAAACATTGTAAATATATATGCAGTCAACATAGGAGCACCCAAGTACATAAAGAAAATCATGGAGGACTTCAAGAAAGATATTGACAGCAACACAATTATAGTAGGGGATTTTAACACCCCACTGTCAAAAATGGACAGATCTTCCAAACAAAATATCAACAAAGATATTGTGGCATCAAACAATGTCCTAGGTGAAATGGACTTAATTGATATACAGGGAGCCTTACATCCCAAAGAGGCAAAATGCACATTCTTTTCAAATGCACGTGGAATGTTTTCTAGCATCGAACACATGATAGAAAACAAAACAAGTCTTAAAAAATTCAAGAAAATTGAAATTATACTAAGTATTTTCTCCAACCACAAGCAACTGAAACTAGAAACCAACCTCAAGGAAAAAAAAAAGCAAAACACTCAAAATCATGGAGATTGAATAGCATGCTATTAAACAATGAATGGGTCAAGAATGAAAGTAGGGAAGAAATAAAAAAGTTTCTGGAAACAAATGAAAATTAACTCATGAAAACCCAAAACTTATGGGACACAGCAAAGGCTGTCCTGCGAGGGAAGTTCATAGCAATACAGGCCTACCTAAAAAAGATAGAAACATTTCAAACAAACAACCTAACCCTACACCTACAAGAACTCCAGGAACAACAACAAAGACAGCCCAGAGCAAGTAGAAGGAAGGAAATAACCAAGATCAGAGCAGAATTAAATTACTTGGAGTCTAAAAGCACAGTTCTAAGGATCAATAAGTCTAGGAGGTGGTTCTTTGAAAAGACAAACAAAATTGACAAGCCTTTAAGCAGGCTTATCAAGAAAAAAAAGCAAAAGGACCAAATAACCATCATCAGAAATAAAACAGGAGAGATCACAACTGATACCATAGAAAAACAAAGAATTGCAAGAAATTGCTATGAAGAACCACATGCCAAGGAATTTGAAACCCTGGGTGAAGTGGACAAATTTCTAGAAACATATACTCTCCAAAACTCAATGAAGAAGAAGCAGAAAACTTGAACAGACCAATAACAAGCTGACAAACTTGAAACAGTAATCAAAAAGCTTCTGACACACAAAAGCACTGGACCAGACAGTTTCATAAGAGAATTTTACAAATCATTTAGGGGAGAGGTAACTCTCATCCTTCACAAATTATTCCAAAAAATCCAAGATGGAAGACTCCCAAACACATATTGTGAAGCCAACATCATCCTAACCCTCAAAGCAGATAATGACACAACAAAGAAAGAAAACTTCAGTCCAATATCGCTGATGAACAAAGATGCTAAAATCCTCAACAAAATATTGGCAAATTACATCCAGCAATACATTAAAAAGATCATGCACCATGACGAAGTGGGATTCATCCCAGGGATGCAAGGATGATACAATACTCAGAAATCAATAAATTTCCTACATTACATAAAAGGAAAAACAAAAATCACATGATCATATCAATAGATGTGCAAAGAGCATTTGTTAAAGTATGGCACCGATCTATGATAAAAATTCTTAGCAAAATGAGAGTAGAGGGATCATTCCTTAACATAATAAAGTCCATATGTGAGAAACCTACAGCCAACATCATACTCAACAGGCAAAAACTTAAAGCTTTCTCACTAAGATCAGAAATGAGACAAGGATGCCCGCTTTCACCACTCCTATTCAACATAGTAATGGAAATCCTAGCCATAGCAATCAGATAAGAAAAAAGAAGTTAGAGACATCCAAATACGAAAGGAGAGAGTAAAACTGCCATTGTTGCAGATGACATGATAGTGTACATAGAAAATTCTATAGACACCACCAAGAAACTACTCAACCTAATAAATGAATTTGGCAAAACAGCAGGGCACAAAGTCAATACGCAGAAATCAAAGGCATTTTTGTACACCAACAATGAAATATCAGAAACAGGAATCAGGAAAAAAATCCCATTTGATATAGCAACAGGAAAACTAAAATGCCTAGGAATAAACCTAACCAAAGAGGTAAAACACCCGTATTCAGAAAACTATACAACACTGAAGAAAAAAATTAAGGAAGACACAAACAAATGGAAGCATGTGCCATGTTCATGGATTAGAAGATTTAACATCATCAAAATGGCCATACTACCCAAAGCGAGTTAGAGATTCAATGCAATACCTAGTAAAGTACCCACGACATATTTCACAGATACAGAACAAACATTTCAGAAATTTATATGGAACCATAAATGACCCTGAATAGCTGCAGCAATTTTGAGAAAGAAGAACAAAGCAGGAGGGATCACAATACCTGATATTAAACTGTACTACAAGGCCACTGTAATGAAAACAGCCTGGTACTGGCATAAAAACAGACACACAGACAAATGGAACAGAACAGAGAGCCCATAAATAAACCTAATTCTCTATGGTCACTTAATATTTCACAAAGGCAAAAGAAGCACAAAATGGAGTAAAAATAGCCTCTTCAACAAATGGTGTTGGGAGATCCTGACAGGTACATGCAAGAAGATGAAACTTGATCACCACCTTACACCATACACAAAAGAAACATGAGGTGGATAAAAGACTTAAATATAAATTGTGACACCATAAAAGTCCTAGAGGAAAACATCAGCAGGAAAATCTCAGACATTCCACACAGCAATGTCTTCACTGATATGTCCCCTAAAGCAAGGGACATAAAGGAAAGAATAAACAAATGGGGCCTCATCAAACTAAAAAGCTTCTCAATGGCTAGAGAAAAGAGCATTAAAGTGAAAAGAGAACCAACTATATGGGAAAACATATTTGCAAATGATACATCAGACAAAGATTTGATCTCCAAAATATATAAAGAACACACATGACTCCCCTCCAGGAAGACAAGTAAGACAATTAAAAAATGAGCAAAAGACTTGAACAGACACTTCTCCAAGGAGGACATATGGGAGGCCCAGAGACATATTAAAAGATGCTCAGCATCACTAGCCATTAGAGACATGTAAATTGAAACCACAATGAGATACCACCTCACACCTGTGAGAATGGCCATCATAATCAAGTAAATGAACAAATGTTGGAGAGGTTGTGGAGAAAAGGGAACCCTGGTGCACTCTTGGTGGGAATGCAGACTGGTGCAGCCACTGTGTAAAACAGCATGGAATTTCATCAGAAAAGTAAAAATGGAACTGCTGGTATTATACCCAAGAGCCCTGAAACACCAATCCAAAAGAACCCATGCACCCCAATGTTAATAGCAGCACAATTTACAATAGCCAAGTGCTAGAAGCACCCCAAGTGCCCATCAGCAAATGAGTGGATCAAAATTTATGCCATATTTACATGATGAAATTCTATGCAGCAGAGCCCTGGCTGGTGTAGCTCAGTGGATTGAGCAGGGCCTGCGAACCAAAGTGTAGCAGTTCAATTCCCAGTCAGGGTATATGCCTGGGTTGCAGGCCTGGTTTCCAGCAGGGGTCATGTGAGAGGCAATCACACATTGATGTTTCTCTCTCTCTCTTTCTCCTTCCTTTCCCCTCTCTCTAAAAATAAAAAAAGAAATAAAATATAAAAAAGTTGGGTTGTCTTAAAAAAATTCTATGCAGCAGAGAGAAAGAAGGACCTCCTACCATTTGCATCAATCGACATGGATGGAACTGGAGAACATTATGTTAAGTAAAAATAAACCAGGCAGTAAGGGACAAATACCATATGATCTCTCTTTTAACTGAAACCTAATCAAAAAAAGAAAAAAGCAAACACAATATAGCCAGAGTCATTGAAATTAAGAACAATTGAACAACAGCCAGAGGGGAGGAGGGAGGGGACAATGGGGAGAAGGGTTTTCAGGAACTATTATAAAGGGCACATGTACAAAACCAAGGAGGAGGGTGGAAGCAAGGGAGGGAGGAGGGTTTGGCTGGGGTGTGGGGAAGTGGTTGGGGGAAAATGAAGACAACTGTGAATGAACAACAATAAAGTAATTAAAAAGCACCAAAATGCTACTTTGTTAAAATTTAGAGAATTAGACAAAATGAATAGACTCTTTTGCAAAAAGCTCAAAGAATTGAAATAAATGAATATTGTGAAACTCTCCATGATTTCACCAAATAAAAACTATAATTATAGTGTTTGCTTTTCAATTTTAATGAAAAATCTATGTAAAGGGAACACTATGTTTACTATGTTTTAACTCTAATTTTTAATGTAAGCCTCAGGATTTCCATAATTTAGTAATTACTTCTGATACACCATTTAAACATTTATTTTTAATTTTTCTGTTTTTCTAATGAACTTTTTAAAATCATTTAAGTGAAATGAATTAGTGGCAGAGAATTTCATAGAAATCAGCAAATGCACACAAAATTTTATGATATAGTTATACGAAGTACAAGCTGAAATATTCATCTATTGATTCAGTAAATATTGGTCAACTACTTTCTATATGATGACACTCTGCTAAGGGTAAGAAATTCAGTGGTGAATCTGTGACAGCAAACAGCCAGTGTATTGAATCTTTGCTCTTAGTACATTGAAATAGGTGATAAAAAAATTCCAAATATTTTTGAGTCAAGAGAGCTTTTCTTTAGAATTTTTAATGGGAAATACTGATTTTCTCTATAATTTAAAGGAAATAATTTACATTTATACTGTTGTGTGTGCTTGTAATATTGATTAAACCAGTTTCAGACATAAAGTGTCTAAGAATCAAAGGGTATCAACTTTGTCTTCCTTTTTTTCCTAATCCTTTTAGTTTTAGAGTTGAAAGAACTTGTGTGGATATTTCCAAAGTGTATAGTATATATGCACACATACATAATACACATACTATTATCTGTATTACATGTCTATCCACACTGAAATGAGTATACCATGCTCCATTTTCAATAACCTAGAGCACAGGTGGCAAACACAAGGCCTTCAGGCCAAATCTGGCCCTCCACCTTGTTTTATTCAGCCTGGCACCTTGTTTCTACCCAGCAGCAGCACTGAGATTCTACAATTACATTTAAGTAGTTACATTTATAGAGTCCAGTTAAGTAGTTACATTTATAGAGTCCTACAATTACATTTGGCCCTTTGAAGGCAACCATGAGTCTGATGTGTCCCCCATTGAAAACGAGTTTGACACCTCTGACCTAGAATGTAATAAAACTCTAATTACATTGTTTGGCATAGTAAATAATGTCTGAATTATACTTGTAAATCTCAAACCTGCTGTGCCATGTGTGTGTGTGTGTGTGTGGTATTGTATAAATTAATATTGGAACAGTTTATTCAACTAGAATTGAAGATGTATGACTTAAATGCTTCAAAGTTCCTTTGCAATTAATAGAGCGACTTAATTAATTAGAGTAGAGAACAAAAGCACACAAGTTTTTATGGAATTTCATGTTTTGTAGGTCATGTAGTTTTATGACCACAGAATCCTAACCTTATAGTCATGTTTTAAAAGTAAGTCCAGCCAAAGATTAATTTTTATTTTATTATAATTTTGTCTGCTTATAAAGCTATAGTAATTTTTAAACATATGTAGACAAACATTACTCAGGTTAGCAGGAGCAAAATGATGATTCTGGGAAATGCTGATCATGGGTCCCCAAACAAAGGATATCTGATCAGATTAGCTTGAAATACGCTGTGTGTTAAGTCCTCTTTGGTGATTCAAAAATTTATTGCTATCTTAAAGTATTGAGAAGGGCTTCAGAGGTAAAAAACCTTATTTAACTTTGTTTTCAGTTAACAAACAAATTTTATTGTGCAAGGAAAGGCTATTTTTCTTTGCACACCAATTAACACTACACAGAGCAGTTTCTTTCTTTAACATCAGTTTAAGAAGTACTGCATAGTTAATTCAAAGACTATAGTTTACACTATTAAAAACTTTAACTCAATACAGACCCTCCCCAGGGTCAAACCAAATACAGTACATGCTCAAATAATATCATTTCATTAAATGTCATTTTGTTATACCGTTGATGAGAAAAAAAATCATTCCTGGGTAAGGCCACTGTCTTTGTGTAGTTTGCACTGTTTCCTACGTATAAATTAGTTTTCTCCAGGGACTCTGGTTCCCACTTGCATCCCAAAGATGTGTACATGAGGTAAATTGTGTCTGGCTTATTCCAATCTGGGTGTTCTCCCTCTCAGGTGCATGACTGTGCCTTTCCTAATCCCTCTTCTTCCCCTCAGTTGCATTACTTTTACTTTTCATTCTCCTAAGCTCCAAGGGCTCTTTTTAACCTCTGTAACTTGTTTCTTAAATCCAATTTTTTATGGCTTACTTCTTCTACCACTGTGACTTTCTCATTAAACTTCTGCTTATAGTTTGATAAGTAATTAAATAAATAATTGTCTCAGTCTGAGTGAGTGTGGGTGTTTGTAAGTATGCCCTGAGATGGAAGGGTGTCCTGTCCAGGGTGGGTGCCTGCCCTGTGGCCTAAGATGCCAGGATAAGCCCATTACCTGCTATCCTGAAGTGGAAAAAGTTGGTTGTAAAATAATTTCTTTACTTGTCTGTACTAATCTTTTTAAAAAATTTATATAGCTCACATTTATTTCAATGTTTAATATTAGAATGTTTTGGGTCTTTATTTAGACATTGTGTAATGTTTTTGTGACCAGAAATGTTGTTGGAACTAATCTTTTTAACTTTTGTTTATATCAGCTAGCCTATGATAAAAGTTTCATTATATGTTGTTTTGTTTAAAGTCACAGTTTCCAAGAACAGTTCAACAACTTTAATGGAGAATTACTGTACATTGATTTAGTTTCATGACTATGCAAAACCCTTGATGATTATCTAGTCAACCTGTTCTGACTGGACTTGCCTAAGTGCATTGTGTGATCAAGTATTCTTGCCCTTTCATGTGCTCTTCATTTCATCTGGTAGAGTGCTCATGTGGCTAACCTATAAAAAGTTAACATGTCTCAGCTCAAGTGGGTGTCAGGACCCATGAAATACTTCCTTGGTCCCATATAACTGTGAAGAACTGTGAAGATTCTTAGATTTTATCCTAATTGCAAGCCACTCCTTTAGCCCACCATAATTTCATGACACTCCAGGGTGACACACAAAGGACTTGATTACTCCCCGAAGAGGAAGCAACATGTGCTTCAAGCCTGTGTCAGTTCCTTTTGCCCCCTAACTGCCCCAGCCAAGTACCATGGGGGCAACACAGAAGGACTTGGATGCTGTACATGTACTGAATTTGCTTAATAGCTGAGAAACACTGATCTTAGGAAACCTCAAACTTTTGTAATAAATGGGCTGAAAGAAAACCTGAACAATTTTCGCCAGATTGAAAACAATATTTTTGTTATACTGCACAACAATATTTCTTCCCTCTACTTTGAAAGGGGAGATATTTCTATCTTTCAAGGCTGTTAACTTTATAAACATCCTTGAAAAGAGAGAAAAGTTTGTCAGTGTCTTTGTGCAGAAGATGTGCAGAAGTAAGGAAGATCCATGATTACAATGGAAGGGCAGATAAAGTGCTTCCCAGGTATGGTCAAGTTAGAGGAGTTCATCTCACCAAGTCCTCATTATATCAAATGTTAAAGTGACTTATCTAAGAAAAAAAGATCAAAACTATGAACAGTAAAATGACAACAAACTCACAACTATCAATAACTGAATCTAAAAAACTAAAATAAAAACAAACTAAACAAACTAAGCAAACTAAACAAACAACTAGTACAGGAACAGAATCACAGAAATGGAAATCATGTGAAGGGATATCAGCAGAGAGGGGAAGAGGAGAGGATGTAGGGAAAGGTACAGGGAATAAGAAACATAATTTGCAGGTACAAAATAGACAGAGGGAGGTTAAGAATAGTACAGAAAATGAAGAAGCTAAAGGACTTATATGTACAACACATGGACATGAACTAAGAGGGAGAATGCTGGAGGGAATGGGGGTACTCAGAGGAGGAGATTAAAGGGGAGGGAAAATAGGAAAATTGCAATAGCATAATTAATAAAATATGCTTAAAAAAGGAAAGACCAATACAGAACTTTCTACCAGCACTAAAATCTGTGTCACCAGCTATGTGCTATTCCTGGAATTACTATAGCCACCTGTATACACAATTATAGTATTTAAAAAATTTATTTTATTGCTTTTTAGAGACAGAGGAAGGGAGAGAGAGAAACATTGATTTGTTGTTTTACTTTTTAATGCATTCATTGGTTGCTTTTTGTATGTGCCTTGACTAGGGATCAAACCTGCAACCTTGGTGTATTGGGGCAATGTTCTAACAAACTGAGCTACCTGGACAGGGCTAATCATAGCTTTTATTTTATTTTATTATTTTAATTGTTGTTCAAGTACAGTTTTCTGTATTTTACTCCCTATCCAGCCCACCCCTGCTAGCCTTTCTCGAACTGCTCTAAGTGTTGCCTTTTCTGTAGGAGTTGTGTCTTTCCTTCTATATTTACCGCATCCAGTTGGGTACTAGGTACAGAATAGGCATTTAGCAAAGTTTTTAAGATATAGGCTCATGTCCTTTAAAATATTTTCTGGATCAGTGTTCAAGTTTATTGTCTTAGCTACAATAGGAGAAGAGATAGAAAAATGAAATAAGCAAGAATTCACCAGAAGTCTCAAGTGGCTTTAGTGTGTCAGTGGGGAAGCTTTTTTAAATATATAAGCCCTAGGCCTGAAACAACTTTAGTGAAGGTAGAAAGACTTAGCAGCCAATTATTATTATTATAATAATTATTATTTATTATTTTAGATATTTTATTTATTTATCTTTAGAGGAGAAGGGAAGGAGAGAGGGAGAGAAATATCAATGTATGGTCGCCTCTTATGTGTCCCCTGCTGGGAACTGGCCTGCAACCCAGGCATGTGCCCTGACTGGGAATCAAACCGTGGTCTTTTGGTTCAAAGAACCATGCTCAATCCACTGAGCTACACCAGCCAGGGCAGCAGTCAATAATTATTAAGACAGAGAGAGACTATGGCAACTGGAATGCTGGCAGCCAAACAAGAGTGTTGGGACAGTGATGATAATCAACCACAGTGTCAGAGATAGAGCCACATCCAATACCAAATAGCAGATAATGCAAGACTTTGGGCCATGCAATACCTGAATAAAATTTTTAAAAATGTTTAGGAGTTTTCTGGTCACAAAATTGGTAAGGGAAAATAGAATAACATGTGGGAAAGAAATAGAAAGGTTGTATGTTGGGAGAACCCCCAACAATGTGTGTGCATGCACACACACACACAAAAGAATTGGGTAGGTGGAGATTCAACAGGAAACTAGCCAGAGCCTAGGTAATGAAGGGCACCTAATAGTGTTTCTCAGACTTCTCAAAGGAGAATTCTCTGCTCAGCAACTCTTTGCCATAGGTCCATTAAGAGATGAGAGTAATTGGGAGTGTTTAGAAACTTTCAAAGCAATTTGAAGGAGTATTTATGCTTGCTAAATTGAATAATAAAAATTTGAGGCTTGTTTTTTGAGTTTTTTTGCATTAAATTTTCCAATAATTAATTTATATGTTTTAAAAAAGTATGTGTGTGTGTTGAAAGTCTTCTGACACTTTTATTGCTTTGGTGGGGGGTGCTCAGGGGTGCATAGTGGGGCAGACCCCCTTCCTGTTCATCACCACAGGCTTCTGGCTGCGAAGATTGTTTCTGCCTCAGTGGGTGGCAGCCATGCGCAGATCCAGGCGGTGCTTACTCTTGTGGCTCCTGTGCTAGAATCTCCCGGGGTGGCCCAGACACTATTTGTTGATGTTGGTCTACATACAGGAGGTGGTCGGCTTTCCCAGGCTGGTTCTCTGCTTCATGATGATCACCACACACCTTTGCCTGCTCCACGCCCACTGTCTTGAAGTGAATCAACCCATTCTAGAGGGAAGAAGTTGTGGGCCTTCTGAAGTCTGGGTTTTGTGCTGTATGCCTGTGTGCCCCTCTTCATCAAGAAGCTGGAGCAGTTCTGTACGACCACTCATTGCAGGTAGGCAGACGTGCGGCCCTGGTGTGGCATCTGGAGATGGAAGGAAAAGGCCTACTTTGGTTGCTAAGGCAAAATAGTTTGGAAAGTTGACTATAGGTGAGGCTTTTAGTAGGAAATGGCATAGGGGGTTTTGCATTTACGCTGATTTATTTCTCTGATGTCAGGGGAAGGATGGCTTCTTCTAGGAGGTGATGCTAGAAGTTGAATTTAAGTTAACTGGTGGTGGCATTTGTACCCGGGAGGGATGTTGAGAACCCGAAATGAAAAAGTAGCAAGCAAATACAGTAAGAAAAGAAAAGATTGAAGCGGGCAATAGTAACAGCTAACCCTTATGAAAGGCCTCTTTAGCTACCAGGCACAAACTAAGAGCTTTCGTAGGTTTAGGAGTGAAATGCATTTCAACCTCCGACAGTTGATTAGGCCACACTGTTATATCACCACTCCCATTTCACAGGTGAGTACACTGAGACAGACAGGTTAAGGAACTTGCCTAGGCTCACACAGCTAGTAAGTGGTAGAGATGAGGAGAGCTCAACTTTACAATCTGACTCATGCTGGTTGTTTGTTAGTGTTGACAGACCCAGTGCAGAGGATGGACAAAGAATCTTTTAGAAATTAAAAACATTATAGAGGACTATGATATAAGTACTTTGCTAAGTGCTCCATCTTAATTCTTTACCACAACCCAGTAAGTTAACAGGTTGAATATAAATCGGCAAAAGAAAAGGAAAACTTGAAAATGACCACAATGTTCCCACAAGTATGGGTAAGTGGGATCATGTCGAGAGAGAAATTCTAAAATGAGAGTGGTTTTTGCTTAGGGAAGGGCTCTGATAGCCCATTTTAGGTCATCAAGGTCTCCTCTCATTCCTGACTTTTGCAGGTTCTTACTATGCTCTGCCCCTGCTAATGACTTTAGGACTGATTGATTGGGAAGGAAAGGGGAAGAAGAAGAGCAGTTATATTGATGACAAGCTGAAAAGAGTGGAAGAATGGTGGTGATAAGAATAGAAAATCCTTTTCATGATAGCGCTTAGATGGAAAGAGGGCAGTGCTGATCTCCACTGCAGTGAAGCCCACAACCAAAGATCCAGACAAGACTAACTAATCTGTATGAGCATTTTCAGTAGCAATATATGAAACAAATGCAAATATTGTATTTTTGGTTCATGAGAATAGATATACAATAGACTGACCTTTCAAAAGGAATTAGAAAAATACTCAGGGAAAACATTTTCTGAGGTTTATTGGCTGCATGAAAATCCCTGACTACTGACCATTTGGTCAAGGATCCAGTGAAGGATCATCTTGTGTCACATTCCCCCCTACCCCGATGACCCAGAGAGATCCCATCTTTGACTTGAGCTCTCTCCCATTTCTCCCTATTCTACGAATAAATACAGATCCAAAAGAACAATGGCATATAAGCTATTTTGCCAGGTGGTTTTTAAAAGTAAACACTCTTCAGATTTCAGGAAACTGGTTTATGTATGTATGTATTTATTTATTTATTTTACCTCAAGCGCTTCTTGATTTAAATAGTTTTCAGAAATGGAAGTGGAAGGGATGGATAGTATTGATCAGAGAGGTGGGAAGTGTTTTTCTCTTCAAAAGTTGCTGGGGTGCTTATCATATTTTTGACTTTTGTCCCATATTATGCCTGAAAGGCCATTGTCTTATTGCTTCTTTGCTGGTATAATTAGCCTGTGTTTCCAGGTGCCTCATTAAATGTTTCTGGGTTGCTGACATCTTTTGTCAATACACAAAACTTTTTTATTATTGAGTACCCACGGATAATTTGGTAATGTTTTAGAGGATCATTAGTAGTGGAATTCACACAGCCTTCTTATGCAATGAAAAGGAAATGATTGCAAGGATGCAGAGAATGTGCTGGGAATAAGAGATGGTTTATATGATTCTTTGTACTGATTTTAGAATAATCAGCTAATTTAAGCAGACAGTATGGGCCTATAATCTAGTTTGGTGCACTAAAAAAGAAATAGCATAGTGTGTGTGTGTGTGTGTGTGTGTGTGTGTGTGTGTGTCAGAGTGAGAGAGAACGGGGGAGGGAGAGAGAGAGAAAGAGAGAGATTTGGTTTCTTTTACCAATAGAGTTAACTTAATAGCACTTTATCGTACTCACATGCTCCCATTTTCACTCTCAAACATCCTTCTATTTTTACTTTGTTCTTTTCATCTCAACTTAAATTAAGAAAAAGCAAGAGAGTTTGAGATAATTAATTTTCAGTCAATGTCTACAACTTGAGACAGTCCACTTTTCTCTGGATATTTGATAATCAGATTTAAGTAATTACATTTAGGTGTTTTTAAGTTGAAGATGGAAGTTAGCTGTGTATTAGGTCACAAGCTGTCTGCATTATTCTGTAGCTTCCTTCAATATGTTCTAACTGCAGTCACTTTCCTCCAATGGTAACTCAGAAAACCAATGACATCCTCAATAAAAGGGTTAATAATACTTCCTTCTCCTCTGGGAGTCTTAGATTTTGCTGAATCTCTTTCCGAGATTGAAGAAATCCTATTCATGACAAAATAATAGTAGAGTATGTTGCGCCCATCAGTGCTCACCTTGTCTTTGGTCAGGAGTGATGACCAGTACTGTATTCATCTGAGCATCATTTGAAATGTACTCCCATTAAACCCTGGACTTTACCAAAGAAGGAATGTTTATATCAAACTTGACTAATGAATCAAGTCTAAGCTGTATTATTTCAGGTTACCAAACACGTTCAGGACTGAGATCACAGAGATATCTCCCTAGATTTATGTTTATTTTTATTTCATTGTTGTTCTATTACAGTAGTCCAAAATTTCCCCATCGCTTTCCACAGCTCTGCCCATCCCCACTCCCATAGTCAATCCCCACCCTGTTGTCCATGTCTGTACATGTTGCTTGACTAGACACTTCCCATTCTTTCTCTCCTGCCCCACTCCCCTCCACTCTGGTCAATGTCACTCTGTTCCTTGTTTCTATCCCTCTGGTTCCATTTTTCTTGTTTGTTTTATTGTTAGGTTCCTCTTATAGAAGAGATCATACGGCATTTGTCTTTCACTGCCTGACTTATTTCACTTAGCATAATACTCTCCAGTTCCACCTGTGCTGTCAGAAAAGGCAGGGGTTCTTTCTGCTGCTAAGTGTTCCATTGTGTGAATGTACCACAGTTATTTGATCCATTTATTTACTCTTGAGCACTTAGGTTGTTTTTAGCACATGACTATTATAAATAATGCTGCTCTGAACAAAATTCTTTCGAATTGACATTTCAGGATTCTTAGGGTGTGCCACCAGAAATTGCGGGGCAAAAGGCAGTTGCATATTTAGTTTTTTTGAGGAAATTCCATAACGTTTCCCGCAGTGATTGCACCAGTCTGCTTTTCCATCAACAGTGCATGAGGATTCCATATTCTCCACATCCTTGCAGGATTCTGATGTTTGCTGACTTGTTAATAATGGGGATTTTGACAGGTGTGAGGTGGTATCTCATTGTGCTTTAATTTGCATTTCTTGGATGGCTAGTATGTTGAACATACTTTCATATGTCTATGGGCCATCTGTACGTCCTCTTTAAAGGATGTCTGTTCAGGTTCTTTGCCCATTTTTTAAATGGATTGTTTGTGTTCCTGGTATGGAGTCATGGAAGTTTTTTAAATAAAATTTATTTATTTTAATTGTTGTTAAAGTACAGTTTTTTGTCTTTTACTCCCATTCCACTTCACCCCCCCCCCCCCAGTGCTCCCCACCTCCCTCCCATTTCCGCTCCCCTTAGTTTTTGTCCATGTGTCCTTTACACTTGTTCCTGTAAACCCTTCTTCCATTTTTCCCCTGAAATTCCCTCCCCTCTCTCCTCTGGTCACTGTCAGACTGTTCTCTATTTGAGTGCCTTCGGTTATATTTTGCTTGCTTATTCGTTTTATTGTTTAAGTTCCTGTTAAAGGTGAGATCATATGGTATATGTCTTTCACTGCCTGGCTTATTTCACTCAGTATAATGCTTTCCAGTTCTATCCATGCTGTTGCAAAGGGTAGGAGCTCCTTCTTTCTTTCTGCTGCATAAAATTCCGTTGTGTAAATGTACCATAGTTTTTGCATCCATTTATTTACTAATGGGCATCTAGGTTGCTTCCAACTCTTGGCTATTGTAAATTGTGCTGCTATGGACATTGGGGTGCATAGGTTCTTTTGGATTGGGGTTTCATTGTTCTTAGGATATAATCCTAGCAATGGAATTGCTGGGTCAAAAGGCAGATCAATTTTTAGTTTACTTAGAAAATTCCATACTGTTTTCCATAGAGATTGTACCAGCCTGCAATCCCACCAACAGTGATCTAGGGTCCCCTTTTCTCCACAATCTCTCCAGCACATGCAGTTTGTAGCTTTGTTTATGATGGCCATTCTGACTGGTGTAAAGTGGTATCTCACTGTGGTTTTAATTTGCATCACACTGATAGCTAGTGATATTGAGCATCTTTTCATGTGACTCTGGATCCTCTGTATGTCCTCCTTGAAGAAATGTCTGTTCAAGTCCTTTGCCCACTTTTTAATTGGGTTGCTTGTCTTCTTAGAGTGGAGTCATGTAAGTTCCTTGTGTATTTTGGAGATTAAACCCTTGTCTGAGGTATCATTGGCAATTACATTTTTCCATATGGTTGGTTCTATTTTTAGTTTAATACTGTTTTCTTTAGCTGTGCAGAAGCTTTTAATTTTGATGAGTTCCCATTTGTTTGTTCTTTACTTTATGACCCTTGCTCTAGGAGACATATCAGTAAAAATGTTGCTACATGCAATATCTGAGACTTTCTTGCCAATATTTTCCTCTAGGAAACATTTAATGGTGTTATCGCATATATTTAAGCCCTTAATCCACCTTGAAATTATTTTGGTGTATGGTGCAAGTTGGTGCTCGAATTTCATTTTTTTTTGCATGTAGCTGTCCAGTTCTCTGAACACCATTTGTTCAAGAGGCTATTTTTACTTTCTTTTATGTTGCTGTTGCCTTTGTGGAATATTAATTAACTGTAGAGACTTGGGTTTGTTTCTGGGCTCTCTGACCTGTTCCATTGGTCTATGTGCCTATTTTTATGCCAGGCTATTTTCATTACAGTGACCTTGTAATACAGTTTGGTATCAGGTATTGTGATCCCTCCTACTTTGTTCTTCTTTCTCAAAATTGCAGCTGCTATTTGGGGTTGTTTATGGTTTCATATAAATTTTTGGTGTTTGTTCTATGTATGTGAAATATGTTATAGGTAATTTAATAGGTATTGCATTGAATCTGTAAATTGATTTGGGTAGTACGGACATTTTGATGATGTGAATTCCTCCATGCCTTGAACACGGTATATGTTTTCATTTGTTTGTGTCTTTCTTGATTTCTTTCTTCAGTGTTGTGTAATGTTCTACATTTAGATATTTTACCTCCTTGGTTAGGTTTATTCCCAGATAATTTATTTTTGTTTTTGCTATATCGAATGGGATTTTTTTCTTGATTTCTGCCTCTGCTGTTTCATTGCTGGCATACAAAAATGCCTTTGATTTCTGGATATTGACTTTGTATCCCGCTGTTTTTCCAAATTCATTTATTAGGTTGAGCAGTTTTTTGGTAGAAGCTATAGGATTTTTCATGTACACTATCATGTCATCTGCAAACAGTGACAGTTTTGTTTCCTCCTTTCCAATTTAGATGCCTTTTATTTCCTTTTCTCGTCTGATCACTGTGGCTAGAACTTCCAATACTATATTGAATAGAAGTGGTGAAACTGGACAACCCTGTCTTGTTCCTGGTCTTAGTGGAAAAGATTTTAGTTTTTGCCCATTGAGTATGATGTTGGCTCTAGGTCTCTCATATATGGGCTTTATTATGTTGAGGAATGCTCCATCTATTCCCACTTTGCTGAGTGTTTTTTATCATAAATGGGTGTTGTACCTTATCAAAAGCTTTTTCCCCATCTATTGATATGATCATGTGATTTTGTCTTTGCTTCTGTTTATATGATGCATTACATTTACTGATTTGCAAATATTGAACCATCCTTGCATCCCTAGGTTGAATCCCTCTTGGTCATGGTGAATGATCTTTTTGATGTATTGTTGGATGCGATTTGCTAATATTTTATTGAGGATTTTAGTGTCTATGTTCATCAGTGATATTGGTCTGTAGTTTTCTTTCTTTGTTGTGTCTCTATCTGGTTTTGGAATTAGGATGATACTGGCTTCATAAAAAGAGTTGGTGAGTTTTTCCTCCATTTGGAGTTTTGGGAATAGTCTGTGAAGAATAGGGGTTAGCTCTTCCTTAAATGCTTTGTAGAATTCTCCTGTGAAACCATCTGGTCCAGGGCTTTTGTATGATGGGAGTTTTTTTATTACTTCTTCAATTTCATCTGCTGTTATTGGCCTGTTCAGGTTTTCTGCTTCTTTTTCATTGAGTTTTGGAAGATTATATCTTTCTAGAAATTTGTCCATTTCCCCTAGGTTTTCAAATTTTTTGGCATACAATTCTGCATAGTAATTTCTTACAATTCCTTCTATTTCTGTGGTATCAGGTGTAGTCTCTCCTCTTTCATTTCTGATTGTTTTTGGGGGGTCCTCTCTCTTCTTTTCTTGATGAGCCTACTTAGGCTTGTCTATTTTGTTTATCTTAAAAAAAAAAAGCTCCTGAATTCATTGATTTGTAGAATTGTGCTTTCAGTCTCTATGTCATTTGATTCTACTCTGATGTTGCTTATTTCCTTCCTTCTACTTGCTCTGGGCTGTCTTTGTTGTTGTTCCTCGAGTTGTTGCAGGCGTCGGGTTAGGTTGTTTGTTTGAAATGTTTCTATCTTCTTTAGGTAAGCCTGTATTGCTATGAACTTCCCTCTCAGGACTGCCTTCACTGTGTCCCATAAGTTTTGGGTTGTTGTGAGTTCATTTTCATTTGTTTCCAGAAACTTTTTGATTTCTTCCCTAATTTCAATCTTGACCCATTCGTTGTTTAATAGCATACCATTCAGTCTCCATGATTTTGGGTGTTTTGGGTTTTTTCCTGTGGGGTTGGTTTCCAATTTCAGTTCCTTGTGATCATAGAAGATGCTTGGTATGATTTCTATTTTCCTGAATTTGTTGAGACTCGTTTTGTGTCCTATCATGTGGTCTATCTTTGAAAATGTTCCATGTGCATTTGAAAAGAATGTGTATTTAGCTTCTTTGGGAAGAAGTTCTCTCTATATATATTAGTTAGGTCCATTTCATCTAGGGTGTCATTTAATGCTGCAATATTTTTGTTGGTATTTTGTTTGGAAGATCTGTCCATTTTTGAAGTGGGGTGTTAAAATCCCCTGCCACAATTGTGTTGCTTTCAGTACATTTCTTGAGGTCCTCCAGGATTTTCTTTATATATTTGGGTGCTCCTATGTTGGGTGCATATATATTTACAATGTTAATGTCTTCTTGGTGGATTCTTCCCTTGAGTATTATGAAGTGACCTTCTGGGTCTCTCTTTATGGCCCTGTTTTTGAAGTCTATTTTTTCTGATATTAGAATTGCTGCCCTTGCTTTTTTTTCTCTTGTCCATTTGCTTGGAAGATTTGTTTCCATTCTTTCACTTTTAGTCTGTGATGGTCTTTTGACCTGAGGTGGGTCTCTTGTAGGCAGCATATGTGTGGGTCATGCTTTCTTATCCATTCAGCTATTCTATGTCTCTTAATTGGTTCATTTAGTCCATTTACATTTAAAGTTATTATTGAAAGGCACTTATTCATTGCCATTTATGCACCTGTGTTCCTCTCTGTCTCTCTCTTTTCCTTCCTTTCCTTAAAGCAGCCCTTTTAGTAATTCTTGTAGAGCTGGTTTGGTGGAGGCGTATTCTTTTAGACTTCTTTTGTCTTGGAAACTCTTTATTTGGCCTTCTATCTTGATTGAGAGCCTGCTGGGTAAAGTAGCCTTGGTTGTAGATCTTTGTTTCTCATTACTTGGAATATTTCCTGCCATTCTCTTCTTGCTTGGAATGTTTCCATTGAGAAGTCAGTAGCCAGCCTTATTGGACCCCCTTGTATGTTACTTCCTTTTTCTCCGTTGCTGCCTTTAAAATTCTCTCTCTGTCTTGGAGTTTTGCCATTTTAATGATGATGTGTCTTGCAGTAGGCCTCTTTGTGTTCCACCTGATTGGGACTCTCTGCGATTCCTGGATTCGTGTGACTTTTTCTCTCATTAAATTAGTAAAATTTTCTGTTATTACTGTTTCAAATAGGTTTTCTATCCCTTGTTCTTCTTCTTCTCCTTCTGGTATTCCTATTATTCGGATATTATTACATTTAATATTGTCTTGCATTTCTCTTAATCCCTCCTCATTCTTTCTGAGCCTCTTTTTCTTTACTTCCTCCGTCTGGGAGATTCTTTCTACTCTGTCCTCTAGCTCACGGATGCGGTCTTCCGCCTCATCGATTCTACTTTTCATTCCTTCTTCGGTTCAGAAATTGTATTCTTCATTTCCTCTTGGCCTTTGCTGATGGTTTCTATTT
This sequence comes from Sturnira hondurensis, assembly GCF_014824575.4. Lineage (NCBI taxonomy): Eukaryota > Metazoa > Chordata > Mammalia > Chiroptera > Phyllostomidae > Sturnira > Sturnira hondurensis. Next base: position 35,888 of record NW_028088815.1, on the reverse strand, counting down.
CCTTTTTCATGTTGATATCATTTGTGGAGAGTTCATTGTAGTTCCCCTGTAGTTTCTGGTAGGTCATTGTAAGCTCTTTGAATTTCCTGACAAACCAGTGCTTTGAATTCAATATCTAATAGTTGACCTTCCTCTATTTCATCTGACATTCTTTCTGAGACTTCCTCCTTTTCTTTATTTGGGGGTTGTTTCTTTTTCTTCCCCTGTTTGTGTTGCTCTTCTTGTTGGCCTCAGCTTCCTAAATTGATCTGTTCTTGTTCCCTGGGTTTATGGTGTGAACTTCTGTGGTAGGATACTTGTGAAATTCAGTGGTGCAGTCTTTTGAAGGTATCTTGGTGTTCTCCACTTCTACCTAGTCCTCTTGTTGGTTTCCAGCTGGTCAAACCTTTTCTTCTTGTCTCACTATCTACAGCAGCCTGAGGGGCTATTAGTGAGGCCTTCCTCACTTCTTGGTGAACTCAACTGGTCTCACCAGTGCCCTCCCAAGATCCAGACTGTCGCTGATTTCCAGCGCCCCACAGAGAGCAGGTTTTTTCCCAGTATTCACAGTCCTGGCCTGGTATGAGGGCACGTGTTCTCAGCCAGGCTTTCCTGGTGTCACAGGCTTAGGCGTGGACCTTTCCCAGTTCTATGGCAGAATGCACAGAGCAACTCTCAATTCTCCCAAGCTGGCAACCATGTCCTGACTCCCGGCATTTTTCAGTCTGCGGCCGGCTGGGTAGAGAGGGAGCTGATCACTGGCTCTCTTCCAGGAGCCTTACTCACAGCCCAAGACTCCCAAAGTCAGTGGCAGACCTGGCTCAGACCCTGCTTGTTGATTTTAGAGAGAGAGGAAGGGAGGGTGTAGAGAGGGGTTGGAGAGAGAGAGAGAGAACGAGAAGACTGATAGGAGAGAAGAACAACAATCTGTTGCTTTCCATATGTGCCGTGACTGGGGATCAAAATTGTAACCTGTGTATGTGCCCTGACCAGGTACTGAACCAGGAACCTTTCAGTGTACAAAATACCACCTCAACCAACTGAGCAACCCAGCCAGGACATGATGGCATCTATGCTTTACTGCACAGTTATTAGTTTTATTGATATAAAAGTTTGTCTAGGTAATTTGAAGGTAGAATTGGGAGAATTCTATGACTTTGAAATCCTCCTCAGTTAAATACACATCTAGCTGAAATCTCCCACATCTGGATTATATTTCTTAGTATCACACACAGTATATGTGTGTAGTGCACAGAGGATGTTGCTAAGTATTTTACATGCAACATATTGATTTTCTCTAACAGTGGGGTAAAAAGCAGAGACTAGTTACCTGAAAAAGTGTGGTCCTCAGACCAGAAGAACCAGAATCACCTGGCAACTTGTTAGAATTGCTGAATTTCAGAGTCTAGATCTTTTGAACCAGAATCTGCACTATCACAAAATCCTACACAATTTCCACTTATGTTAAAGGGTGAGGACTGCTGGAGGTAAAAAGGTGGTTGGGAAGTAGGGGTGTGGAGAACATGAAGAATGTGGAGAAGAGAGGTGGTAAAAGACAAATTGGATAGAAATGTGTTTTCATCTACTTGCCATTAAGTGTGAAGGTCTTATGATGAGTTTCTTAAGCTGTTTTGCCTTTTTATCCTAGTGTTCAGTAGAAGGCATATATTTAATGATTGAGTACATTTGAGGGTATAGAGCAAATTGCTTCTGTTTTCTAATGTAGTGTCTTCTGAATTTTACCATTATTTTGAATGAAAAGTGGTGTGGATAATGGACAGCTCAAGGGTTTTGTGGCTATATTGAACTGGGTTTTAACTCTAACCCTGATAATGTTCTTCTGTTAAAAGTTTTTTTAATATAAACAGTTTTTAATAAATATTTTAGTAATTAGTTTTTCATCAAAATAGGTAATAGCAGTGCCATCACAGATGGATTACATGAGATGATGATTATGCATAGGGAGTTTGAAGTTCAGTGACCAGAACCAGGTAGGTATCTAAGAAATGTGTATTTGCTTCTTCTTTCCTACCAATCACTCAGTGATCCATCCCATACCCATTGCCATGTAGATATAAATATATGTGTATAAATCTATATAATGTCTGTCTGTCCATCCAACCATTCACCTGTATATCTGTCATTTATTTATCTAACCTTCTTTCTTTCTTTCTCCCTGTCTTTTCTTCTGTCTTCTGATATAAGCAATTGTTTCTTGTCTTCTCATCAGATATGCCACCTTTACTACCTATACTCCCTTTTCCATGTATGCAAGTGAAGATATGGAGGCAAGTCAGGTATTTGGGAGGAAATGCTTCAAAAAGCTGAGCTTGCAAGGTATTGACTACTATTTTGTTAACAGTATGCATGCATTATGTCCAGCTTCATGGATCACCACTTTATTTACTCTTAGAAGGTGATTGACATTTTCCAGAGCCCATCTTATCCCTTCCAACATGTTCTTAAGGACCCACTGGCCAAGTAAAATGAGCATCAATCAAGATTCAATGTTTCCATGTACATATTTCTCCCAACTTGTTCCCCATCCCCTACACACTTCTGTGATTGTGTTGGATGTGCCCATAAATACCAGTAAGGAGGGTGAAACTCAGTTTATTTAGGCTTTTATTTAGGTTCTGATCACAACCTAGAAAATATTGGTCTCCAACACCCCCCCCCCCCCCGCCGTCTTTCTATTCTGAGGGTTTAGGAAGGAATGAAGAGAACACTTGCTTTGTGCTTTTGTTCTCACAGGGAAGGCTTTTGAGCTCAGGTGTCTTCAGGTAATGAGTACCAGAATCCTGATATTGAGAGAACAGGATTTTCATATTGAAACTGATCTTTCAATAGGAACTGAAATTATTCCCTACTGAGCAAAACTACTCATTTAGCATGTATGAGACAAAAATTTGCTCCAGCATATCATTTCACCTTTGATAGAAAAAAAGTTATTTTAATTGCTTGTTAAGACTACTGGGTTACTTTAACTTGTAGGTTCTTTATTAACAATGATCTATTTCATTTAAAGCAGCAATAAATGAGATTTGGTGTTGACCTCACAATTGTTAAATTTCACAAGCACCATTAGAAGATTTGAGGTAATTCTTTTGAGCTGGACCATTTATGTTTAAGAATTTAGGATACTTGAAGTGTAGGCAGAGTTCTCATACATAGTAGGCTCTTTTTAAAAAAGATTTTATTTATTTATTTTTAGAGAGAAAAGGAAGGAGAGAAGAAGAGAAATATCAATGTGTGGTTGCCTCTCATGAGTCCCCTGCTGGGAACTGGCCTGCAACCCAGGCATGTGCCCTGACTGGGAATTGAACCGCGATCGTGTGGTTCACAGGCCCATGCTCAATCCACTGAGCTACACTAGCCAGGGCCATAGTAGACTCTTAATAAATGTTTGAAACTTTGGGAAGGAAGGTGTGTATGTTCTTGTCCCCCATTTCCTCTAATGCTCTTGTTCCTACAGCTGAGGGGTAGCACATAATTTCTTCTCATTAAATCTCTCAAACTGAAACATAAATGGCAGCTGTTGCTTAAAATACCTATGTCACATATTGAAAGCTGTATATTTGCTTATAGTGAATTAATGCAGTCAGTTTCCTTATTCTCACTTTATTTAGGTAATGGCAAGCAGGAGCTGTAGCTACTTCAAATAGTATATGTACCTGTTGTGAAGTAGAGAATGACTGCTTTTAGCCTGTGGGATGTAAGTTCTATTAAACTACCTTAGAAAAGAGTATATTTGATGGAAAGACTATATATAATACTAGAATCCTTGAGATCTGAGTTCTTGTATTATTTCTCCTCTTCATTGAATTATGACCTTCGGCAAGTTACTTATCTTGCTCAAGAGGTTGGAGATGAATAACTTCTTTAGTTTCACTGAATTCTTAAGAGCTGTCATTTCCTTTTCTATCTCAGTCAGGTCTCAGAACCTTGATTGTCATTTGGGTTTTATCATTAACTTGCTGTTTAACTCAGACCAGATACAGGTCTTGATTTCCACATTTGTCACTATAGTTTTGTAAGGGATATTCTTGGGTTTTAGCCTTTAAGTGATTAGTTGAACACATTTTTAAAGAAATTATGAGAATTTTAAATATGATGTATCTATGAGCTCTCTAGGTTACAGAAGAGAATGCAACATGCCTCTTTGTAATGACTCAGAGATGTTAGTTAAACACTGCATGGATTGTTTTGACATGCGTGCATCCTAAGTGTCATGGAGGTGACTTAGCCTATCACTTCAGTCAGGGACATGGATTTTCACAGTGTTTAGTATCTTCATCTTGTCTCCCTTGCTGTTAGTTGTCACTTTTTATGATGTTAGCTACCAGGGGAATGTAGGTCAGTAAACTTCACATCAACTCTTAATTTATACATCATACTAAGCCTGTGGCTTCTGACTTCTGGGAGACTCTCTTTCTTTTTCTTGAGAGCAAAGTACATGGACTTGTTCACAACAATTTCCTTTGCAACTTATAGGCTTTTTGAACTGGTTTATTTGGTTGGTAAGAGTGACTTGAACGTGTACATTTCCAGAAGTAGAAGTTGAGGTTGGGTTCGCATATATAACTGTATGCAGATATACAGTCAATAATATATCATATTCAGTATAAAAATGTACCATATTTAAAAAATCTTTTAAATCCCATACAGCACATAGCACAGTGTTCTGTATATAGCAGGCAACTAATAATTTCTTTAAAAATGCAATCTAAATTTGAACATGTGGGTTATAGATCACTACTCACATATATCTAGTGGTTATTTAATTTTTTTTTAAAGTGCCAACTTTTTTTTTTTAAGATTTTATTTATTTATCTTTAGAGGGGAAGGGAAGGAGAGAGGGAGAGAAACATCAATGTATGGTTGCCTTTCGTGAGTCCCCTGCTGGGAGTTGGCCTGAAGGGAACTGGCCTGCAACCCAGGCATGTGCCCTGACTGAGAATCGAACCGCGATCGTCTGAGTCGCAGGCCCGCGCTCAATCCACTGAGCTACACCAGCCAGGGAGTGGTTATTTAATTTTTAAAAATGCATTATATATATATATCCTGAGATTCCTTTGGGCTTCTTGGGTTGTGAGAAAAATAGGGGCACTTTGAACAGGAACCACCAGAATTTCATTTGTCCCAGGATGTGACCCCAAGACACTGAATACTTTGGAAACTCCCTAGTTGTGCTTATAAGCATGTCTGTTACTGCCAGATGCTAACATGACCTCTCGGCTTTAACAAAGCAGCCTCTGGGTTTTGCTATATTTGCAGATTGGAACCTCAGGGTGGAGTTTGGGAGATGGAAATTCCCGAAGATTATTACATTTTAATGTGAAGTAAAGAATGACTGCTTCTCTCTCACTTCTGTCTTATTCTTCCCCTTTGTCATCATCATCATCACCATCATCATATCATCATTTCTTGTAAGAGGGAGAGGGGTATTTTTTCTAAGCAGTGGTTTTAGTGAATAGCTTTCCTGTTGGGTTGTCGTCCTCAGCCCCACAATACTCTCTCCACAGGCCTCCATTAGCTGTTCAATGTGTGCTAAGTCAGGAGACAAAGTCAATAAGAGAATTTGTGCTGAAAATACTCCAATACTGAAGCATTCCTCCAGCTTACCTTCTTCTCTTCCCTTTGATGACATCTCTAAGAGGCAATTTCTTCATAGCTCTTTAAAATAAGCCTCTAAAGAGCTCACCCTGCTAATTCACAGGATGTGTCCCCGTATGTCCACAGTATGTGTGACTGTAAGCTAAGATTCCTTCTGGGATTCAAAAGTATATGGGATCTCTGAAATTCTGAATATTGTACACTTCATTTAGAAGTTCATCCAGCAGGTGACAGATCCACAATATAGATAGTCTTTGACAATGCAAGCTTTGAGGGGCAGTTTATGTATTTTTTAGAACTTTATTTTATCATGTCATGGTATCTGTTTCATGATAAATTCATGCTTTTAAAACTAGTTCACCAACGGAAGAGCAAAAACGGAAAGAGAAAGCAGCTTAAATATCATTTTAGCAAAGTATATAGTGAACAAGGAGAGTAAGATGATTACATGAAATGAAATGTTTAAAATCAGTGGCATATCTCAATTATCCATTGACCCTATGTTTTTCCTGAGCACGGGGCTAACAACAGATGAAATATATAAGCACTTACATGTTCATATAAACACCAGTTGCCAAAATAGAGCGTGTTCTTTTCCTTCTCCTTGGAATATGGAAGAAATGAAAGGCTAATTCCTCTTGTTTTTTCAATTCTCAGTAGCTGTTAAGAAACATAACAGCTGTTGTGGACTGCTCTGCCTGGTTTCAGGAATTGTAACTACCTCCCAAGACTAAGGATAAGTGGGCGACCTCTGGAATGCAAGCCACAGGAGACAAAGGTTGTCCCTGGTAGTAAATGCTGCCTCAGTTTCCTCCATGCCCCTAAAGCATGGTCAGAAGTCAGAGATGGGTAAGACTCCTCACAGTGGGGGGCAACCTAAGCCAGACTTGATCACTTGGGAGGCCATCATAGAAGGCTCCGAGGGGCTGCAACAAAGAGTGAGCAATGGACCCTTGCTCCCCCTGCTATGTGACATAGCTTGAGTCCCCATGTCCTCTGGGAGAAGTTCTTCCCAGCTCTAATCCACTTAAGCCTGAATACCTGATGGGAAGGGGTGTAGCTCCTTGCCTGGCCAGAGCGGATCTCCGGGGGCGGGGGAGAGGAGGGGAAGTCTGGCATCACAAAGAATTCCTAAAAACCTGTGAAACCGGCTTTGCTAAGAGTGTCTTCATTCATATGTTTTCATTCATATGTTAAGGGTCTGAGCAGGAAACACTGAAGTTTCTGCAAACTTCCTTCCTGACAGACACTGACTCAGACTAAGCCCTCAGATTTCTTTGAAATGTAATCTATTGTTTGATCCTTGCTGATCTGTATTCCTATGTATTACAACCCAATAAAAACCCTTGGAGGAAGGGGGTCAAGGCCCTTTCCCCTGAGAAACTGACCACTGCTCAAGGCCTTTGTTTCCTCGGAGAAACTGGCCTTGAGCAGATCATGTCTTGGTAGTGTTTACTTTCATCCGTGGTGGATGGGGTAAAAGTTTTTCCCTTTTGTGGGGAAAAGTTGCCCCCACAAACAGCTGTTTCTGTTATGTTTCCATTTTGTGGAATAGGCATTGTAAAATTGCAAAAGTAAAGCCAAAATGCTAGTGGAAAAGATCTATATGAATTTGTCTGTGTTCAGTTTTCCACAACTGTCATCTTATTTGTTCTTAAAAGGTTCAGACAAATCCAAGGCATTACCCATGATACAATTAGGTACTTAGCCTTGAGCCATACTCAGAATGACCATCTCAAATCCAATAAATGGTAGCTCTATGACTATTTTATTATATGCTGTGATGCTCACACTCATAAGTGGTTACCTTGAACTTTGTCTCCTTTTTTGTTTTCAAAGTTGTGAATCAATGAACTTGAAGTGATATATATAGAGGCAGGCTCTCTAACGTGCTCCCTAATGGTTTACCTTTGTACATGGTCCTGAACAGAAGTAAAAACTTTTTCCACAAAGTAGACATATTTCTGTTATAAATAGTAAAGAATAAAAAAGAAGATAGAAGAATAAAATTCAGTGGAATCATATTTCAAAAATATCTTTGGGTTCTCATGAAAATACAAGGTTTCATGATGGTGAGGTGGCTCCCAGAAATGTCACCCTGAAAATATCTTATTTTTATGGACTTTTATTAATCAACCAGACAACTAATCAACCAACCTAACTATTAAGCAATAAGGTAAAAATGTTTGAGCACTTACTGTATGTTTAGGATTATTAGATTTTATTGATGAATGAATATATTTATCAGATGAATGTATGTTGGCTGCCTTCTTTGAGTTAATAAGGCATACACTAGTTGCCAATACAACAGGACATAGACACTACCCTAAGAAGCTCCTAGTTTATTCAACCATGAATGCATCATTTAAAAACTATAAATATGATCATAGAAATATTTTTAGGGTATTGTGAAATCTATTAATTCACCCATTTCTTCATTCATTAAACTTCTGCAATGTTCTAGCCATTGTGCTAGAGTCTGGAAATAACAATGCTAAACATGTCAACATTAGCAATGGTCTCATGGAATTTATGTTTTCATGGCATAGAAAAACATTAAATAAACAAAGAAATAAATTTATCAAGTAAATGCATTTAAATAAATTAAAAAATAAGAACCACAAAATTATGCTAGGTAACCAGAAGGAAAGCATGAGGATTTATGAGAATGTATAGCACAAGTCCCCAGAGGTACTTATACAATGAAGCTTTGCTTTGAGATACCAAGTATCCACATATGTTCGTCTATGAATGGATCACCAAAGTCTGTTTTTTTAATCTTTTTTTTATTGTTGTTTGAGCACAGTTGTCTCCATTTTCCTCCTACCATGCCACCCCAGACCATGTATCCCACCTTTCATCCTCAAACCAACCCCCTTGGGTTTTGTCCATGTGGCCTTTATACATGTTCTTTGATGACCCTTCCCCTATTTCCCCTATTACCCCTCTCTCCTTTACCCTGTGGTTACTTACAGCTTGTTCTTTATTTCAAAGTCAGTCTCTGGTTATATTTTGCTTGCTTGTTTGTTTTGTTGATTAGGTTCCACTTATTGGTGAGATCATATGGTATTTGTCTTCCCCCACCTGGCTTATTTCACTTAACATAATGCCCTCCAGATGAATCCACGCTGTTATGAAAAGTAGGAGCTCCTTCTTTCTGCTGCATATTCCCTTGTGTACATGTACCAGAGTTTTTTGACCCATTCTTTTACTGATTGGTATTTAGGTTGCTCCCAGCACTTGGCTATTGTAAATTGTACTGTTATGAACATTGGGGTACATAGGTTATTTTGAGTTGGTATTTCAGGATTCTTAAGGTATAATCCCAGCAGTGGAATTGCTGGGTCAAAGGGCAGTTCTGTTTTTAGTTTTCATAGGAAATTCCATACTGTTTGCTACAGTGGCTGCTAGTCTGCATTCTCACCAACAGTTCGTGAGGGTTCCCTTTTCTCCATAGTCTCTCTAGCACTTATTGCTTGTTAGTTTGTTTATGACCATCATTCTCACCAGTGTGACGTGGTAACTCATTGTGGTTTTAATCTGCATCTTTCTGATAGCTAGTGATGCTGAAAATCCTTTTCGGTCAACTGTGTGTTTCTAGGAGAAGTGTCTGTTCAGGTTCTTTGCCAATTTTTTTTTGCTGGGTTGCTTGTCTTCCTGGAGTGCAGTCATATGAGTTCTTTATGTATTTTGGAGCTCAAACCCTTGTCTGAAGTATCATTTGCAAATATATTTTCCTATATGTTTGGTTCCCTTTTCATTTTAATTCTGTTTAGTCATCCAGAAGCTTTTTGTTTTGATGAGATCCCATTTGTTTATTCTTTCTCTTATGTCCCTTGCTCTGGGGAATATATCTGTGCAAATATACTGCATGGAATATCTGAGAATTTTCTGCTTATGTTCTCCTCTAGGAATTCTATGGTGTTATGACTTATATTTAAGTCTTTTATCCACCTCAAATTTACTTCTGTATGGTGTAAGTTGGTCATCAAGTTTCCTTTATTTTTCCTTTATTTTCCTTTATTTGTTTGGAGGTTCTGTCAGGGAAGCACAGCTACTCGTATACCCTTGACCAAAGACTGGTCCTCTCCTCTAGTTGGGAAGGTCATCTTCTTCGGCTGAGCATGCAGCTTTGGGAGGGACACACATGGATCAGTGAGGGAGGAAGGAGACACCTGCCTAGCCAGCCAGATTAGCCAAATCAACCCTGGTAATCAGTGGGGTGACAGATGTCACAGCCAGATCACCCTTACATCCAAGTTTCCTTTCTTTGCATTTAGCTGTCCAGATCTCCCAACACCTTTGTTGAAGAGGCTATTTCTGCTCCATTTTATACTTCTGCCCCCTTTGTCAAATATTAATTGACCATAGAGACTTGGGTTTATTTCTGATTTTTCTATTCTATTCCATTGATCTATGTGTCTTTTCTAATGCCAGTACCAGACTGTTTTGATTACGGTGGCCTTGTAATATTGTTTGATACCAGGTATTGTGACCCTTACTACTTTCTTCTTCTTTGTCAAAATTGCTGTAGCTATTTGGGTTCTTATGGCTCCATATAAATTTTTCTTCTATATTGGTGAAATATGTCATTGGTATTTTAATAGGGATTGCTTGAATCTATAAATTGCTTTGGGTAATATGGACATTTTGATGATGTTAATTCTTCCAATGCATGAACACAGTATATATTTCCATTTGTTTGTGTCTTCCTTAATTTTTTTCTTCAGTGTTATACAGTTTTCTGAGTACAGGTCTTTTATGTCCTCCATTAGCTTTATTCATAGGTACTTTATTTTTCTTGTTGTTATAGCAAATGGGATTCTTCCTGATTTCTGTTTCTGATATTTCATTGTTGGTATATAAAAATGCCTTCTATTTCTGAATATTGACTTTGTATCCTGCTATTTTACCAAATTCACTTATAAGGTTAAGTAGTTTTTTTGTGGAGTCTATAAGGTTCTCTGTATACACTATCATGTCATCTGGAAACAGTGACAGTTTTACTTCCTCCCCAGCTTGGATGCCTTTTATTTCTTTTTCCTCTCTGATTGCTATGGGTAAGAGTTCCAATACTATGTTTAGTACAATTGGTGAAACCAGACACCCTTGACTTGTTCATGATTTTAGTGGAAAAGCTTTTAGCTTTTGCCTGTTGAGTGTGATGTTGGCTGCAGGTTTCTTGTATATCACCTTTATCATGTTGAGGTATGCTCCTTCTACTCCCACTTTGCTGAGTGTTTTTATCATAAATGGGTGTTGTACCTTATCAAGTGCTTTTTCCACATCTATTGATATGATTTTGTGATTTTTGTTTTTTTTCTTTTGTTTATGTGATATATTACATTTATTGATTTGCAAATATTGTACCATCATTGCATCCCTGGGATGAATTGCACTTGATCATAGTGTATGACCTTTTTAACACATTGCTGAATATGATTTGCCAGTATTTTATTGAGGATTTTATTTATTTATTTATTAATAATTTTTTATTTAAATCTTATTCAAGTACAGCTTTCTGTCTTATATTCCCAACCCTGCCTGCCCCCGCCCCATGCTCTCCGCCTCCCTCCCATTTCCGCCCCCCACCCTTAGTTATTGTTCATGTGTCCTTTATACTTGTTCATGTGAGTCCATTCCCTTTTCCCCTATGATTCTCTCCCTTCTCCCCTCTGGACACTGTCAGCCTGTCCCATATTTGAGTGTCATTGGTCATATTTTGCTTGCTTGTTTGTTTTGTTTAGATTCCTGTTAACGGTGAGATCATATGGTATTTGTCTTTCACCGCCTGGCTTATTTTGCTCAGCATAATGCTTTCCAGTTCCATCCATGATGTTGCAAAGGGTAGGAGTTCCTTCTTCCTTTCTGCGGCATAGAATTCCATTGTGTAAATGTACCATAGTTTTTTGATCCAGTCATTGACTGATGGACATCTAGGTTGCTTCCAACTCTTGGCTATCGTAAATTGTGCTGCTATGAACATCGGGGTGCATAGGTTCTTTTGAATTGGTGTTTCAGGGTTCGTAGGATATACTCCTAATAGTGGAATTGCTGGATCAAAAGGCATGCTCATTTTTAGTTTTCTTAGAAAATTCCATACTAATTTCCATAGTGGTTGTACCAGTCTGCAATCCCACCAACAGTGAACTAGGGTCCCCTTTTCCCCAAAACCTCTCCAGCACTGCTTGTTTGTTTCTTTGTTTATGGTAGCCATTCTGACTGGTGTTAAGTGGTATCTCATTGTGGTTTTAATTTGCATCTGTCTGATAGCTAGCGATACTGAGCATCTTTTCATGTGTCTCTGGATCCTCTGTATGTCCTCCTTGGAGAAATGTCTGTTCAAGTCCTCTGCCCATTTTTCTCTGCCCAATTGGGTTGCTTGTCTTCTTTAAGTGGAGTCGAGTGAGCTCTTTGTATATTTTGGAGATTAAACCTTTGTCTGAGGTATCATTGGCAAATATGTTTTCCCAAACAGTTGCTTCTCTTTTTATCTTGATACTGTTTTCCTTAGCCATTCAGAAACTTTTAATTTTGATTAGATCCCATTTGTTTATTCTTTCCTTTATATCCCTTGCTCTAGGGGACGTGTCAGTAAAAATCTTGCTGCGTGGAATATCTGAGATTTTCTTGCCAATTCTTTCCTCTAGGGCTTTAATGGTTTCACGGCTTATATTTAAGTCTTTTATCCACCTTGAATTAATTTTGGTGTATGGTGTAAGTTGGTGCTCGAGTTTCATTTTTTTGCATGTAGCTGTCCAGTTCTCCCAACACCATTTGTTGAAAAGGCTGTCTTTACTTCATTTTATGTTATTGCCCACTTTGTCGAATATTAATTGACTGTAGAGAGTTGGGCTCTCTGTTCTATTCCACTGATCTATGTGCCTGTTTTTATGCCAGTACCAGGCTGTTTTGATTACAGTGGCCTTGTAATACAGTTTGATATCAGGTATTGTGATCCTTCCTACTTTGCTCTTCTTTCTCAACATTGCAGCTGCTAATCGGGGTCTTTTATGGTTCCATATACATTTTTAAAGTGTTTGTTCTATGTCTGTGAAATATGTCATTGGTACTTTAATAGGTATTGCATTGAATCTGTAAATTGCTTTGGGTAGTATGGACATTTTGATGATGTTAATTCTTCCAATCCATGAACACGGTATATGTTTCCATTTATTTGTGTCTTCCTTGATTTCTTTCTTCAGTGTTGTGTAGTTTTCTGCATACAGGTCTTTTACCTCCTTGGTTAGGTTTATTCC